>NC_044053.1:8874858-8897358 GCF_902167405.1 Gadus morhua
CTCTCTCTCTCTCTCTCTCTCTCTCTCTCTCTCTCTAGCTCTCTCTCTCTCTCTCTCTCTCTCTCTCTCTCTCTCTCTCTCTCTCTCTCTCTCTCTTCCCTCAACATTCCTCCATCCTCTCTCAGCATCCCTCTGCCTCCCCTTGACATCCATCCATCCATCCCTCTCTCTTTCTCCAGTCTTATCTTTCCACCCCTCCTGTTTCAATAAGCAGAAATGAGAGCTGAGCACAGGACTGCATCCTGCAGTCGAGAGGGCGAAGTGCAGGTAGATGGAGGGGAACCAAAAGGATAGGGGGAAACACAGAGAATAAGAAAGAACGAAAGAAAGACTAAGAGAAAGAAAGAGAAATCAACAAAAGACAGACAGACAGGCAGAGAGAAACAACCAACAAATTGAGAGAATACAAGGCTATGAAGCATGCAAAGTGAGTCAAAAAAGAAAGGGAGAGAGAGAGAGAGAGAGAGACCCGTCATTAGAAAAGTGACTCAGAGAGAAGGAGCGAGGAGATAAAGTAAGATGATGGGGGATGATGATCTGTGTGACTTAAACAGCAGGATGTATGGAAGGAAAGTGTCCCACATTGATAAGGCTCTCAAACTAACAGCGTACTTACTGCAGTTCCTGCCTAGGAAACCAATGAGTACTTACTGAGCCATCTAAAAAGTTGATGATAACACAAGATTGCGTGCAAGATTGTGTGATTGTGTGTGCCTGTGGGTGGGTGTGTAAGTGTGTACTTGTTTGTCGACTAACAATTTATTCCGCTCTGGGATTTAAATTTAATCAAAATGTATGCTTCAACATGAAACAAATTTGGACCAGAGTATAAGTGAATTTCAATGATCATGTTTGGTTTCTTCAAAATATAATTTGCACTGTATGAAATCAATTTGGCATTCAGAGAGATTATTGATCCATGCTTGAAATATTAACAGGTTGTGATTAACGTAATGTAATTGATGGTGTGGCTATAATTTGACTTTTTTCAACACAAGTCAGATTAAACCAACCGCCAGATCTATCAAACGTGTACTCTAAAAGTGAATCTAGCGTTATTAGCATTGAGTCAAATAGAGAAGGGTCTACAATGAAGTTCACTATCTAGACAAAATGACCAAGACTGAATGACTGAAGAATAGGTGACGATGGCTGCTGATGTTGTTGTATTGCACAGGGAGGACAAAGGAGTAAGGGAATAAACACTGTTTAGAAAAATCCCAATGCTACCTCATTAATTTATTCACTCTTTGTCAGAGACACTCAAACTCAAACAATCCGAAACATAGAGTCAATACCAACACTCCTTTCAATCAATTCTAACTTATTTTAATATTTTGGGTGTTGGGTTATGTATCTTTGTGTCAGGGCTTGTACACACAAGTGTGTGTGTTTGTGTGTGTGTGTGCTTGTGTGTTTGTGTAGCTGTGTGTGTGTGTGTGTGTGTGTGTGTGTGTGTGTGTGTGTGTGTGTGTGTGTGTGTGTGTGTGTGTGTGTGTGTGTGTGTGTGTGTGTGTGTGTGTGTGTGTGTGCATCATCCCAAAATGTTTCTTCCTTTTGTTGACTTTTACTCTACTCTAGTGTAGTAACTCATGTGTGACAGCTGAATCAGGGGAAACATCAGACTATCCTGCTCTGTTGCCTCTGTCTGTCAGGCTCAGTGGCCTGGCACAAACCCACTAAACAGTCAGGACAACAAAACAAAAGGCAAGCGGAAACACACACACACACACACACACACACACACACACACACACACACACACACACACACACACACACACACACACACACACACACACAAATGCATACCAATGCACAAACAAACACACCTGAACACAAAACAAATATACCACACGCAGATACTCACACATTTGCATACCTGAACACACAGACATGTGAGTACCACACAAACACACACACACACACACACACACACACACACCGTACACACACACACACACCGTACACACACACACACACACACACACACACACACACACACACACACACACACACACACACACACACACACACACACACACACACACTCAATAATCTGCAACAAACCCTTATTCCAGTGTTTGCTTGTATTGCAGGCATTAACCCACACTGGTGTTGGGGTGACAGAATCAAACACCATTGAATGTTCCCTCAAATAGACCTTTCCTATAAAGAAAATGGCAAGTAGGAAGTTAAAGACAAACACTGATTAGCAATGTTAGCATTGCTTTGGTCAAAGCATCATTGTTTCCTATACAGATTATTTTATTTGGCAAATATTTAAAGAAAAGTATTCAAAGAAAGCCTTCAGCAGAATTTAGAGTGCATCTTGAAATATATCCAGCTTGGTTATGGTTGGAACAAAGCCAAATTCTTTGTTTCAGAGAATGTTGAGGTAAATATACAGTAGACATGGATATAAGTTTGTTTCAAAATATATTGTTTTAAATCCAGAAGACACAAACTACGAGATGAAAAATGTGCTGACGAGGAAAATGAAACACAATTCCCATTTGAGAGTCTGCGCTCCTCCTGGCAGGAAGCTCAGCCCAGTAGGAGGCTGGGAGGGACAGGACTGCAGCAGTATTCATTGGGCCTCAGCCAGACACACACAATGTGAATTTGTGCCTCTGTGTGTGGGATTGCTCTCACCTATGTCTTGACAAAAATGTCCTGCCCTGCATATCGCAACCGATCAAAAACAAATACAGCAAAACATGTTCCCTGTGTTTGTCTTTGATCGGTTCAGCAGGTGTTCATCTTTCACTGATACGTCTTGCTATTTTGGGATATGTTAAGGGAAAACCCCAGAAAAAGGGTTAAGGGTTCGATCTCCAAACGCATACAATCGCGTTGAAATGATTATTATTATTTAAAAAAAAAAGAAAAATATTAAATGTTCTATACAACAGCGGGATACATATTTGACCATTATTTTCGATTTGAATATTTTGTTTATCTTTTGTAAGCTCTCAGTTACAAAGAGTTTTTTGGAGACAAACGCTGAATCAATCTTTTCTGTTTTGGTCAATTTGTTTTGGTCAATGGTTTTTCTCCATCATGGGGCAGCTGTAGTCTGCGGCCCACCCCTGTCCCCCCAGTGTAGGGGGCGTGCCTCGGCTCACCTGAGTTCTCGTCCACCCGCTCCTCCACGGTGTGGTCCTTCTGGTGCACCCACTCGCTGTTGCACTTGAAGTAGATCTGTGTGGCGGGCGTGGCCTTGCAGTACAGGTTCACCGGCTTGTTCTTCACGATGTAGCCCTCCTCGGGCTCGAACAGGAAGTGGGGCAGGGGCTCTGGGGGGTCCGAGGGGAAGGTCTCGGGGAGCTCCCTCAGGCCCAGGAAGTCGTCGTCGTCGACTGGTGAGGATGAGGAGACGGAGAAATGAGCAGGAGAAAGAAGAAGACTGAAGGTTAGGATTAAGAGACAGATGGACGGGGACGAGAAGCATGGCGCAAATGGACTTGCCGGACGGACACACAGACAAACAGATGGACACAAAGACATCCAGATGGGTAGATGGACCGATATTCAGTTATCGGCCGACAATGAACCTGTTCTATGGAGAACCGCTAAACTTCCCAAGCAAATCCTCCCACACAGTAGGAGCTTTATTGACTCGCCCTCGGGGCTGGTGATGTCAGTTACAAAAGGGAAATGTTTTCCCTCCAATTATTCATTATCTCTCAGTGATTCGCAGATCTCAGCGTGCCAGTCCAATCTTCTCCGCTAAATCCATTATTTCTTTTTTTCCACGTTTTTATGCCAATGACTCGTAATGGTTGTCTGTCGTTTTTCCAAGTCGCAGATTTGTGGGAGATTACAACAGTTCTCCCCCGTCCCCAGCGCAGTCAGAGACACAGCGTTAATCTGTATCACACCGAGGCACACTGCGCCAGCTGTCCTGCTGTTCTCAGGTAGGTCAAACCCCCCCCCCAGACACGAAAAACACAGTGGATGTCGGAAACAGGGGCGGATGGTGTCAAATACCGCCAACAGAAACCAACGCAAAGCAACAAAAGGGACACCTCACAGAGAGGATGCCGGAACTAGTGATTATGCACAGTGTAGCGGGAACCAAAAGGCCCCTCATGAAGTGCAGTAACCTGGCTGCCAGCAGTGCACGACGTTGGGCATCTGTTCCCGCCTCACCTCTGACTTCCTACGCTCCGATTATGATGCCCACCTGAGGGACGTTTGGCTGCCAGGTTGCCACGGTAACCATAACATAGACGAGCAGGTAGGAACGCGGAAGTGCACTTAGACCGAGTCGAACGCGGGCTCTGTCAAATGCACAAATACACAAATACACATGCACTCAAATACACACACACGCACGCACACACACACACACACACACACGCACACACACGCACACACACGCACACACACACACACACACACACACCTGGCTATACACAAGCACTTCTTCTAGCCTGTAATTTTCCCCTACTCCATCATCATCAAGGTTCATCTGGGCCAGGCTGGTCAAAGCTGATTCTGTGTGTTAGTGTGTGCGTGTGTGATTGGTGTGTTAGTTTGTGCGTGTGTGATTGGTGTGTGTGTGATTGGTGTGTGTGTGGGTGTGTGTGTGTGTGTGTGATTGATTGGCATGTGTGTGTGTGTGTGTGTGTGTGTGTGTGTGTGTGTGTGTGTGTGTGTGTGTGTGTGTGTTTTTATGGCTCTCGTTGGTGAAGTGGGTGACTCAAAGAGACCTTTTTATAACATGTCTTGGTTCAAACTCCTTCTTCTTTCAACACTGTGCATCAACGATAAGCGTTAGAAGGTACACACACACACACACACACACACGCACACACACACACACACACACAAATATGTGTGCACTAATTGAGTGTGGTGTTGCTCCTTATCTAAAGAGAATGGCATTGGCCCTTGGGCTATGAACTAAAAGCAGCTTAGGAGTGAACTAAGTTAGCGAGAGACAAATCAGGAAATATGAGCAGGCGTTGTCCCTACTTTGATGTCACGAAGCTGACATTTTATCTCCTCCTCTCTGTAATTAGTCCTCCCTCTGTCTCCAAGGTTGGAAATCGGGAGACACTTTCTCTGTATAATTGTATTATCAAGGGGAAATGTGCCTCTTCACACCCTCACTCTCCGTCTCGTTGGCTTTCTCTCGCTCACTCTTTATCCTTCCTTCCATTCTCCATTTCATCAGGATTCCTTCCTCCTCTTTATTTCCTCTGCCATTACCCCACCTATCTTAGTTTAGTGTTTCAACCTTTTCTTTATTTCATTCCTTATTTCATTCCTCGTACACTAAACCAATCTCCGCATCCACTCCAGTGGCCTCTCTCTTTCTTTGCCCTTTTTCTTTCCCCTCCTCCGTCTTAATCTCTTTATTTCTTTTTTCGGTTTGTTTCCCGCCTGTTCTCACCGTCATTCGCCGTGTGTAGAGCTCACGGGTTCATTGCTCTGAAGTGACAGCCCTACATTATTGATTGGCCCCGTGAAACATGATACGCATAGAAGACAGAGAAAAGCGGGGGTACAGACATAGCCACATGCCGCCAGTGGCCTACATTCAAACAGATTTTAAGGCGTGTTGAAAAACTAAAAGCCATCTTTGTTTCTGTACTTCTTTAACTTTTTTTTAATTTTCTCTTTCTTCTCCCGTCTTTCTTCTTTCTTTCAACTATTCCCAGCCGCAGCCCACTCCACCATCTCCTGTTGATCCCCTGTCCTCTTTTTCCTGCAATCCTCCCACGACACCATGCAGTGTCTCTCTTCTGAGTCTCTCTCCCTCCT
Organism: Gadus morhua; assembly: GCF_902167405.1. NCBI lineage: Eukaryota > Metazoa > Chordata > Actinopteri > Gadiformes > Gadidae > Gadus > Gadus morhua. The sequence goes on from NC_044053.1 coordinate 8,880,633, forward strand.
CATCTCCCCACTCCATCAACTTCTTCCCCGTACCACTCCGTCACTGTGTCCGACAGACTTACTGGCCAAATGTTGACATCCATAATGGATGGCATTAGGGAGAACAATGAACGTGCTTTGATTTACAGTTGGTTGCAAATCATTATCCCGCGCAAAAAGCCAGACCCACCCGCAGTGTAAGCAGGGAACCAAACGAGCTGGAATAAACTGATAACAGATCATCAGATGGTTAGCTCAAAGGCTGTTATCAACTTCACTTTTTATCAACAGCCTATATCTGGAATGATAGCGTCTTTTGGAACTCCTTGACAAAGATATGGGCAAAGATGAGTTTGTTTAGCCATGTGAATACAGATTCAATGCCCCATTATGGTTTGTATTCCAAAATGATTCAAAACAGAACGGATAGCAGTATTCAGAACCCTGTTGTTTTCTGTGTGTGTGTGTGTCTGTCGGACACAAATGCTATTTTGTGTATGTGTGTGTACGCATGTGTGCATGTGTGTATGTTCACAGGTGTGTGTGTGTGCATGTGTGCGTTTGTGCGACTTCTATCATTTATTTATTGTTGTTACCAGGGCACCAGTTTATGGTAAATGTTATCAGTGCAGGAGCCTGGAAACCATGAGCTCATGACATCTCTTATCAGCCAGGATCAGCAGCAGCTGCACACTCGGTCACACACACACACAGGGAACAGACAACTGAGAAAACAAAGCTGGTGTGATCACTATCTCAAACACTTATGGAAAGCAGCTCAAGTCCCAGGCATGCAGGCATTGCATTTGAGTTGACACACTCACACACACACACACACACACACACACACACACACACACACACACACACACACACACACACACACACACACACACACACACACACACACAGCAATATGAAAGCATTGACGTGAATGATTTTGTCAAACACTGAACAAATTTGAAATATTTGTAATCGTTAAAGAGAAGCACATTCACCAATCAACCCGCAGTACATTGCAGCTTGATTATTGAGTAAGATGAAAGAAATTGTGTGCGTGTGTATTGTGTGTGTGTGTGTGTGTGTGTGTGTGTGTGTGTGTGTGTGTGTGTGTGTGTGTGTGTGTGTGTGTGTGTGTGTGCGTGCGTGCGTCTGTGTGTGTGGACCATGCGTGAGGGGTTTGAGCTAAGTGTGTATTTAGCATTCTAGTACGGCATCCTTTAGGCTATCGGGGGGCCAACATGAGTCAGTAATCGAGATACTCAATTGCAATCTGCTCACTTACCACTTAATGTGTGTGTGTGTGTGTGTGTGTGTGTGTGTGTGTGTGTGTGTGTGTGTGTGTGTGTGTGTGTGTGTGTGTGTGTGTGTGTGTGTGTGTGTGTGTGTGTGTGTGTGGGCACGTACATAGGGGTGTGCGCAAGTGTGTGCATGCGTGTTTGTTCTTGCGCTTTTGTGTGTAAGAGAGAGGGGAGAAAGTCAATGACCCAGCTCTAATCAATGTACATCAATAGCAGCGCTTGCTATCTTTTTTTGCTGTTCAGTCAGTGAGTCTCCATACCTCCTTCTAGTCCATGTTCTAGAGGAATTAAATCTTAATGGGCCATCTGCTGGGGACAGCCTGCATCCCAGATAGGTTGCATATGGCCTGGAAATATATAAATAAAACATTGAAATCATGACTCGGAAATGTTGCATGTCGAGTGTCTATGCTGAGAGGGCGTCTACAATGGATTTACACCCACAAACATGTTGTTTAATGCTTACTTTTGTTTCAATTCACTAGAAACAGTAGGAATACAATTGGCAACTAAAAAAAGCTTTCTTCTGAATGAATATATAGCTGAACGTATTTATAAAGGGGAACCTTTTATTTTCCCAACATTGATCAAATATTATGTCTGGGTGAGCAATTAATATCACTTCAAGTGATATTGAGATCAAAACAACTCGAATTGGTGTTGCTGTGGGGTTCCAATTAATGACAGGTGATTAAAAAAAATTCAATTGACTAATTTATTCATGCACTCACGAATGAACTGTCCTGGATGGCCCGCTGCTTGAAATGTAAACATTTAGACTAAAACGCAGCTACACTTCTGCGCTACACACCTTCACTGACTCTACTTCTCCTCAGTCTCTACCCACTCTCTCTCCCAAACTATTGCTCTCTCTCCCACTCGTCCCTCTCTACCTCTCTTCAGTGGACAACATATTCTAGCTTGAAGCATCATCGACATAATCATCCTCATCCTTCAGTTATCTCTCCTGTCCTCCGAGATATTTCTTCACCTGATACGCACGAACGAGAAAACAAGAACGTGGACTGGATGACTCAAGGCACCCGTGTGTGCTTCATTCCATGGTGACCTGATTCCTTCAACAAGTCGAGGCTGAATTGGAATGACAGCTGGAACGAGGAAAGACAGGCTCTGACCAATGACCTGCCCCACTCCAAGCGCATGTGGCAACCGCACAAGGAAACAAGCATCGATCCAGCATTCTTCCAGCTCACCTTGAATGAAAGAAATGTAGAGGGACATAACAAGAGGAATAGAGCAGAAATGAAGAAAGACAAGTAGAAAGAACAAAGGACGGCGATGAAGCCAACGAGAAAGAACAAACAAATGAAAGAAAGTAAAGCAAGAGAAGAAAGAACCGACTTATGTGCTTTTTACCTCGGTTTCAAACATTAGCATGTCATCAGCGTATCATGATGCATATCTGAGCGCAACCATTCAAGCAAAGGAAGCAAGGAAGGAAGCAAGGGAAAGGGGCTGAAAGAAGAGGGAAGGGGAGGAAGGGAGAGGAAGGGAGAGGAAAGGAGAGCAGAAGCCCGCCACTGAGAACAATGTAGAGCGGTTGCGGGCACATAGTTCGGTCTCCATGGAAATAACGAGTGTGAAGGAGGAGAAACAAGGGGGGGGATTCAGAGAGTTTGGGGAGGTCATTGAAGCTGAATTTGATCATAGATCCCTCCCCACTAAACCATATCTACAAACGAACCCCGTCAGCGCGGGAGAAGCAGTAGGTAAACCCCAGTGGACACGGTGACACAGTTCCAGATCGGGGTGTTGGTGGTGGTGGTGGTGGTGGGGGTGGGGTGTTGGGGCGGGACGGCGGTAGTGAAGGGGGGTACTTAATCATGTATCCCGCGCGGTTCCTCCCCACTGAACAGGGGAGAGGGACGCCCGAGTCCCCGTAGCTTGGGCAGCGAGCATGGGGTGGGGTTGATTGAGAAAAGTGCTACCGCTTCGATCTTTTACCTTTGCAGTAGGTATACCGGGCAGCATCTACTGTACCTCCCCCTCTTCCTCATCCTCCAGACCCTGCAGTCCTCTTCTGGAGGATGTGAAGTAGGTCAAGGGGCTGAGGAGGCCTGGGTAGTAGTAGTAGTATTAGTCGCTGCTTTAGGGCAGCTTTTTTGGCCCACCTAGTGCAGAGTGCAGTTGAGTCACGCCATGCCAAGACCGCATCACTCCACACAGACGCAAATGTATTGAGCTATGCATTACTCTTGCGAACCCCCCCACCCCCTCCACGCACACACACACACACACACACACACACAGATAGACCAACACACAGACTGGCAGAGACAGGGAGACAAATACTATGCTAAAGTAGATACCCATAAAAGAAAGACAGTGCAGCTGCAGCCTATGACAGAAGACAAAAACCCGCACATTAACATCACCAACACAAACGCGTGCGCACACACACACACACACACACACACAACTACACTCATTGAAATGCACGGTGGCGGCAGCAGCAGGGAAGGCTGGCGCGGTGTGTAATGTTATCTTACAGATGGGTTCTGTCTCCGTACGCCCTGCCTGAGGGGAGAGCCGGGCTCCGCTCCCATTCATGTCGCGCTATCACAGCCCTGCATCACTGTTAATACAGCGGCCAGCGCACCGGCCCGCCCCATTAGAATATCAAAACAGCAGCCAGCCACGGAACCCTCATCCGAAAGGGGGAACGTTCGACTGGCGGGGCCCGCGCGCTTGATAACACATGAGATAGAATAACGCCATTGATTTGGAACCTACTCCCACTGCAACTCTGCTAAAACGGCCCGGTCCATGTGTTTGTACTTCTACCAAACTGTCTATACCTCAACCAACCTTTCTGTCTGTCTCTACTTCTACCAATAAGGCTGTCCGTCTGACTTTTGATATTCCAGTACCTTCAAAGGACTGTGCGTGTGCGTGTGTGCGTGTGCGTGTGCGTGTGTGTGTGTCTGTGTGTGTGTGTGTGTGTGTGTTAGTGTGTGGTAGTATGTGTGTGTGTGTTTGGTGTGCGTCTCTAACGGTGCCAGCCATTCAGTCAGATGGGCTATCCGTCTATCCCTCTAATAGTGGCTCTGCCTGTCTGTCTGTCTGTCTGTCTGTCTGTATCTCCACCTGTTGTTCAGCATGTCTCCTTGCCACTTCCCCGTCTGTCCGCCTTATGTTTGTGTTTGCCTTGCCTTCTTGATTGCATTCCCCTCTGTGTGATGAACCAACTGATGTGTGTTTGCAAACCCCTCGCTAAACAGGTCCGGCCGTCCGTCTCGAGCGGGGCACTCTGCGTTGAATCAACAAGTTATCTACAAACACTGATGGTTGATCAGCCATGAGCAACACGATCTGTCACCTCCACTGTGTTGGACCTTGGCTGCAGAGCAAAGAAACACACACACACACACACACACACACGCATGCACACACACATGGACACACAAATAGACACTACATACTATTGCATGCACACTATTGCAGAAATCGACACGCACACACATACGCACACACAGTTAAAAATAGCCAAAAGGTTGAATCTGTTTGGGAAGGTCCTAGTCTTCCCACCTAGATTTGTTTCCCTTTTTTCCTTTTTTCATTTGATGATGATGACGAGATGAAGATGACTATGATGCGTGAGTAAGGTCTTCCGCCAGAACCCTCATTCCTCTCAAACCTCTCTACAATCTACTCTCTCTTGCCCGGCTCCCATCTCTCTCTTTCCCTCCTCCTTTTCCTCGTATCACATTCCTTCACCACTCGCCCTGGCCTCTTCTCTGTAGGGCTTTACCCTCGCCTTCCCTCCTTCCCTCCATCCCTCTTCCGGCCCTTCCATTTCCTCCACAACCGCTTCATCACAGATCCCTCTCTCCTTTCACTTTCCAACACCCCCCCCCCCCCCCCCCCCCCCTCACCCTTCCCCACACGTTCCTCTCCTCTTCATTATCCTCCCCATCCGTGCTTAGGTCCCTATAAATAGACCCTCTGGAGGAAGGGGAGGGGATGGGGAGGGGGCATAATGGACTTTGTTCGGTGACCTTATTACAAAGACATTACTAATCTTCTGAACTCTTTCATACCTATGTTGTCATCTCTCTGTTTTCCGCTATCTTTAGTACTTGTATGCCTTTATGTGCACATACTTTCGATTTACACACACACACACACACACACACACACACACACAAACACACACACACACACACACACACTTCATGCAACATACATAAATGTTACATAATATATCTTACTTTATTCACTCGCTTTTCATTTGTGCACGCATTCCAACTCAAAGGGAGCATCCTATTATAAACGTCTATTTCCATAACCTTGTGTCTGGCGCTCCGTTCGCTCATCTCTCGTTGGGTATAACCTTCTTCTCTGATTTTTACTTGATCATTCATTCTCCCTAAAGGTTTGATATATCTCTCGCTTGGCTTTCATGTTGTGACAAATCTATCTATAAAGGAATATGGTCATTTGAAATGTAGGTCTTTCTTCTTTCGTTGTTTTTCCTAAATTGTAATGAAAGGCATTATGCATGCATTAAAACGGACATCGCCTTGATGCCTGTGGTTCCAATATCTTTTTGAAGTCCATACATATATCTTTAAACATGTGTGTGTGTGTGTGTGTGTGTGTGTGTGTGTATCTGAGTTGTGTTTGCGCATTACGTGCTCCAGTGCGGGTGTTGAAACATCTTTTGAATACATTTCAATCGGCGGTAGTTTCAAAACTCTGACTCCAACTGACAAAGAAACAAGTACATTAATGAAAATACGCAATCCCGCTGGTATTGCATGCATTATGTACCGTCGCTTCATGCATGATTCAGCACATCGGCACGCGATTTTCCGATGTTTGCTATTCATAGCGAGCCCTTTTCTCATGGACGATAAAAAATGCATAACGTTATTTATTGTTTCATTTAAAGCGGATTCGACATACATGTCAGAATTAACTCATGGTTTGTTCCTCGCCGAAGACGATACTTATGAGCACAAGGCTCACACATAATATACACGCAGCAGTTGGGTATTGGTGCCTTTGCCATTTTTGGCCCCAGTTTTTCAATCACAACTGAAATAAACACAACAACCACAGGCTCGGAAAAAGCCCCTGAATAATTGCTTGGGAAACCCAGGCATTCTGTCACACATAGGATAAACATGTAGACATAAAGGATGGACCGGGAATCAGTCGTGTCACTGCTTGAATGGCTGAGGGCCACAAGTGGTTGACTGATTGGCTCTGGGTCCCCGTAATTATCAAGCCTTTTCTTTGTGTGTGGGCGACCACACACAAAATGGCTCTCGGCAGTCTGTCCCTGTTTTTTTGGATGAGGAAATGGCCATCTATTCTGTCATACTTGACATCAGGGAATGCAATGGCTGGGAAAGCACAGTATTATAGGGAGGAAGCTCAGAGGCATTAATCAGGGCTTCAACCTCTTTTTGATCTCTTGTGATTCTTGACAAACTATGCACAAAATTGATCGTTCTCTTGTAAAGAAAAGATATAAACATATTCTTTTAAAAAAAATTGTTGTGGTTGTCTCTTACGGAAGGAAGAAAAATAATTGTTCCCATTCTAACATTTATGAAAGAGAAACTCAAGGCCCAGGAAAATTAATCAAACCTTTCATGATTTCTTGTGATACCAGACATTTTATAACATTTTCCCTCTAAAAAAAATAAATACCTCTGTCATGTAGGAGGAAAAGAAAGAAAACCAAATACAGATGGAATGAGAGATATCTTTCTCTCTCAAATATGTACATTGGTCAAAGGTATGTTCAACATATTTCGGTTTAACAGACCGCGCACCAGCCCACTGTTTATGCTACCCGATAACCCAGGGGAGCAAAGACATAGCAGCAGTTTAGAAGCAAGATTAAGAGTTCAGCTCGCACAATGGTGTAGCAAACATGTAACTGCATTGCTGAGTGTGAACTTCAAGTTTTAATGAGCGATTCTTCTGATAATTTCATCAAAGGATTCATTTAGAATTTCAAGCTAATGCTGCTCAACTCCATTAAGTTCTGTTCACCTCACAGCCTTTGTGCTATTAAACTCTGTATTTACCTTCCTGATACTAATCTCTAAGGAAACAGACGAGAATGGTGTAGGCGGCCAGGGTTGCAGGTTCAAATTGAGTTCAGATGCCCCAAGGGAACAGGAACAGGGGAAGTTAGTGTTAATACATAATATATTTAACAGTCTAGCCTTTTATTAGTTGTCAACAAGTAGTTGGACCCCCACTTCAAGGTTAGCCCTGTTTCCGATGGTAAATAAAGAGAGGCCATAACATTTAAAACCAACAGCTTAATCGGATTTGACGATATATACAACAGGGATGCCTGAACTCTGTCTCTCTCGGTTATGGAATAATTTTTGTAAAGCTCTTAGTCACAGCTTCCAAGGCCCAGTACTGACTGGAGGAATATTAGCGGCCGGAAAGTCCGAACATTTAGGTTTTCATCAGAAAAAGGTACTTTGTAGTATATTTAATATATTTTAAAGTAAACGAAAAGAAAGCACTTGAGACCAGACTAGACTAAAAGTAAGCGATTTCCAACGAGGAGGAAGGTTGTCTCTGTGCACCGGACCCTTGAAGAGCTATTGACTGAACTGCTGCCACAAAGGCTACATTAGCAGCACTTGTTTAAAGTATACAAGTAATTAAACAAGGCAGGAAGCGGTCAAAAGCTAAATGGCCAAGGGGCAGATGTTTAAATGCCACAGGGTAGCGACCGCATTCAGATGTTTACACGTGAGTCAGTCTCGATATATACGCAAGCGTGAGGGCCCAGGCGGGGGGTTAGACTTACCGCAGCGCTTAGAACTGGTTCTACCCCGGGGCCGGCCGGTATGGCATGACTGCTTCTTTTCAGCAGGGCCCCACACAAGGAGTAACTACAGGACCCTATTTAGTTAACTGGGGTCAAAAGCTCAAGGGTGATGGGTCTTTTAAGTGTGTTTCGTGTGTGTTGTGTGTGTGTGTGTGTCTGTGTGTATGTGTGTGGCGTGTGTGTCTGTGTGTATGCGTTTGTGTGTGTGTGTGTTTTTATGCGTATGTGTATTTTATTGTTTTATATACAGGGCTGTCGGAGAATGTGTGTGGGTATGCCGTGTCCGTCTGCATCTTTGCATTCGTGTCCATGTGTGCGTTTGTGTGTGTGTGCCCATGTGTGAACAGGATTTTGGGTGTGTGTCTATGCGCCATAAAGCAGATTAAGCGTTATGATCCAGCCGTTGAGTACAGGTGGATGATGGGGTCAAAAGTTGAAGTGCCACGTGGGCTTGCTAACTCCAACTCCTGCAACGAGAGCCGGCTCCACAAGTCCATCTGCTTGTGGTGCGCGTCTTTGTTAGCACGCTAATGAATTCCCCTTTATGGTTGATAGCATTAGAGGAGCTAGAGCCCAGCTGTGCTCAACTCAATAGGCAAGCACTTTCAAAAATTGATACGTAGAGATTATGGCTGATGGTGATAGGACTTCTGGACTACAGAGTGGCTATCACAATTATCCTTCCTTTTCATTTGCTAAACTGCTCTGTTTCTGCTCTGCGTCATGGGGGACTTAGCTAGGTTAGCCAAGCTAATTATGGGTATAACATACACACACGCAAACGTGCACACGCAGGCACGCACACACACGAAAAAAACTGTGGGTAGTTTGGGTCTTCTAGTGAACTGATCTGCATATCTTTCGAGGTTAGGAAAGAAACTGAATCCAAATCCGGGGAAAAACTGTAGAGGGGGGGTTACATGCAGAGACGAACACAAACAGTGAGGGAGTCAGATCAAGCCCTATAGAGCGGTGAATCACAATGCTACACATCAGGATCCTTCATTATGGTCACCGACCCCACTTTTAAGGGTTCAACGCTTTTAACTTGACCCTAAATATACAGTAGCACTTTAGGTTCAAAACGACTGCTTCCAACAGTAGAACTGGTAAGCTCAGCTGTATCATGTGCCGTGTATGCACTTTTCAGTTAGATGAAACACCTGCTGGTTTTTTTATATATATGTTACAGTTTCTAAGACAATCACAAATACTTAAAATCTTCAAATTAGGTTTCAAATTAACGGGCTCTAGCTTTAAGCTGCCAGATGTGAAGTTAATGGGCCGTGGCTGAATATGCACTCATAAATAGGCTCACTTGTAAATGTTAAATAAGGAGTTAACCTGTACCGGTTTTAAGTAGAGTGAATTGGCCACAAGGACCATGTCATATTATTTCACAAAAATTTAAAATGAATTCACTTAAAATGAAGATGGTATGATTTTCACATGAATATTTCAAGCAGTTCAGCATAACCGTTTTACAGTGTTTCCTATCTTAAGAGCATCAACTGAAACTCTTATTTTTATGTTTCAGGAGTACACCCGTGTACCTGGATAAGAATGTAAGAAGATAGATGGTGATAGATGTTTCAAATATGCATGGATAGCCTGTGGCATGGTGGATACTAATGCACCATATTATTGTCTTTCCTCTGGCTCCTCCATTATGTTCTGAAATATGTAAGAAAGGAAGTGAAGCATTATTCAGAACTTTTTCAAAACACAATGATAGAAAGTGCTTCACATACACGCACAATAAATCCAAGTGATCAATAAACCATGAAAAGACTGATACATCAAATTTAAATACAGCCCAATGAGAGACAGAACAAATGAAAAGGTAAAACCAAAAAACAACCAAAGGATACGTTCTTACAGGCTTTATATAAATATGGGTAAAACTGTTCAAAGACTCAAAGCAAGTGTAATAGATTGGGAAAGATGGTTGCAAGGGCTTGAACAGTGACACCCAATCAACCTTCAGCTTTGTGGTCTTTTGGTGGGGCGGATGAGAGATGTGAGGATCCAGAAGAGGAATGAGTAACGAGGAGATCACAGCTGTAACTGGGGGCGAGGTCATGCAGTGCCTTACATGCAATCGACAGGATCTTGTAGCTTATTCTAAAATCGTACAGGAAGCCAATCGAGAGACGCAAGAACACGAGTAATGTCGGACCGACGGCTAGTTCTTGTAAGGAGCCTGGCGGCTTCATTTTGAACTGTAAATGATCAAGAGGAGCTTGACTGAGGCTTCTGTAGAGGGAATTTCAATAATCCAGCCGGGGGAAAATGAATTAATAGGTCAAGATAGGAGACTGCTCCATGCTAAGCAGTGTGTAAGCAGTGTGAGTTTGCAGTGCTGGTGCTTTTTTGTTCCAGGTCGTATGGAAACTAAGCGTTTGCATCCCCAACCCCCCTTAGACTTTGTTTGTTATTATTCTTTAGTTCTTAAAAAAAAAGGGTTTCACGGTCAAATTAGATACGCATATGCTTGTGCACACAAAGACGCGTGCACACACACAGACACACACACCCACACAGACAGACACGCAGTGAGGAGCTGTGACGGTATCAGCATGTGATTGTGACTGCTGTGATTAATGGCGTTCTGTGCACCACTGAGCAGACAAACTAGAAAACAGCACAAACATTATCATAACCCGAAAGACCTAATTACTAGAATGTACATCCGACAGAGCTAGTGCGTGTGTGGGTGTGGGCGCCTCTGAGAGTGTGTCTGTGTATGTGTGTGTGCCCGTGTGTGAGGCGTGTGTGTGCGGGTGTGTTTTTTGCTCAGCGTGTGGGTGTATGGAGTGCAGCGTTGGGTGAAGAGGTGACGATGTGTTTTGGGCTGCGATGGGGTTGTGGTGGTCGAGGGGGTCTGAGCAGCAACGGAAGATTTATGACCCTGCGCCATAATGCTATGCTGTGTGTCCTCTCTGTTTTGTCTGGCAAGGCATTCAGGTGCAAATGAGGGATGGCAACCTACGGCCCTAACGAAGGTTAACGCGCCGGTGTGGTTTGTACGTGTGCGGGGCTCGCCGCCGCTTGCTTTTGTGTCCGTTTGCTTTTTTTTTTCGGTAAAAAAGAAAAGAAAGAGGCATTGTAAAAAGAAAAGGAAAACAAGAAAAAAAAGATACACAAAGGGAAAAAAAAGAAGGCAAAAGAGGCAAGCAAAAGAGGTACCCACTGCATGTAGACCAAGAGTTGAGTGCCTAGAAAACCTGTTGCTCACCCCAAGGAGAAGAGAGAAGGAGAGGAGTAGAGGTGAGGATAGAGGGGAGGAGAGGAGAGAGAAGAGAGAAGATGAGAGATAATGAGTAGCGGAAAGAGGAGGAGAGAGAAGAGGAGAGGAGAGATAGGGAGAGCAGCGGAGGAGAGGAGAGAGGAGAGATAATGACTAGCAGAGAGAGGAGGAGAGAGATGAGGAGAGGAGAGATAGGGAGAGCAGCGGAGGAGAGGAGAGAGGAGAGATAATGAGTAGCAGAGTGAGGAGGAGAGAGATGAGGAGAGGAGAGATAGGGAGAGCAGCGGAGGAGAGGAGAGAGGAGAGATAATGAGTAGCAGAGAGAGGAGGAGAGAGATGAGGAGAGGAGATAGGGAGTGGAGAGAGGAGAGATAATGAGTTCAGAGAGAGGAGGAAAGAGATGAGGAGAGGAGGGAGGAGAGGAGAGATAATGAGTAGATGAGAGAGAAGGAGAGAGAAGAGGGAAGCGAGGAGGAGAGGAAATAGATGATGAAGAGGGGGAGATGAGAGGAGTAGAGAGAGGAGGATGGAAGAGAGATAATAAGATATAATGAGAAGGAGAGAGAGGAGGGGAAAGATGAGGAGAGGAGAGAAAGGGAGAGGGGAGGAGGAGGGGAGCGAGAGGAGAGGAGAGGGGAAAAGAGAAGAGGAGAGGAGGGAGGATGAGGAGAGGAGAGAGGAGCAGAGGCGAGATAGTGAGTAGATGGGAGAGAAGGGGAGAGTTGGGAGAGGAAAGATGAGGAGAGGAGAGACAACGAGATGAGAGAAAGGAGAGGAGAGAGAGGAAAGTAGAGAGGGATGGAGAGGGGAAAAAGAGGAGAGAGAAAAGGGGAGGGAAGAAGGGTGGAAGCAAAGGAAGAGAGACACTGCTAAACCGATTATAACCGGTCTGAGTTATCTTCCCAGGCTAGGATGACAGTGATACAAAGTACAAAGCATCCCTCCCACCAGGAGGATGGGTGTGTATGTGCAGTGGTGTCTAGAATCGTCATGCGTATTGACTGAAGGGGACGAACCCAAACATGACAGCCGTTGAACTACAAATGGTGACAGCAGCAGGCCCAAATCTGTTGTGACCAACCGACCGTATCGATTAGCATGACATGCACCCCCAATAGGGAACTAAATCAGGTTATAAACACAGTTTGGAAATTTGGTTTTAATGTTCTTCTTATGTAGTACATTTCCTGTACTGTGCCTTTCCGAATTAAATGTATTCGACCGGCTGAGAACGGAGAAATAAAGAGGTTAATTGGGGCTAACCAGCCTCCCAGCGGAATACATTTTCAATGAAATAGCAGAAAAACAGGAGTGAAATTCACAATGTATGGAGCTTTTGGAAATGTGGCAGTAAGCAGCGGCATTCAAATGTAGTATTTCTCAAACAGCAGTGCGATAAAAGCTCCTGTTCATGTGTGTGTCCAAACAAACAAATACGATATTTTCCCTACACACAAAATCAATGTCCATCAACACAAAAGATAAGGGGACTTATGAATCAGGCAGGATAGCAACAACAAGTCAATGTTCCCCTATGTCCTGCCACTAGAAAGCAAAGAGAGCAATTAACATATCCAAAATTCAATAATAAAAGCCCTGGCCCGAAACCGTCCCCAAATTGCCCATGAACGAAAAACATGTGTGGAGTTGCAACAGTCAACCGCCATAATAACGTACATTAAGGTTTGTTATTTGTGATTTAAGTCCTACAGATGTAGAAAGGCAGTGTTTATTTGACATGCTTCCTTGTCTGGTGCACGTTGTGAAGGACCCCTGGAGTGTATGCAGACGTTTGATGTCGGTGGCAAAATGCTTCACATTAACTTGTTTCCGCTCATGGATGGAAAAGCAGCCGAGGAAATAGAGAAACGCGCCGGAGATGGGGTTTAAATGCATAGCGCATAGCCGTAGGTTAAGGTCGGAAATCATTTTGGCTTGCTTTCTTGAAACCTGCAATAATGTTTGTGCATCGGCCCTGATAAATAAACCAATCGTTTTCTACATACTTGTATTATAGAATGTTTAATTCAGCTGGATATCCCCACCCTGGATTGTAACTGCTGTGTCACATTTCTAAATCGGGATTCAATTGACGTCACATTAAATATGAATATTAGCATCCTCAAAACCTCAGCAGCCAGTGCAGTTTTAGCTCCCTGCCCTCACCGTCCTCGTCATGTTCATTACCGGAGGTGTCATTTCATGGCACTCTATGTGATACTGAAACACTCAGGCAGCCCTTTAACATCACTTTAAAATGGCCCTAATGGGAGTCCTTTGACCTACAGCTCTGCTGATGAGGTAACCCCGGCCATCGGAGTGCACACACACACACACACACACACACACACACACACACACACACACACACACACACACACACACACACACACACACACACACACACACACACACACACACACAAACACACACACACACGCACAGGCTCGACAAAAGGAAGGGCGGAAGGCAATCCAAATTGGAGATGAGAGGTGTGTTTAGGCGTGGAGCCAAGAGAGCTAAGCTGTGGGGTGGGGGTGGAATTGGGTTTGAGGTTGAGCTGGTAGAGATCAGTGCCCGTGTACGCGCAGGTGTGAGTGTGGAAGAGAAAGAGATAGAGACAGAGAGAGAGAGAGAGAGAGAATGAGAGGTAGAGAGAGAGGGGGTGAGAGAAGGAGGGAGACGCGTTAACTATGGAAGAGAAGATGGGAGGAATTGGGGTCAGGGAGGATTCAGTACTATTAGAAGGGTCATGATATCACTGCAGTCTCATTATGCCGTGAAGTATGCAGCTCTGTGCACACAGCTGTGTGCATGAATGTAAGTGTGTGTGTTTGTGCGCATGTGTGTGTGTGTGTGTGTGCGTGCGTGTGTGTATATGTATGCATTTGTGTATCTATTACAAATATGTGTGTGCACATTCACATGCGCGCATGCGCGCGCGCGTGTGTGTGTGTGTGTGTGCGTGTGTATCCATGTGTGTGTGTGTGTGTGTGTGTGTGTGTGTCTGTGTACATGAATGCATGTGTGTGTGTGTGCTGATCTCAACGTGGCAGTAGGGCCTTCTCCCCTACCGTTGATTAGAGAGGCTAAGTGGCTGTGAAGCGTGATAGTTGATCAGCTATCCGGCCAGTTAGCTCACTAAACGGTAACACTAGTGATCCCTTCAGCTCCAATGTTTGGTCGGCTGAATTTGGCTATGTTGGCCAGATGGATTACACGACTGGATAGCCTCTGCTAAGGCTAATGTGTCATGACACCATCAATTGCTCCGCATAAAGGAGACATATTATTGTGTTTTCCCAACAAGTCAACATATTATTTGAGTTCAAGAAAACATGTTTTTGAAGCTGTTTGCTCGAAATAGCTTTTAGGAAAGAAAATCTCACCTACCGCTATTCCCCTCTGTTTCAGACCCTTCAGAATGCGCTGTTGAACCACACTATGGAGGAGAAGGGATTGTTGCCGTTTGCGGACTCCTGGAGCTCTATATCGATATTATATAATATAATAATAATAATAATAATAATAATAATATTATATATGGGTATTTATATAATATTACATCTAATATCACAGCCAAAAGCTATGTGCGCCTCGGAATATATTATGAATCATAAAGACTGCGTCTGACGTCTCTGGTACTTCCACAACAAGTAAAGACTCATAGTGGGGGTTAGCTCGGCCATGGTTGAGAAGAATTGGGGGAAAGGAACGTTGGCCTTGACTCTCTGAAGTCCATGAACTGCGACATGGAGGAGAACGTGATTGTACTCCGGGAGCTGAGCTGCCGGACTGCCGCCGAGCTCCCCGCGCCGGAGCTGCCGGACTGCCGCTGAAGCTTCGGCGGCAGTCCGGCCGCCATCGAAGCCGTACAATCCCTTTCTCCTCCATGTCTCCTCCTCCGGACTCCGGCAGCTCTAGCAGTCCGGCAGAGAAAGGGATTGTGCTCCCGCAGCTGAGCTGCTGGGCTGCCGCAGAGTTCCCCCCGCCGGAGCTGCTCGTCCGCCGGTCCACAAAATCTTAGCTATGCTCTGATTGGAGGGGAGTGAGGAAGTGGGAGGTAATATTCAACTGTGCCCCCTTCCTACGAAGGAGGGGGCGTCGAAACTGACACGCTCTTTTGGTAACTGTAGGCGGGATACTTTCAGAAATGCATATCTCACTCCAAAAATCACGTACAGGCTTTTTTCAACGTTTGTATGCATGTGGGAGACCCAAAACAACACCCCAAATCCCGGGAAAAGTGTCGTTTTCATAATATGTCCCCTTTAAAGAAGAGAAGCCAATGAAAACGATGGGAGACAAAAGGGAAAGAGAAACCAGGGAAACACACAAAACCAGAGGAGACGATGTCGGAGGTGAAGATGGGAAGCTATCACAGGTGTGTGGGGAGGATTGGGTGTGCAGGGTGTGAAAAATGAAAGATTGGAATATAGAAGTGGCAGACGAGAAAGGCAGACGGGAGGGGTGGGGGTGAAATGAGGTGCAAATATGCAAATGGATGAGGAGGAGTACGGAGAGGAAGGAGACATAAGACAGAGGTGGAGGTGGAGGAGAAAAAATGTGTGTGGAGGAATAAATAATTTTAGACAGGGCAACGCAAGTGGCATAACCATTAACTTCTCTCTTATTCTGCTCTGCTCTCCTATGGGTGTCCATACTCCCATTCTGTACTATCCTCTCCCTCTGCACTGACCTCCTGTGCAACCTGGTACTTCTTCAAATCAAACATAATCTCCCTTCTTTCAACCCAATAATTAAACCATTGCACCTATTCTTCCCCATCCCATTTGGATGGGAATAGAATCCCAAATTGGACTCCTCTTCCTCGTGCGTACTCGACCTCTGCTCCTCCTCCTCCTCCTCTCTCGTGTGTATTACCCCCCCCCCCCCCCCCCGCATTAAATCCCAACTCCCCTCTCGGCCATGTTCTCCTCCCCCTCTTAATCTGTTACGCTCTCCATCTCCCCGTCTCCTCTCTCTCGCAGGAAGCTTTACTATGCATCTGAGAAGAAGCAGTCCCAGCTGCTCACTCATCAACATGCAGGGTTTTCGTCCAAAATGGTGTTGGTTCAAACCAGTGGCTGTGAGAGACTTGTTGGTTTAAATAGAAAAACTTGTCGTTTGTTGTTTTCCACTAGTTCTTTCCATCCTACCATGGCCATTAGCTAATTGTCTCTTTCATGCCAAATAATAAAACATTTAAGAATTACAAGTTTGAAAAATACATTGCAAGTCAGCTAACCAAGGACTGAGGCTGCCAATAAACATTCAGGTGAGCACACCTATAAAGGGGATTTAAAAAGATTTGCATAAACTCGCACACATAAACTCACATAAACACAAACACGCATTCACACA
>NC_044053.1:8902358-8907358 GCF_902167405.1 Gadus morhua
AAAATGGTAAGTAATGGCCGAAGGCTGATACTAAGTGTGCTGTCCATCTGTATGGAACAGTCAGAGATGTTTCTGAGTGTGCCCGTGTATGTGTGTGTGTGTGTGTGTGTGTGTGTGTGTGTGTGTGTGTGTGTGTGTGTGTGTGTGTGTGTGTGTGTGTGTGTGTGTGTGTGTGTGTGTCTATACATGTGTGTGTGTTTCCCTATGGGTCTCTGTGTTTGTTTATGTGTTTGTTTGTGTGTGCGTGCGCGTTAGTGTGTGTGATGTTCATGCTTTGGCATAAAACGCACGCGTGCGCAAGCGCATGGGTGTGAGTGCGTGTGCGTGTGAGATCCGCCGTGCCTTACAGCCTACAGCAAAGTGCCCCCATTAAGGGGGAGTGATCGTCTCCCAGTGAACGCTACGCTTCTTTATGGGCTGCAGGGAGAGAGAGACATCGCATGTGTCTGGCCGTAAAAAACTTGCGTTTGGGTGAGTGTGTTCGTTTGCTTGTGCGTGTGTGTGTGTTCTTGCGTGTGCGTGTGTGTCCTTGCGTGTGCATGTGTGTTTGTGTTCCCAGAAGAGGAAAAGATCTACAGCGTGTGAGAAGTGTTCTGTGTTTTGCCAAGGTAAAACCTACCAGGGTGCATTCTCCCTCCCTTGCACACACACACACACACACACACACACACACACACACACACACACACACACACACACACACACACACACACACACACAAGAGAACACACACACACACACACACACATCTGGTGGCCCGTTCCTGACCCTGACCCTGACTGAGCATCAGTCAAAGGCTCTGACAGGATAGCACACTACCTTTCAGCACCAACTTAAAATCTCCCTCCACGCACACACACACGCACACACACACACACACACACACACACACACACACACACACACACACACACACACACGCACAAGCACAAGTAACCTCTGGTTGTACGGACAGTAGGAGCTCGTCCACAACATAAGAAGTAGCAGATGAACTGAAGGCATGGTCACGTGTGACTACTGACTCCCATTAGATTTCCCCGAAGCGACTGCAGTAAAACATTGCATTTGGCTATGAAATAGTATGGAAAGCAGTTGCCTTTAGGAAGCTCAGGAGGCCTGCGGACGCAGAGACATTAGTGAGGCATTAGAGAACCAGCTGCTTTTAGCACTTTATTTATTTCATTTGAATCACCGTTTGGCACTTATTTACTGAGTGTTTACCTACTCTCTGGGAACTAGTTTCGCAATTATTATTTGCTATTTTTCTACACATAGAAAAAAGTTGGTCATTAGTTTCTGAATAAAATAACAGAATAATAACTTCAACACATACGCACACAGACACACGCGGACACACATGTGTGTCAGCATGTGAGTGTGTGCATGTGTGCGCATGAGCTTGGCCTGGAGTATGTCTCGGAGTCTTATTAGCCATTAGTGCACTGGACCCCGTCCGAAAGCGAAGCCTCGATGATTAACAGTTTAAACTGTCATTTAAAGAGCAAAGCGATAGCCCTTTACTGCAGCCCTGTCCTGTCTTACCCCTCCCCCCCTATTTCTGTACCGCCCTCTACTTCATCTCTGCTTTCCCTCCATCTTCTACCTCTGCTTGCCTTATTTCCAATGTCTGTCTATGCCTTTATCTCTCTCTTTATCTCCCTCTTTATCCCCATGTCTCTCTCTCCATCTCCGCTATCTCTCTTCATCCCCCCTCTCGCCCTCGCCTCCCTCCCTCTCGATCTCCTTCTCTCACTGAGCAGCGTTGCGCTCAGAACCCAGTCATTTGATAGATGAATTCATTAATTCAAAGGGCTTCTAAAAGCATGAAATGATCTTTGGGAGATAAATGAGAACCTTAATGTCCATAAGGTATTCAACGAGGTTCGCGGCGGAACCGCAGCCTACATTGCACAGAACGTAATGAAACAAAGTGTGAGCCGCGCTTGCACACACGCACACGCACACTCACACACATACATACACACACATGCGCGCGCGCGTCACGCACATCACACATCACAGGCTTACAGAGAGACTCACATGGAGAGGACATGGAGTGGATAGACTGTTTGATGCAGGACTGGATGAAGGTCCAGACTCCCGATGACGAGTGGTATTCAAATGAACACAGGGCAGTACACGTACTAGGAATTCCATGTGGTTTAGAGATACACACAAACTTACGAAAAGGTTGATTGTATGCTTTTAGAGCTGAATGAAACTTTCAACAAACACAACAGGAGAATGTTTCTCTGCCTGGGGAGGAACAGGTGGACTTACTCAAAATCCAATTTATCGATCATAAAGCTTACAGGTTGAATTACACATGAGCGAATGAAACTTCAAACAATCTGGACTTTTGCTGTGAGGAATGTATGTGGAGTTTCTCTCCGAGAAGCTTGGGAAATATTTATTTATAGGCAGGTTCTTAGGGAGTCGGGCCGGATTCATCGTGCCAGGAGGCACTGGGAGTCAAGAGTGCGTGGGTGCTTGTTCTTCTTTATTTTATCTTCACCAACACTTCTTTGGGCATCTCCCTTGCATCTTTCTGACCTCTTGAAAGCCCATATTTATTGGGTGTTTTTTGCATTTGAATGCAAACTGCAAGCGCCCCATCTTCAGTCACGTTTGTTTATCAACTCTTTGAAAACAGGAGGAGAAAACACCATGGCTGCCCTTGGGTTTCTATGTTATGGTTACCACCGTCTCCCAGGTGAAGGCCCAGCGAGTGTTTAAAGTGTCTATCCTCAAGAGGGCGGGAAACCAAGCGTCTCAGTCACTTATTCTGGAGGAATGATGGTGTAGACGTGATCACTTTGAAAATTACTTCAGATTTTCAGTCACCCAAACATGAGACACACACACACACACACACACACACACACACACACACACACACACACACACACACACACACACACACACACACACACACACACACACACACACACACATACACACAGGATCGCTTGATTGGAAAATCTCCCTGTCAAAGATTTGGTACGAGGATGTTGGTCTTGGCGATTGGCGATGGTGAGGCCGATGGTAAAACCTCAACCCCCTGAGGACAGGTGTGGGATGCTTCGGGGCAGTAATGATGTAGTGGAGCATCACAGACAGTGCCCACTGTGAGAGTGGAGACCCAATACAAACTGTGGAACACATCCTAAACAGCTGCCCTAAACTCCAGCCCCCGAACGGCGAGCGTGGTCTAATCAACCTTGTTCATAGCACGCTGGACTGGCTCGCCTCAACAGCATTGAAGGTCTAAGGACCTACGCCAGAAGAAGAAGAAGAAAGATTTGGTAATAAAGTAAGTGCACCGATAAACAACTTGAAACAGAGAAGAGGAAGAACGTAGGAAGCGAAGAAAGAGTGAGACAGAGAAAATAAAGCGTCGGAGGTAGAAGGTAGGAATGAAGCGAGTGCCATAATGTTTTTAATTATTTGAAGGAGTCAAAGTGTAAAGTAATGAGAACGCATCACAGCGGAAGTCTTTTCAGCTTTCCAGTGGGAAAATGCCAAAATGTATATATAGAGGTTCATTCCTTTTTCTACTTTACAAGAAAGAGATGGAATCGATTCAGATCTTTGAAAACTTCCAACAACGCAACGGCGTAACCTAACCTCATTCGCCTTGGCGTGCTATCATCTCTGAGCCCAGCTAATGAAATGAAAGCTGTTCCAAATCCGGTGTAAATAACTAACCTGGATTCACTGTGTTGTGAATCCAACCTAAATATATACTTTTCCCATATTCCCTTTTATCCTGCGGATAAGTCTCTCTCTCTCTCTCTCTCTCTCTCTCTCTCTCTCTCTCTCTCTCTCTCTCTCTCTCTCTCTCTCTCTCTCTCTCTCTCTCTCTCTCTCTCTCTCTCTCTCTCTCTCTCTCTCTCTCTCTCTCTCTCTCTCTCTCTCTCGTCAAACCTGGTTCTGTGAAGTTGTGAAGAAGACAACACCTGGAAAACAAGCACATTCCGCTGGCAGAATCACACGCCTATTACCTCACTGAACTTTTGCGTCAAACTAACTCTTCCCGTCACTGTTCCCATAGCAACATAATAGCCACTGACGCAAATTTGTGCCCATTCCTTTTTTTAATTATCGCTCGTGTCCGTCTCTTCCGCTTCAAATTCATCTAAATCTTCAGTCCTCTCTCTCTTTCTCTCTCTCCCACACTCTCATAAACAATGAAAATAATTAAAAAAGCTCTCCTAAGTCCGGCTTATCCTGCTTCCTTGTTGTTCATTTGGCAGCTTGTCTGTCTGTCGGTCTGACTTCCCTTGGCTGGCCATCTGTCAGGATCTGTCTGTCAGCCCGTCTGCACTATCTGATGGCTGCAGTCTGTCCCTGGCCGGTACCCTGATGGTATGTTCTGCCCTCCCATCTAAATCAATCACTTTTTCAGGGGCTACCTCTGTTCAGCTAAGCCTTTGTTTAACAGCAATCACAAGAAGTCAATCACAACATACTTTCTCCTTGTCAACAAAAAAGATGCAGACAAACACTGCACTTACTATAATGGCCTAGTGCGCATGGAAGCGCACGCACGCACGCACACACACACACACACACACACACACACACACACACACACACACACACACACACACACACACACACACACACACACACACACACACACACACACACACGCGCGCGCGCAAGCACACACACGAACACTCACTCATGCACGAATACAAACACATACACACCATTACATCCCTCACTCACACAAGCACACAATAAAAACTTGCCAAACCTAAAAGACACCCTCACACTTAAAAACACACGCACACACACACACACACAGGCAGACACACACACGCTGACGTCAACCGGCACACAGGGCCTCTAATAGTAGACAGCAGACATACACAGTGACAGAGCAACAAAGACGGAGAAACAAAGACCTGAGCTAATAAACAAGCAGCCGGTGTGTTTGGATTGGCTGATCTTAAAAGAGCCAAAGCCAATAAAGTGAGTGACCTCCAAAAGAG
>NC_044053.1:8912358-8932358 GCF_902167405.1 Gadus morhua
ATATCAGGCATCACCATGAATGTTAGGAATGGGAATCATTTCAGTGGAAAATGTTAACAAATTAGGAAAACGTGTACTTCAACTCAAACGACAGTGATTATAAAGTCTAGTATTAAGTCAAATATTATTTACTTCAATAAGGAAATCAATATAATAAATAAATAAGACACATATATATGATATGATTTAACAAATAAGGACATGCACAGCAACAGTTGGGACACATTTCCATAAATTGACAATATTCATATATTTCACCTCTGAGCTCAACTATAGCTGAGATCTGAGCGTGATTTAAGGTGTTTCAAGGCAAGGAGAACCTTTGAGCGGAGGGGAAAGAATAATTCCACTACAGCAAAAAGCCTCTCATCTTTGATCTCTCATCCGTGCTTCACATTAAACCTTTTATTTTTCAAACACCTGGAGCTCTAAGCAGCGCTTCCTTCAAGCTGCTCCTCGCTGCAGGTAGCTAAATAACGTAGTGTGTAGAAACATGTGCTAACATGTACCTACACCCTCGTGACAAAGTGTACATTCTCACCACTCTCCACCCCCCCAAGGAACAAGGAACGTGGAGTATCTCGAGAAAACGACTTCTGTTTCAGAGAAGATGTACACAGAGGAAAATAACACATAGAGGGGCTTGGAGATTTCCCGATGAAGTAGAGTATATTTAGTGATGTCGTACATCGTACATGCTCGCTCTCCTGAAGGCGGAGACGGTGGATGATTCGAGTGGGCCTGCTACTCAATGAGTGAGCTTGCTAACAACTCTGTTTGAGATGTACTACTATACTCTCCGAAAATGGCTGAAGCCAATTTCCTGGCCGTCGCCTAATGCCCCCCATCAAACTAGTCCACTGCCATTCCGCAGCAGAGGAGTTGCCAGTGTTTGACTGCTATTCAGAGAGGTCTCAAAGCTAGCAGAGGTGACACGAGTGCTCCTTTTATCTCTAAATATTGCATTACCTCTCTCCCTGTGGGAAATGTCACTAGAAGCAGCACTCTGCCCCTTCAACTAACCCGCTCTCTCCCTCTCTCCCTCTCTCTCTCTCTCTCTGCCACTGTTTCTATATCTCTCTGTATCCCTCGCTCAATCTCTCACTCCCACACACGGGCAAAACAAGTTGTTGGGACCAGTGGTTCTCGAGCTTTGTCTTGAGGGGCAGCACTTTGTTGTCATGAAGACATTTCGACGACCAGCTCGTATTCAAATGGTGAAAAATGGATAAATACACATGCAGTGGCTGAGCAACGGGGCCCTATTTATCACCAATTATTACTGCAAGAAGGCCATGGTCATTGGGAAGCAGTGGAACGACATATTCAACAAAGTACATTACTGTTCATCTTCTATGTCTTGTAAACAACTGTGTAGAACGAAAAGGTATCGGCATAGCTTTTCCCCAGCCACCAGCGAGTTTATCCTCCAGCCCTTTACATCTTATAAACATAAATAAAGGCATATTATTCTGCTTCCTACTATTCTACTCAATTTGAGTATAGCATTGAATATAGAACATGATTTTTTTTTTTTCCAGTATGTTTTTCTCTCTTGCTATTCCCTACCTCCTTATGCCTCCCTTCTCCTCCTCCCCCCTGCCCTCCCTATATTCATAGGTATGGCGGTTTATGTTCATGCCATGGTTTAACCTCATATATCCTCTGGCTCCTCTCCCCGGGGCCCAACGAGGTGGCGGCGCTGCCCATTTACAGCAGATCAGCAGAAAAGTGCCCATTTTGGGAGCGCACAACATTATCATATACCTGCAGACGGTCTCAGACTGGGCTGCTGTGCAGCAGTATAACATAATTGGGTAGACTGTGGAGTGAATTGGATGGTTAAAGTCACTGGGAAGACTTTCCCGAAAGAGGCGAAAACTTTTTTACGCCAATTAGGGTAGGCGTAACAAGCAAATGATATGATTTTTAAGATCAGAAATACAACCTAATTTAAGAAAATACAGTTCTTTGCAACATTTTCCGTTTTGGCAACATCATTCTTCCCTACAATTTTGAATAAAAAGTTATATCCCGGTTCCCCCTTTGTTTTTTAAGAAGGAGACACAAATGTTTGAAACCTCTGATGTGGAGAAAGCCATACTGCAGGCTACATTCACGGGACCCCAGGGTGCGACTTTTGGGCATTTGGTAGAACACACACTTAAAGACACTTTACGACCACCCGGAATAATGGTTGTCGCACTGCAACAAAAAAAACCACAACAACCTAAATGGCGTTTTAAAACAGGTTTCACAGACACCTGGTATTGACTTTGAATGAGATCCTCCTCTTTAACGTTTACTCTGAATTTTCTGTTTTTATAATTATAATAAAGATAAGATTTTCGACAAAGCAGATGTGCTGCATAATGACCCCCCACTGAGCAAAGAATGCAAGCTCGTTCACAGGCACACAGCCATCCCCAACATGCAAGGGGACATAATTGGTCTTCAGAGCAATCAACTCTTATTACCTGCCACCATAATTGGCTTCAGAGCAATCAGTGAAGAGGCTATCATTAGATTTAAGCAGGCATCAACATGCCCAAAGCTCCGCCCAGTCTCAGTTTAGTTGAGGGATTGTTGTTGACTAGTTCTTCCTTTCATGTGACATGATACCATTTTTTAACAGGAGTATAAAAAAATATATAAGTATACAAATGGCTGAACAGACTCAATTACTCAAAATAACTCAATTATTATTTCAAATCAAGAGTAGGCCTATTTCTAATAACTCCCATGTGGTTTAGTTTAGCTAATATCTATGCGTCTTTCTTGTGATTGTATACACATGTTTACCTCGGAAACTATGATTTTGAGTTGTACCAACACACTTACTTGGATAAAAAGCATCCGCCTACACGTTTGTACACGCCTGCAGCACTCTATCCACTTTACACTGTTCGTTTTCTCCATCATTTAGTCAATCTTTAAATCTGAAAAGATATTGCCTCTCTTCTTTGCTATATTACTCCCCATTCCTTGCCTCTCTGGTTTGGTTAGTGTTTTTATAGCAGTACATACAGCAGGGGGAAGAGGAATTTCTCCTTTCTGCTAATGGCAAATCAATGCCTAACTGCCAATAGCGAGACGCAGTGAACCTCATGTGTGACGAACACTTCAGCCCGATGGCTCTAAAGTATCCGTTTGTATAACAACAATCTGAGAGTTATGCCTTCCTGTCCCTCTAAACGCCTATAAATCTTGTGTCTTTGGCTGCTTGGCTACTTACTAGGTTTTAATATTTCCTTCTGTGCAATGTTCATCTAACTGGCTATAGAACAGCTATTTGCTCCCGAGTGGCTCTCATGATTTCTGCTGGCTATCCATTTTAACCTTTTATTTCCACTCTGGTTTTTGTAAACATTTCTTTGGGGATAGAAACATTACCTCAGAAATCTCCTGTGTTACCGGCTTATTTTCACAAGAGTAAATGTAAGATTAGTATATTGTCAGGAATATTGAAACAAAGGTAATTTAATTGTTTGTAAATAACATTGATTCTTCTGTGAATATGAATTATCACGTACAAAAGAATATGAATTTAATTATAATAGAATAATTTCATGCATTCTTTTCCCACAATAAATGAACAACAGTAGGCCAGACAATCAAAACAACTTCCATCTGCTCTCCCTACATTTTTCATTACACTATGTCTTCAAAGAAGTAATACATATTTTCGTGATAAACCTCTCCTCGCCTAATTGTCAAGTGGTCGGGTGAATCTTTGATGTTTACTTCAAAGATTGAACCGCTGAATGAACAGGGATGCCAGACAAATTCATTGGAAATTATGTCTTCATTGATAGAAGTGTTGGAGAGAGCTGCATTAATGGATTAGAGGAGAACAGGGACAAAAAAATCAAAACAAAGAGATGGGGGAGCATTGCAGCAGATGCTGAATTCACAATAGCCCCAAATAACTAAATCTCATGAATAACCATAACCTTTATTACCATTGACTTTATATGGTTTCCTTGCTTTCTTGTTCTTCTGGCCTGGGAGATCCATATTCTCAATGTCCCTCCAAAAGCATTATTCACATTTATTCTGTTTAATTTGATGATAGAAAAGGAAACAAGGAACATAACAGGCTAGTATAGCTATTATCAGCTATCAATTACTCATGCAGTCAGGCGGAGGTTCACCAGCTCAAAAATGAAGAAACTCAGAAGAAACGTGAAATTTAAAGCAACGGGGAGGAAAGGAAGGGAAGATTATCTACGCTGGTGGTGGTCATAGAAGAACCTCAAACGTGAAACTAATCTAAAAGGTACCAGAAATAGCTCCATATTCCCACCTGCCACGTTTCTACATCCAACCGACGGATATAGGATTGAATCATTAATTCAACTAAGAGCGAATCAAAACTAAATAAAACGAAAAGATGATATGATGATACACCAGATGGTCGGAATACCAGATTGGAGAATTAATAAAATAACCAACAGTTTTCAGGTACGAGTTCTAGTCTATGCATAATTTTGGAATTGATCGAGATAAAGGTGTCTGAAGCCCAAACCAACCAATGTTTGTTGTGTTTCAGGCATTTTAGGAGGAAGAGATAGGACTTCAAACTGCAAGGTTCTGTTCAAGGGGTTGGAGACTCCAAAAGAGCTGGCCAATCAGTGCAGTCTATATGGGTAATCGCTGTGTGGCATTTCAACTGGGGTGTGCACAAATGGAACACGCCGTCTTAATTAAGGTCAAGGCAGATCAAGATCTAAGTTAGACTTGGCTTTGTAGAAATAAGTTTGGCATTGTCATACCACATGCATTCTGAGAACACTAAATAGCACTCAAATTATTAGGTGATGCACTACTGATGCATAAGTATGTTTACAATGGTGTACCATGTGAAGAAGACCTACGAAAGAAAGATGATGTTTTAAATGAGCCAGACTTATTGATTAAGGCAAACTCAAAGTTATTCTTATTAGCATATTCTGCATTTAATTTAAAAGTTAATTTCCTTTATCTCGTAACGTAAAAGGACAAACAAATGCTACAAGCACAGAAATGCAGCCGGTGAGGCTTATCGTGGCAAGGTTTTCATTTCTAATTAACAGTCTTAAAAAAAGGGGCCTCAAACAAGATTTAGAAAATCACTCACTCAGAGTGAGTGAGTGAGTGAGTGAGTGAGTGAGTGAGTGAGTGAGTGAGTGAGTGAGTGAGTGAGTGAGTGAGTGAGAGAGAGAAAAAAGTGTGAATGACAATAAAAAACACAATGGGAAAGCAGATACAGATTTTATGTCCACTGTAGTAATTCTGTCATTTCCATTGTTTCTAAAACGGTAACATGCAGAGAGAGCATGAAGCCAGGAAGTGCTTCTGTGTGTCGTGTCATTTTCTATGACTGGGAGATTATACTGTATCAGGTTCTGTGTACACATTGTTTCTGTGTGCGCGTTTGGTTTACTTTGTGTGTCTGTTTTACTGTGTGTGTCTGTTTTATAGTGTGTGTGTGTGTGTGTGTGTTTTACTGTGTGTGTCTGTTTTATAGTGTGTGTGTGTGTGTGTGTGTGTGTGTGTGTGTGTGTGTGTGTGTGTGTGTGTGTGTGTGTGTGTGTGTGAGTGTGTGTGTTTCAGTGTGTGTGTGCGTTTCAGTGTGCGATTTTGTGTCTCTGTGTGTGTCTGTGTATGTATGCATCTGTGTGTCTATTATTGCATGAGTTCAAACCAAATCGGTCTGCAATCTACATTTCCGCTCACTCACGACCCATTTTCCTCCAGAACTCCCAAACGATCTCCAAACAACAACGGTGTCCAATTAATGCAATTCAAGCCCCTTTACTCCCATAAAGAGCAGTCATCCACCACGACGAGACAAGGAAACACCGTCAGACGCAAGCCACAGTTAACTCATGAGGTTTCATAAGCGGCAGCCGTAGAAGGAAAAATAAATGGCAGGCAATTATAGCAGACATATTTTTGCAGCATAAATGCTTGAATGCATCGCTGGCAGTATATTTTTACTTAACAACACATTTCAGAGGGGGAATCCAAAATATGTAGTAATCAGCAACAATTTAAGAAAATAATAGCTCCCTTAAAAGCTTTTCATTCTTTTAATCTTTTATTCTTTTCTTTCTAGATGGTTTCCTTCATGAGAAACAGCGGGGGTTTTTATTAGTCAATGTGTGTGTTTGTGTGCATGTGCGTGAGTGTCTAAACACATTTAACAAATGGATAAATTAAAGGATGAAGGAAGGACCAAACATTATTTAGAGAAAACTTTTGCCATAAACAAGTCAACAGTGGGGTAGAAAACTCCCATGCATCATGTCGGGCATAACAACCCAATAAAACTTAACGATTTCAATAAAAGCATTGTGCATGGATCAATTGACAAACTAACATTGTTTTGGGCAGTAACCGTTTATTGTCGAGCCCGAGGGCACGCACGCTGTGGAATGACAGAATGAGTGCCTCACTCGTCACGCTAGGCATGCAATCCAGTCTCAGAACACAGACAGTGTCTATATGTACAATATGAGTGCGTGGGTGTGCGTATGTGCGTGTGTATGCACATGTAGTTATGAATATTGCTTGCGTTTGACAGGTAATTTTAGTCCCGCGGAAGAAACAAATAGACACTGAGTGTGTTATCTAAACAAACTGTATATTAGTGGCGCGTGTGTGCGTGCTTGTGTGCGCGTGTGCGTGTGCGTGTGTGTGTGTGTGTGTGATTACAGCATCATTTGAAGTTGGCAGGGCTGGTTTATTGCAGCCATAACGCACATTTGGTCACTAAATGTTAAACACCATTTCCATGTCGACTCTGATGAGTGACTATTGCTGTAATTAAGTGCAAAAGTGTGTGTGTGTGTGTGTGTGTGTGTGTGTGTGTGTGGGGGGGAGTGTGCTTGTGTGTCTGTGTGTGTGTTTGTGTGTGTGTGTGTGTGTCTGTGTGTGTGTGTCTGTGTGTGTGTGTGTGTGTGTGTGTGTGTGTGTGTGTGTGTGTGTGTGTGTGTGTGTGTGTGTCTGTGTGTGTCTGTGTGTGTGTGTGTGTCTGTGTGTGTCTGTGTGTGTGTGTGTGTGTGTGTGTGTGTCTGTGTTCACGTGTGGAAGGCTTTGTGTGTTCATGAACACGTGAAGGCGTCAGGATGCAACACAATAAATCGGACTACATTTTTATTGCCATATATGCATTCCTTCCATCTCCATTGTGGTGGTCTATTAGATTGGTTATCTCTCGGGGTCCTGTAATGAGATCATGGAAGAAAACGCCTGAGCTAGTTTGCAACACAGCCCAGTATGTGTGTGTGTCCATAAAAAACCAGATAGGACCTCGTCTGATACGCAAGTGAACGGCACTACATTTTGACATTGATGTAATACCAGTAGAAAATTCAATGATTATTACCGTCTATGTATCTCAGGACAGCGTTCCCGGATCCATTTCCCTTGAAATATGTCTGGCAACAGTGTTGAGGTTTCTGACTCGGCCAATTTGGCTAGTAGGGCTGGTGAATTTTCATTCGCCCTGAGCAGATAAACATCGCACTACATGGATATGTGCCCAAACCAGTGAACAATACTTCAGTTCAGAGCGACTTTCGGGGGTCTGAGGCATATCCACATGGTAGCCCTTTTCCTAACGAGACGGCCTTTTAAATCTAATTAAGTTTGTTCCTTAATGATGAAAGCAGAAGGGAGTCAACTCCTGGAGCCCACTCCATCCCTGTCGCCCCCCTCCTCCCATCTCACCCATGCCCTCCTCCTCCCTGTGTACCATCTCATACAACTTGTCCGTTCTGATCAATCACCATAGAGGTCAACTCAAAAGCCTCCACTCTTCAGCCTGGTCTGCAACCCCCCACCCTACACACACAGCCTCTCTCACTCTCTCTCTCTCTGCTCCCTCTCCCGCCCCCAGCTAGCAAACTGTGATGCTCATGGCACAACGGGTGGCTGGGCAGGTGGCGTGTGTGTGTGTGTGTGTGTGTGTGTGTGTGTGTGTGTGTGTGTGTGTGTGTGTGTGTGTGTGTGTGTGTGTGTGTGCGTGTGTACGTGTGTGTGCGTGCGTGTGTGTGTGTCTGTGTGTGTCTGTCCGCCTTGGTGTCTCCACTTGTGTGTTGACTCAAGATGACAAGTTAACCGGAGGGAAACTAATAGGGTTAAACGCACAGGGAACAGAGAGAGAGGGAGGGAGAGAGGGAGATAGAAATTACAGAGAGAGAGAGTGAGAGAGAGAGAGTGATTCTCCTACAAAGAGCAAGAGCGAGCAGTTAGTGTCACTCGCCTAAAGCAAGAGAGCAAAGCTGAAGACCAAAAGAGGAGCAGAGGAGGCTGACAATGAGTCATTGAGACAGAGGGGTAGAAAGAGAGCAAAGGAAGAGAAGGTTACACATAGTAGAGTGCTAATCTGTGATCAAGAGAAAGACTGGGGGGGCGGGGGAGGATGATCGAGAGACAAAGGGAGAAGAAAGGAGTTAAATAGATGTGTCTTAAAAGCGACGCTTACCGACTCCTTCTCATGGCTATTTAAAGGATTCAAAGGATTGTTCACAACAACCGACACACACTCGAATCAACAGATCCCAGAGCGCTGACAAAACGCTCCCTCAGAGCCCCAGAAAGTGCAACCGCCTCAAAGCCTGCTCCGTGTGTGTCATGTGTCGTGCCATGTGGGAGCCTGTGTGCATGTCTGCGGCGCGGGTGGCTATGTTTAGAGTGCAAGCTGACGCCAATACACACAGACAAGCACACACCGCCACACACACAAACCTTAACACAGACAAAATCACAATATGTATCTTTCATTGTGTTCACTGAATGGCTTTTCTTTCCCCCCCCCCCTCCCGAAAGAAACATATATTTAGAGAGGGGTTGAGTGAAAGACGAAGAGACCCCTCATTTACAGGTATTCTATTGTTCCCCCCGTCGTCAAAGACCACCGACGCAGGAGAGCTCAGCCGCACACCACTTTACCGCTCGCCCCTTGCAACCGAATCCGGATTGAAAATAGCTGTGGTTCGAGGTAAATTTAACTCATAATCATCTGAGCTCCACGGCTAAATGGAAACAGCGCGTTCGTTCCCTGCGCCGGAGTCCAATATCGACCGGGCGGCATCAGAGTGAAAGCAGCCCCGCTACACAACCAGGGACTGCCTGGGACAGAGCAACCCTGCAATTCAGCCCAGGATTATTGAAGTCAGGCTGGGTTAAGGGCGGGGGGATACACACAGACGGGAGCTTTGTAGCAGACGGTAGAAAGCGAAGGTTAGGGTTAGGGTTAGGGTTAGGGTTAGGGTACCCCCCCCCCCCCCCCCCCCCACACACACACTGTTTCTCTGTATTTTTAGACCCCTTTGTATGTATTTATTTTATTTATATACCGCTTTCTCCATCCGTCCACACCTCCTCTTATTCCCTCGCTACTTGTATTTCAGTTACTTTTCCTTTTATTATCTTAACTATCATTATCTTTGGCAAAACTCCCATGAAGTGCTGAGAGAAACAGGAACTGTTCTGACCCACTTACCCCCAAGTGTGTCTGTGTGTGTGTGTGTGTGTGTGTGTGTGTGTGTGTGTGTGTGTGTGTGTGTGTGTGTGTGTGTGTGTGTGTGTGTGTGTGTGTGTGTGTGTGTGTGTGTGTGCGTTTGTGTAAGGCATAGAGCGAGAGATACACAGACACACATTGAGCTAAAAGTTGAATAAATCCATTATTCTTTCTCTCTCTCATTTATATGCAAGAACAACATCTCTCCCAAACAATGTCATACTTTACATGCTAAAGTAGTTGACACCAAGGGTGGTAGATGCATCTACACTAAATACAGTGTGTGTGTGTGTGTGTGTGTGTGTGTGTGTGTGTGTGTGTGTGTGTGTGTGTGTGTGTGTGTGTGTGTGTGTGTGTTTGTGTGTGTGTGTGTGTGTGTGTGTGTGTGTGTGTGTGTCATAGTCCAGTGAAGCGAACACCAAGTTTACCGTGGGTGGAGGGGAAGTAATACATTTATTCCTTTTCTCTCTACTTCCACTTTCCTTATTCTAAACCACAAGCCTCCAAGCCTACCTCTTCCTTCTCTCTTCTCTTCTCTTGTCTTGTCCATCCATCTTGTGCCTTTCTTCCCCATAATGTTCACCCTCACGTGGCCCTCCTGTCCTGACCCTAAACCCCCCCCTGGGCACAGGTTGTGCCTGCTCACTAAGTGCTTAAAAGAGTTCAACCAGGCGCCACTTCAGTGCAGCATGATGTTCAACTTGCATCATCAGATGCACGTTTGGTATCGGACGAAATGGCGATCAGTCCTTGTTAAGAGACCGACCGATATTATCAACTGATATCGGCCCATCAAAGATACATCGTATCAGTGTATTTGTTTGTTTTTATCCGTCATTTTGTACTCTCTAATATTGGTATCGCCCCCATAAATACAGTATCCGTCGGGCTAGTTCTTGCGTCCCCATTGGTTCAGCTGAGATAGCGATACAGGATAATGGATAATCGAGGTCTCTTCATCCCTCACAGGCGGGCCTGCACTGTGGAGGGTACGCGTGCTCTGTATGGGAATGGCCCTCTTACTAAGTAAACGACCGCAGAGGCACAGAAAACAAGGGTTGTGGGTTTAACTCCCTGCTGCTTTCTGACGGCCTCCTCTTTTGACCACCTAATCCCTTGACCTGCCTCCTCCTCCAACCCCCCTCTTTCTCATTCTTTCCATTTATAAGTGTCGGGTGGGGAGGTTTATGAGGTCATCGCTCAGAAAACTGTTCCTCAGGACACACACACACACACACACGTAAAACCTCACTCACACATAATCTGGAAAAGCATAAAACGTTAGTTTTCAGGGCGCCAGCTAACACCCCGCCCTCGCGTCCCTCGTAAACACACACACGCACACACGGACACACACACACACAAAAATACAAACTTTTTCGAGCAAGCTCGAAAAACAAGTATGAGGTAAGGCGTGCAAGAGCACAACACATATCCATAGCAACAGGCAAAGGCACGTACACACATCCACATGCCCAAATCTAAAGTGGTTTTCGAGTCATGCTTCACTGCGAGTGGCAGACTTTGCATGGTGGAGAAAATCACTTGGATGATATACAGCTGTCAGCCTAGGCCCAACAAGGCAACAGTGTAATTGCCAATGGCAGCAACAACAGCGGGCACGCGTGCGTGTCCGTGTGTGCGCGCACATTGCGAGTTGCCAGGGATAGAGTAAAGTGAAACAAAAGATGTGACCCAGATGCAAAGTCAGAAAAGGATAGTAAAAGTCAACATTACATACAGAGAAAAAGAGAGCGAAAGAGAGAAAGACAAAGAGCAAGAAAGAGAAAGAGAAAACGAGAAGAGCGCATTAAAAGTCAAAAAGAAAAAAGACAGATGTGTAAGTAAGGCGATCATGTCCAAAGACTTGTCACATCAGCGGCGTGGACAGAATGATGCAGAGGTAGCCCAAAGCCAAGTGACAACTTTAAGACCGCAGCTAATGAAATGCTCATAAACCACACAGCCCAGCTCCCGGGTGCCAGCCCTGGATTTCTCGCCCCTCCTCTCTCCCTCGTTTTCACTCTCACACCCTTTCTTTCCACCCCTCCTCCCTTGCCCTCACTCTTTTTCTCGTGTCGTAGTCACTTTCTCCCCCTCTCCTACCTTCACTAATTGACTCCCTCTCATTTTAAGTCTCCCTGCAATTCATCCATATTGCTTTTTATTGGAGTGACATTCAGCAGAGACAGTAAGAGGGTCTTTGACAACTTGAGGAATATTATTGAACACGCCAAGTTTTTGCGAAAGGTAAAACATTCAGTGGAGCAGATTGATTGACAGTCATATACGAAGACAACAACACTCTTAAGACATCAGAAGAAGCTACACACCCTGACACACACACACACACACACACACACACACACACACACACACACACACACACACACACACACACACACACACACACACACACACACACACACACACACACACACACACACACACACACATAACCACCCAGCCCCCCCAGAAATGTATGGTTTATAGAGTTTCAAACTAGGGGACGACATGACATTGTCAGACATCATCCACCGAGCCTCCAGGCCTAGGCTGCCCCGGATGACTGCAGGGGCCATCGTGTGTGTGTAATGCACGTCTTGTGTTTTTGTTCTCTTTGTTAAAAGCCATTTTGTTATGGAAAGACCCCGTCTGGGGTATTTGGGTCTTAACCATGATTCCTGCGCGCCTTCATAAAAGGCTTTCCCATAGCCCTGGAGCAAGGTACTTTCCAGAAAATGGATAAGAAGCCATTTTGTGTGAAGGCAGAATGTGTGTGTCTGTGTGTACACAGGATCTGCCTTCTGGGCGTGGTGACACTTAAAACAAGCCACCAGACCGACCGACCGACCCACGTAAAAAACCCGGAGTCGGTAAGTGCTGACCGTCTTCCTCAGTGTGTCCAGTGTCGCAGTTCACCACGACCTCACACACACACACACACACACACACACACACACACACACACACACACACACACACACACACACACACACACACACACACACACACACACACACACACACACACACACACCCAAACGTGGGCGGGAAACACAGAGATGGGACGGAGGGGGACTGAGAAAAAGGAGAGGATTGGGTAGATCTCTTGGCCATCCTGTGGTTTGTGGCCTAAGGCTGCCAGCCTTTCAGACATTCCAACATGGCATTCTTTCCCCCTTTGCTTCTGCTATGGACTCAGAAAAGACCGTGGCTGGACTTTCTTCCCCCAACCCCCTCATATGAATCCTATCATTATCGCCATTGTATGCCAAGTCACAGAAAAAAAATGTCCCACGGAATCCAAAGTGATTTCTATGCTTGTTATTTTTGAGCGACGGTAAGAGGTAAGAGTGGAAACAATGGGTACAATGTTGTTGTCGTCAGTGTTTCACAGTGCTGTTTTGCTTATCAAAGAACACCATAGAGAAAAAAATCATGCTGGTTTGCTGTAACTTAAAGAAAAACCTTGGGCTTTGCGTCACCTCAGACAATCTGTGTGGTTTGGCAATATAAACACACACAAACACACACACACACACACACACACACACACACACACACACACACACACACACACACACACACACACACACACACACACACACACACGCACACACACACCTGACAATTCTGCCCAATGCAGTCAGTTTAACAACAAACAGAACACATATCAAACCCTGAGCCAGTTCCACCATGTTTTATTCATAGCCAAAGATGAGCACTCCACCAGTAAATGTTTTACCCCTTTTATAATTGGCTGTCTCTCTTGTCAATCAGGGGCGGGAATCCACTCTGCCATGACTCTGAGGTGGGGAACTTGTTGATGTGGTGGGTGTTCGCCAACGAGGTGTAGCCTACTTTCGGCATAATGTTCGTGCAACTGCCTGAATTGATATTGGTCTTGTCATTCACGTGTGGAGAGTACGTCAGTGTGGATGCAAATGTGTTTGTCAGAACGCCTTTGAGTGTGACACATTTATGCACGCATGCATGTTTGTTGTTTACCTTTATGAAGTTCCGCTGTGTATTCAAAAGAAAAAAGCCCCCTTATGGGAGATGAATATCAACACACCAGCTGAGGGCAAACTTATTTCCGGGCTGTGCGAATATTTCCTCCGATGCATACTGGGTAGATGGGTGACTTAAAATGTACCTTGTTTTTCTAAAAGCTGCTAACCCAATAAACATCCTCTCCCTCTCCCCTCAACCCCTCTCTACGTTTCTCTACTGCTAAGATTGACAGGTATCAGGCAAGGTTGATTCAGAAATGAGATGCCCTGATTGGACGTTAAGTTTTTTGTCTGTAAACTAAATTCCCACACACGGAGGCAAGCGCAAATCAAAACACACATTCTCAAAATGAATTACCCTATGCCATTCATCACAAATTACACGCAAATAATTGATCTTGATTCTTACCTACACCACTTCTAAAGTCCAAATAGACTTAAAACAGACAATAAACAAAATGAATTAAAGTCGAGAGCAGCAAAATTATATCATATCAAAGAAGACCTATCAATGTGAGTAAAGAGCTAGTTTAGTTAAGTGCTATTTAAGCATTATTAAGGGTAGCTTAATGGTACCCTTTCATCACCTAACACACACACACACACACACACACACACACACACACACACACACACACACACACACACACACACACACACACACACACACACACACACACACACACATTACCATGCAAGGTCAGAAAAACAAGGGCATGTTTTGGCATTGGCAGTGACTGACAATAAGAGTCCAGATGGGAATAACCCAACCCCCACCAACCCTAACCAACCCACACACACAAACAGATGATTATGTTTGCGTGGACTGTGTTCATTCTAAATATTATGCATGTATATATACAGAGAGAGAGAGAGAAAACATACATAAGAAAGAAAAAGAAATAGGGCATGACCGCGGGAGGGGAAAAGACAGGGCAAGTAGCATCCCCGCCATTATCGAGTGCAACACTACGAATACGAAACAGAAGAGAAGAGGAGAGAGCAGGAGAAGGGAGGGGGAGAGAGAAGAGGCGCTACTTAGTAATCAATCAAACCCTTGTGTACTGGTTTTCTATCTTTGATTGTGATTGGCAAACTCCTTTCCCCTCATTTCAGAGTATTCCTTCTTTTAAATTACACACCACTGATAGGAAGGGATCCCGGTCAATATGAATTAAGGCTGTGTTTTTAGAAAATGTCAGGGGAAACCGGCAACCTGAGTTAGGCTGAAGTGAAGACTGGCTGGCTGGGAGACAGACAACGTGGCATTAATTAGCCCCGACTCGGTAGCCGGTTTACCACCGGGTGTCGGCGGTTGTGTGCGCCGTCTGGGAGTTTTCTACCGACCTCTCTGGGCTTCCACAGTAGCCAGGACGAGAACAAAGACAACATGTGTTTCCCATATCCAACCCCGGGGCTGCAGCGCTGGAAATGCATGTGTAATCACTACAATATGTCAGCACAGTTCCACACATGACACACACACACAAAACCACACACTTAGACACGCACACACTTAGACGCACTTTTACACACACACACACACACACACACACACACACACACACACACACACACACACACACACACACACACACACACACACACACACACACCATTAACACATTCAGATATAGCCCTTCACAGACCCGAAAAACAACACACAAACAACCAAACATGCACAATTATACACACAGAAACACATACACCTCAATATACACACACAGACACACACACACACACACGCAAACACACACACACACACACACACACACACACACACACACACACACACACACAAATGTACAGGCAAGCATATATAGAAAAACCTAATTGCATGTTTACGGACAAGTATCTACAAACAGTTTGCAAATCCGATGAGTAAAACAAACACCTGGAAAGTACTTTAATTGTAAGCTCAATCCCTAAGGCAGAAGGTTGATTAGAACAAATCTCTCCAACATGAAACCCTTCTGCCTGCTGTACGTGTGTTTGTGTAACTGTGTGTGCGTGTTAGTGTGTGTGTGTGTGTGTGTGTGTGTGTGTGTACCTGTGTGTGTGTATGTGTGTGTGTGTGTGTGTGTTCAGTGTAGGCCTACATCATCAGTTCAAAGGTGAACTGTGGTGTGGCCCCCGAACTTCTCTGAACACACTGATCCGTGGAGATTTACAGAGAGTCTTAGTGGCTGAGTCGCTGACTACTAATGGGCAGGTAGGCTCTGTATTTGTGTGTGTGTGTGTGTGTGTGTGTGTGTGTGTGTGTGTGTGTGTGTGTGTGTGTGTGTGTGTGTGTGTGTGTGTGTGTGTGTGTGTGTGTGTGTGTGTGTGTGTGTGTGTGTGTGTGTGTGTGTGAATCAGCAGATACAGAAGGCATAGCTGCAGCTTGGAGATGAGAGGAATCTAAGCGTTGTTCCCTCTGTGGTCTGTGTTCCATACACTCCAAACCTCATTACACTGAAGGGCCAACAGGTCCCTATTGACACCCTGTCTTCCAACAGCTCACGAGCAGTGATGATCATTGAGATGGAATACGAATTTGCTCTGGTTAAATAAAGGTTGGTTCCAAAGAAATGTCAAAAAGGATTGTGTTCTCTCCGCTTTCCACTGTTTCTCAATGGCTTTATTCCTTCAGATAAAAACATATTTTTCCTCGATTCAATTCCCTTCCCCAAAAAATACCACTGCTGTAAAATTAACTTTTACTTTTCAGGTTGTTTTCGACAGTACTGCAGCAGTCCATGAGGGACTTACTTAACCAAAGTATCTTATTACGTCCATTCATTCAGTGCAGAGGGAGACCTGCATAACCTTTTGACTGGGGCGCTAAATCAAGACTATTAACCGCCGTCCAGGGCTCGTTATTCGGGCCGGGAGAGAGAGGTTCGATTGACTAAGTAGTCCCTAAACTATTTCCTTTATGTGTGGAGGGGGAGAGGGCGGAGAGGGGGGAGAGGGGGAGATGTACAGCCGATAGACGATAGAGAGGGAGAAAGAGAACCGAGTGGGGTACATCTACTAAGAAAGCGAACACAGATCAGAGGGAGGGAGAAAGAACAAGAGGCAGAAAGCACGGAAATATGTCAAAATTGATTAAA
This sequence comes from Gadus morhua, assembly GCF_902167405.1. NCBI lineage: Eukaryota > Metazoa > Chordata > Actinopteri > Gadiformes > Gadidae > Gadus > Gadus morhua. Next base: position 8,928,980 of record NC_044053.1, read on the forward strand.
TGTTCCAGATAGTATTTCCTTTCAGATGCGGTGTCATTTTTCCATCCAATCATTTCAGCCGTAAGAATAAGCTTTTGTTTCTTTTGGAAAAAAGTTGGCCGACCCTGAATCACTGGAAACTAATAAATGCATGGTAAATCTATTTTATTAACTGGTTAAAATGGATCAACGATGAACTGTGTGTGTGTGTGTGTGTGTGTGTGTGTGTGTGTGTGTGTGTGTGTGTGTGTGTGTGTTCTGTAAGGCGATCTGTCCCTGTGTTTGCTGAATGTATGACATATGCCCAGGAAACAAATTAGCCAATTTCAGTGAAACATAAAACGAGTGGAATTCTGGTGTGTTTCAAATAGAATATGATACATATGATCTGTGTGTGTGTGTGTGTGTGTGTGTCTGTGTCTGTGTCTGTGTGTCTGTGTGTCTGTGTGCGTGCGTGCGTGCGTGCGTGCGTGCGTGCGTGCGTGCGTGCTTGCGTGCGTGCGTGTCTGTGTGTGTCGGGGGTGGTTGTTCCCCATGTGTGTATGCTAACATTTACACGTTGCTCCGTAAGCTGATACCAGGGGCGCCAGGGGCCCTGTGCTTCCAGCCAGCTAAAAGTTACACATCTTCAGCACAAGTTGCGGGGACCATGTGCCTCCTAAACGCTGGGCGGTGTTATTCCTGCTCTGACTGACGGAGCTCTAATAGCCCCTAATGGTTTCTAGACCTCCCAACGCCTCCCCCACTCTGAGTGGGAATGAAGTCGCAGAGGCAAAACCCCCTGTCGATGTTTTTTTTATGAGCTTCAGCACCCCCCCACCCCACCCCCCGCGCTTTTGGCTTTTCCTCATCGATGCGATTGGATTTCTCCCCCTGTTTTGATTTAAAACACACTTAGAGAACCGGGCATGCTGTTGTATTTATATATTATCTCATTTACTACTGTTCGTGTAGACACGCACAAAGAAACACGCAAATAAATAGCAGCTCATGCAGAACTAAATGTTATTACTATTATTCAAACCTGAATCGCAAGAGACTGTTATTATGAGCGTCATCTCAGAGAAAGAATATTACAGTGGCCCATCAGGAAGCAGCAGAGGAATATGAATGAAAGACGTTATAAATCAAATGGAAAAACATTTAATTGAATCTCCTCGACAGACACTGAAAAGACGTGTGCCACATGGACAAAGCCCTTAATAAGTATGAAAATGTGAAATCCTGTTAAGGGATATATATCACATGAATAATTAACGTTGACACAAAATGTGCAGGTTAGCGGAATGGCAGATATAGCTGCGATCACTCTAAACAGACCTCCCGAGACACTCTCATACTGTGTGTGTGCGCTTTCGTGTGCGCTCGCCTGCCTGTGTGTGTGTGTGTGTGTGTGAACATGAACCGGGAGAACATACAGAAGCTGGGAGCAACTCAACGCAGGAACCCTTAGGTTACCAGGTCAGGTCACAGGGTAAGAAGATGGGCACCGTGTGTGTGTGTGTGTGTGTGTCAGTCAGTCAGTGGGGGGGGGGGGGGGGGGGGGGGGTTACATGGATCTGGTTTCTGATTTACGCTCTGACCCCCACAGAGAGGCTGGTGAAGGCATGTCACTGTCTGCCAGAGCTCTACAGCTCTATTTGTCCAACTGTTCCGCTTAAACTGTCCACAACTGCCTTCACGTCAACACATTATTTCAGATAGATTGCTCTTTTAATGGGTTTTGCAATCTTCCGGTCATCGTATTTTTCCTCATCTGTTACAGGGAGAATATCTGGTTCCTGATGTGTTTGAATGACAAATAAATAAAACAAAACTAGATACTGTATCTATATAGACGTATAGATGTATAGATCCATTGAAGGTATATATAAAGGGGTAGGCATTTAGGGGTGTTTTAAGGACTTCAAGTCATCTGGTTTTCTTGATATACTGTTCACCCTGCCACCCCCCCCACACACACACACACACACACACACACACACACACACACACACACACACACACACACACACACACACACACACACACACACACACACACACACACGGTTCTGGAAACCGTGAACACATAAACGCACACAATGTGCTGGCTATGACTTAATCACCGTCTCACCACCGTGAACTTGTGAAGACTCCTAGGAGTCCCATTCTACAACACTCACAAAACAAAATGGCCGCCAAGGGCACATGAGCCCATGCCAAAAGCGAAACACACACACACACACACACACACACACACACACACACACACACACACCACGCTGTGCATGTGTCTCTCCGATTCACATGCCAGAGGAGCTCTGCACTCCTGGCAGAGGCCTGGTGACTACACTGCTACTGTCGTCGGGGGCAACGGCATGCCCTGTCACCGTGGGCAACAGCAATCCCTGTCCCCGGGGGGGCAACAGCATGAAGTCATAACCGTCCCCGACAGTCTGGATGCCAGACTATGACACACCTGCAGGGCCAGGTCGTGAACCACAGGGCGACATTGGGAGAGAAATGGAGAGTGAGAGAGAATCAAAAGTAGCCACTTTTGATAGAGATCCAATGCAATGAGACACAGAGAGCGAGAGAGACAGAGAGACCCAGAGAGAGCCTATAAGACTCTAATGTCATTTGACCTACTGACAGTGAAAAATGGAAGTCAGAGGCGCCCACGTCAAAAAGAAGGGTTCCCGTCATCAAATAGTCCAGATTATGTCTCACGTGGGAACCACTTTACCCGTCATCGTTATTTCACCGTTTCAACACCAGCAGAATTCGATCGCATGGTGGGAACCTGAGCGGGATGCGTGCGTGCGGGATGCGTGCGTGCGTGTGCGTGCGCGTGCGCCGGCGTTTGGGCGAGCGAGCAAGAGAGAGAGAGAGAGAGGTGCGAGGGGACACAGAGGGGGATCACAGCAAGGTAGCCTAATTGAAAAAGGCAGTGGGAGAAAATCGTTAAACAAGCCCCACTGGTGTCTCCCTTATTAGATTCCCTCCTCTGGTGTCACACTGATTAAATCCCCCCTTGTTTCCCCTAACAAACTCTAAACTCCCAGGCGATTTGTTAAGGACAGAAATTATTGGGAATTATTCTGTATGTGTGTACCTGTGTCTACTGTTGTTTGCGTGTGCGTGTGTCTTTTTTTTGTATGCGACTTTCTTGTGTGTTTGTTTGCATACAAGCACAATTTGTTGTTGTTAGCATGTACAATGTTATTTTCTGTCTGTTTCCAAATGCTGACCAAGCTGAAATTGTAGCATCACCTACATGCTGGCAAATCCCCTCTCTCTCTCTCTCTCTCTCTCTCTCTCTCTCTCTCTCTCTCTCTCTCTCTCTCTCTCTCTCTCTCTCTCTCTCTCTCTCTCTCTCTCTCTCTCTCTCTCTCTTGCTCTCTCTCTCTCTACTACAA
>NC_044053.1:8934858-9007358 GCF_902167405.1 Gadus morhua
ATTGTATGCCCATGCAGAGCCATGAGCGTTTCTTTAAAAGAGGGATATGTTTTAATGAAAGGCCAACAGATGCAGGGCAAGCCGCTCAGCCAGTCTCAGAGAGACCAATTCAAACCAGTGAACAAGGGCGGTGGGATTCACTAAGATGTCTGGTGCTGGGAGGACTCTCTTGTTCACTACCAAGCAGAAAGCATAACTACCATTAGGTGCCCTCCCTCAGAGTCGCTCCAAAACAGATTGATGATGGAAATAAATGAACAAAGTGAGAATAGCATGAATTATTCAGGGATGGCTTGTAGGGCTTCGGGCATGGCAGTCTAGCACTGCATAACCTTGCATGGCATGGTACAAAACTTGAGGGTCTGCCACATGGAACCATTCTTATAGGAGCCCTGTGACTACTACATGATGAACTCATGAATAAAAACGAATTCTCGCCTTGTCGCCATATGGTGCAGCCTTGGCATCTAGGATGAACCCAGAGGCGGTCTGGGAGTTCAGAGAGGAAAGAGCTAAGGATTTACCACTCTGAAAGATGGGTTGATATGAACTTGAAATGTTGTTCCTTTGTGCATTACCCAAAGGTGGTTGGTGAAAGGGTTATGGCCCGAAGATCGACGTCATTGTTCCAACTATGTACATCTAACTGAGAATTTGCGGCGAGGAATGAGCGTAAACGGGGCTGATGTGACGTTATCATTGAGAATGTTTTTTATTTCAAAGGAATGGTAAGGATGATAGTGCGCAGATTTTCACCTTGCTCGACAAACACACGTTTGTTTTCAACGCAGCTCTGCACTCAGCTCCGCTTTACAGCCATGGAAGAAAGTCGGCGTGAGGGTGATAGAGGTCTTCGGCCTCTGTGATTCTGAAGAGATGGGTATTCATGGGTTCAGAATACAATGTGGCTAAAGTGATGCCTGTGAGGTTGACACAAACCACAGAAACCACTGATGCCGTGCAGCGAGATGATTCTATGCACTTCACTTCTCAACACCACACGTCATTGTCCTTCCCTTAATCTGACCTACGTTCTCCAGCTTCCCTCTCTGCCATCTTTCCAAACTACATTCTTTGGTGTTTTCATGGGATCATTCATTCAAAGCCTCATTTTAGCTTCTCTCAGTCGCTCCATTGCTGGAGCGCTCTCTACTTCACTAACTTCTACCTAACTTACTTGAATACTCTCCTCTGGTCTATGCCAACTGACCTATTAATAAATGATGGATTGATGGATGTAGTCAACAGTCAAACGGGCATTTCAGGGCTTAGGTAAGAGTGTACAGATTCAGGTACACAACAAAACACCCACGGAATGCACAAACAGACTAAACAGAACGCTGTGGTTGACATGAAACTGGTTCCATATTAACACATTCACAGGGGGGGTGAGGGGAGGTGGACTCGGAGGGGCTGATTACCAACGCAGGCCCTGGGAAACCATTCCACAAGTAATTGCGATAAAAGGCTAAACCGATGACCTTGATTTGACACAAAGATTGCCGTGTACGCACAAACATGCTCAGAAATGCACATAGAAAACATGTTTTGAAGCAGAACACGGCAATCAATGTCAGCAAGTCGCCGGCCAATGGGAAGGTTGAACAATGGAGCGCCATTATTGCTGTTGTGTTTACCCAGCAGCCCCAGAACAACAGGAAGACGTTAATCAATAGTTTGTCACATGGCGCTATCTGACTGTGTGTGTGTGTGTGTGTGTGTGTGTGTGTGTGTGTGTGTGTGTGTGTGTGTGTGTGTGTGTGTGTGTGTGTGTGTGTGTGTGTCTGTGTGTGTGTGTGTGTGTGTGTGTGTGTTTGTCTGAGTTCCTTAACAGCCAGCTGGGGGACAAAAAGGCTCCTTGAGGATTAAATGGCCACTTAATCGAATACTTGAGATGTTTAATGGCGTTTGTTTGTGTGAGAGTGTGTGTGTGCAATGTGTGTGTGTTAGTACGTGGTTGCGCGTGCGCGTGCACACTTGTGTGTGTGTGTGTGTGTGTGTGTGTGTGGGCGTGGTTGTGGTTGTGTGTGTGTGCGTGTTTCTCCGTGTGGGTGTTTAGGTGTCGTTCAGATCTACATGTAGATGTGTTGAGGTGTGTGTGTGTGTGTGTGATTTGCCCTGTCTACATAGCTGACACGGTAAACTGTGAATGTGTTTGGATTGATTTTCTTCAGAAATGTTGCTCGGGGCACTCGGTTTGCAACAACAGAACGGACTCTGCTTGTTTCTACTGATTAGGGCTTCTTGTTTGGTTAAGTATTGATTTGGCCAGAGAGTTCCTGAAATAGAACTTGAACTTTCGGCATTTTGTTGCGTGCACAAGTGTCTTCTGTGTGTCATTGGGGCCCTGTCGATGCACAGCTAGTAAGGTTAATGAAAAGCTTTCCCTTTAAATAGTTTCGAGAAAATGTAACAACAAAAGTTTCAACATGGAATGAAGAGGTGTATTTACAAACCATCTGAATATCAATCTGTACGGAAGTAAAATAATATTTTTATTATAGATTGCTTTCTCACTCTTTAAAAACGTGCAACTCTGTTGTTGTACTGCTGCAAGTAAGGGTCATAAAGCTAAATTCCCTTCTACATAACAAGCTCTTTACTTGAAGGCTTGTGTAACCAGATGACTAAAACTGTATTAAGGCACATTTAAATCAATTTCCATCACTGTTTGACGCTAATTATTAAATGAATTAAGATGCCTGAACAAGGCCTTCCTGAGCGGGAGGCTCACAACACTGTGGCGCCCAGATGGTCAGAGCCATTCTTGGAGTCGGAGGTCTTAAGATGCTGCACTTTTGTAAATAATTCATCAGGCCAGAGTCAAAAAGTGCTCACAGTCTAAGTGCTGAAAGGGCTCAAAACCTTAAATACATGATGCCAAAGGGACTATGCCAAACGTTTCAATGTCAAACAGTTCAACCCATGTTCCACTCAACCTTCAGGGCTTGCGAAAACAACTAAAAGAAAGAATATTTTTCGCTACTGACTTGACTGAAAGCACTATTGTTTTTGAGTATCATTTTTTTTTTATATTGGTTTTTACGCGACCGCCCCAAACATTTTGTAATGGTCCATTCGTATGAATGGTCTGTCTGAATGTTTTGAAATGTCTCCATCAAATTGTCATAAATTGGTGGAAAATCCAGAATATTTTATTCATCTTATATCACCTCCGGTACATTATTTTCCTGATTACTTTTACTCATGCAAATCATATCAATTACCAAGAAACCCTTCAGGACTAAACAATAAACACACCAAAAAATGAACTGAAAAGTTTGTCAGCTACGACGACTATTGTTTCCATCCTGAACCCAAAAACAATCAAAAAAAAGTTGAAAGTAACATGTTGACCTGGAGCCAAAATGGCGGCATTGCCCTCATTTTCTGACAAGACCTCAGCGCTGAACGGAGATAAACCAAGGCCCTAGAGGGCCCCAGAGGAAGAGAGCAACACAAATAACCACGGCAACAATACAAGGATTTGGTGGAGCTCGATGCAGCCAGGGGCATTGTCTGGCTGAAGTCAGCTACTTTCGGCTTCTTTTGAAACTGTTCCTTGGGTGTAGATGACATTTCTCAGCAAACGAGAAGTACAACACCAACAAATGGAAAACTTCAAACGCCTCTGATACGTGTTTTTTTCCCCTATCCATTTCTTGACGACTTTTGTTCAAAGTTTTTAATCTTGGAGGGACAAAAGTAGGAAGCAAGAAAAGAAAGTCTGAGGAAAGTGAAGAAAGTGAATACGGAAGAGAAGGGGAAAGAGAGAATGATGGGAAAAGAGAGAGAGACACACACACACATGCACAGGGACAGTGCTGGTTTAGAAGGCTACCTTGCATTCTTCTCATAATAAGGCCTTTCGTTTTTTCCTCCCTCACTCGTCTTGTCAAGCCACACACAAGTGTAACCCTATACGGATGAAGTCATTGTGGGGAAGCACAGCAGCTATAAGTTACAGATGCCTACTTGACAAGCAGTGCAGCACAGCAGACCTCAGCGAGACAAAGTCTTTCATATGGCAGCCATGCCCTGGTGGCACAGTGATTTGCATCAGTTAAACAGCCACATGTGATGGGCGACACTCAAAGACCAGTTTAATCGGGAATGGCATTTGGTTTTTGAGTATATAGTTGGACACAGCCGAGGTGTACTATATCACAAAAAAATAATCCCATTTTAAAGATTATTACTGAAACCCATCGCTATGCAACGAAGTCCCATGACCAAAACAATAGAATTCTACTAAACTCGTGAACCATTGGCAAATTACCGAAAATGAAGCTGCCTGCACTTCCAGGTGGCTTACATATGTTCACAACCGTGATAGACTACTACGTAGAGGACTACGTATAGCTATATGGGCACCATGTGCCTCCTTAAGAGGAATGTATGTAGGACAGCCTAGAGTCTGCCCCTCCCAACTAAACTAAGGGGCTGAAATGGCTAGCAACATGCAGGACCAGGTTACTTAGTGCACACACAGTCATGGAGACATGCCTCCCTTTCACTGCCGAGCACACCCATTGGTGCCATTTTGTGTGCATGTGTGCATGCGCGCGTTCGTGTGTGTGTGTGTTTGTGTGTGTGTGTGTGTGTGTGTGTGTCGTGTACATGCTTTGTGTGCATGTTTGTATGCCTGTTTTTGTTTATATCTTTGTGTATGAGCGAGTGTGTGTGTGTGTGAGCGTGTGTGTGTGTATGAGCGTGTGTGTATGAGCATGTGTGTGTGTGTGTGCGCATGTGTGTGTGCGTTCGTGCCTGCGTGCGTGCGTGCGTGCGTGCGTGCGTGCGTGCGTGCGTGCGGTTGCGTTCATGTGTGTGCGGTTGCGTTCATGTGTGTGCGGTTGCGTTCATGTGTGCGGTTGTGTTCATGTGTGTGTGTACTTCGTCCTGGGGTGTGTAAAGCCCCTTGTTTGCTGCTGCTCAGCAGGGCAGAGACACTCGTCCCAGGGTAATAGAGTGTGTTGTTGTCTGCTCACAAATATTGGCGGGCAAATTGAGCCACATGTCACCGGACAACGAGCCAGTATGGGAGGGGGGAAAAAGTGTGTTACCACCAGGCCGGCCACTTGGCCAGCTGTGCCTGGGGCAGGCGACCCAGGGTGGAGTGGCAGGGAGTGGGCAGCGGAGCACGGAGGCTTACCGGGTCTCCACTGGAAGAATGGAAACTCTCCGTTGATGATCGGTGCGGGTGCATTGGTGCAGCCCCTAGTCATAGTTAGAGTCACAACGAGTCACCCAAGCTCCACGTTTAACGACACCCAAGCGCTCTAAAAGGGGCTAGGAAAAACTCCCCAAATCCAAGGGGAATTTGATTGTTGAGAGGGAACCCAGATGGGCGGGGGGGGTCCCTCCTTCCAGGTATTGGGCAATAGGTGCAGAAAACAGAGTAGAAACAAAAGGTTGAAGATCAAGTTATTAGAAAAGAATAGATTATTAATAATGAGTTAGTTAATTGGGGGCTCTTTTCTCTTGCCTGTCAATCATCCAAACAATGAGATACCTAGCTGTGAAAATGACCACTTTCAAACTCAATGGCTCAATTTAGAAGGATTTTACGAGTGGGTTCAGTATTGTTGTCATTATATGCTTCTAATTATCAGCATTACTATGCTTGTAATTGTTGTCAGTGTATTTGTGTGGGTGTGTGCGTGTGTGTACACCAGTTTCTTCAAATTACCTCCAGATTTCATCAGCAATTGAATCACAGCAGGGGAGCCCCAAGGGCTGCCATGGAAACGGCGATAATGATGCGATGCGTTAACATTTCATGAACAGCATGTCAGATCTTCATGCCGGCAACAGTGAGTCCATTTTAAAGGATGGATGATGTGGGGGGAAAACAGAAATAAACAAGTGACATAGAAATGTTTCGAAGTGTGGTAGCTCACTCTTTGCCAGGCTCATCGGAGCGATAAATCTTTTTTTTTTTAAGGTGCTGATAAAAGCTTGAATAAAGTGTTTCATTGGACAAGTTTGCCACTGTGATAGTATAACACTTAACTTTAGAGTGTTCAAATAATACTAATAAAAATGGGATGTGATATTCACACTTCCACTTCTCCGCCGTATATGTTTACACGCTTGCCTATATTAAGACCAAGCATGTTTAACCCACTGGTCTACTGAACTTATTGAAGTACTGACTGAACTGGCGTCCTATTAGTTACATTCTCTTACCTAAAAATAACTTGGCGATCGTCTAAACCAATACACTCAATGTTTTTTGTATTAGTGATTAAAGGAATGACAAAATCACCAATATAGTGATCAAAATGATAATTTAATCTAACGTAAGCATTATGTAGCATTATCATTCTTTTGATGAATTATATTATTATCAACAAGTACAGTTTCAGTGCAGCAGTGATCTGGGACTGGCTAAGGGGCATGTGCAGCACATCAAACCCACAGAAACACAACTGTGCCCACCTCCACAAAAAAACATGTTTACAGGGACAAACATTATGCGCACGCATGCGCACACACACACACACACACACACACACACACACACACACACACACACACACACACACACACGCACGCGCACACACATACACAAGCACACACACACACACACACACACACACACACACACACACACAAACACACACACACAATGTAGGAGGAAATCAATGAAAACAAAGCAAAGTTGGAACGTGCTTTACAACCTGTACAAAAACGTTGTCAGTTGACCTGTGCTTTTTGCTACGGCAACCCCCCTAATAATAATAACAATAACCTATTCACTCTTGCGAACGAGTGTGTGGATAATAATAAATATCATCCACACACTCGTTCGCCCTTTAAAGTGATGTTCCCTTTGCAATGATTTTTCATCATTGCGCAGTTGCCTTTCGCTTTCTGTTGGTGACTATATCATGCGTCATCTAATTGATTCAAAAGATTGTGTTTCTCGAAAATTTAGAAAATAAATGTGTCAGAGGCAGGATGTCTTTAAGAGGCTCTATATGTTTGACAAATCACAGAGGAAATTTATTGTTAAATCACATCTATACCTCATTTGCTCTAATTTATCTGTCATCATGTCTGTATAACATGTCTTTTGTTCCCCTTCATTCATTAATATTGTGGACACGCCAACGGCCAATCAAGATACATCACAAAGAACAAAGAACTGTTAAGACAACATGTCAGATTATCTTAAAGGCAACCTTTCACGTGGCGCTTTATTTTCCACACTTCATATTTGGCCCAATATGAGTCACTTTGATATTTCCCTACGGAAACACGGACCTAACACTTTATTCACAGCACATGGAAACACCAAAAATGTATCAAAAAGGGGAAGAACAAGTAGAAAGAGACAACAGAGAAAACATAGACTGACGCCTAAAGCAATACTTCAGCATAACCACGTTGAAAAAATACCAATTCTTATTTGCATTGTTTCACAGGAATAGCATGGCATGAATACATTCATTCTTGTCTGTTCGAGACCCAAACAAGATGAAAGATTGCAAACCCCTGCCTGAAACAATATGGAAACACAGATATTGCTGTAGAAATACATACACACTAGTCAGAGTACTTAATTTATCCCCAAGAAAATGGTTTACATTGTTTATTAACATTGGATTTGGGGAAGGACAGGGAGAGCAAGAGAGAGAGGGAGCGAGAGTGTAGACCAATGCAACATGATAACATATAGAAGCTCAGACAGCTAATAAGGGATTCCCCTGTATTACAGTGAAATGTTTCTGTTTTTACAATGATATGGCTGTAGGCAGAAGACATCCAGGCGCCTTCTGGTCATCTTTATTGATTCGCTCCTGCTGTGGTTCCTTTGATGTGAGATTGTAACAGGTTTCTGGTTCCAATCAAATGAAAAACAAATGTGCGATAAAAATTTACTATTCATAGAGATTTGTACATTGTGCTGAAGTAGATGTCCGTCATCCTTATCAGCTCCCAGGCTCAACTTTCCTCCATAGAACCAGGCTCGCACTAATACTGGATGTGTTTCCGTAAATGTCGACATAACATTTTGTCTACTCAAATCTAGCCCAAAGGATCTCTCGTAGGGACATTTTCAAATTCTCTTGTGTCTTTGAAGAGGAGCTGGAATGGCGGATGCAAAAACATCCACATAACTTGTGAAACAAAAAACAGACATATTTTACAGAATATAAAATGTATCCGCCTTAGTCTCTCTATCGACTTAGCTGACAATTTTGATTAATGACCAAGCTGGAAGTACATCTTCAAGTGCCTCCTTCACTCCCTCTCTCCCTACCCATAGCTCTCCCTACGGCTACAAGACTAGTAGAATTGGCTCTTCTCTGCCTCATTCACCTCGCTTCTTTCCCCCACCTTTAGTCTTTCAACCCCACAATATGGGCCAAATATCCCAAGATGCAATAATTTACGGCGGTCGTAAGTCTTTCTCGTTCTCTTGCTCCCAATATCTCTGTCCCTCTCTCTATTTTTTCCTCTCTCTCTCATACCTACAATACCTGACTACCTGCAATTATTTTTACTCCTTGGGGAGGAGGAAAAACTGCTGTGCCAATGGATTATTCTTGCAAATAACAACGTGATATTTCATCTTTACATGTCCGCTATAACACACGCACGCAGGCACAGGGGGAACAAACCAACGTGCCTTCTCAGCAAAGGGCTGCCCGCATTCATTAACCACTTAGAAGGCTGTGTTCAAATTAATCAAAGCAAACTGCTTACGCATAATCTTTGTCGGCGGGTAAAATATGGACCCTGTGCGGAGAAAGTGGGCTAGCTCTACTAGTACAGCACGTAAAAGTCCTCCAACGAACAGTGTAGTGTTGTCTGAATGCATGTGTTGCATGTATCCACGTACGTTTTTATTACGTAAGTGCTTTTTAGTGTTTTTAGTGCCTATATTAGAGTGTGTGTGTGTGTGTGTGTGTGTGTGTGTGTGTGTGTGTGTGTGTGTGTGTGTGTGTGTGTGTGTGTGTGTGTGTGCGTGCGTGTGGGTGTGTGTGTGTGTGTGTGTGTCTCTGTGTGTGTGTGCTCTTTCAGCAAAAAAAAAAGCTTTTTAGCATAGCCAATTTCACATCCTCAGCAATTTGAATGTACTGTGTTTGGATGTCTGTGACTTTGTATGCATTCAGATTTTATGGTGCACTTTTATTTGCATCACGTCTGTGTGCAAGGGCGTGTGTTTGTATGCATGCACTAAAGTGCAAATAAATGTGCATACGTGTGTCTGTGTGCGTGTGTGCGTCTGTGCGTCTGTGTACGCGTGTGTGTGAATGCGTGACCAGAGCTCCGACGTAAGCCTAGGAGGCAAAAGTTACAGTCGGTGATTATAGTAATTATGGTTTCAGGTTTTTGCATATTCCGTCAGATGGGCCACTAGATTACAGACACACTTGGCACTGTCGGGACGGAGGGGGAAAGAGAGGCGGGGCGAGAGAAAGAGTTACTGTTGAACTGTTGGTGGAGCGGAGCGGGGGAAGAAGAGAAGGAGAGTAAAAGGGACGCAGAGGGGGAAACGGCAGAAAGAAAATCTAAACTTGCGAAGGAGAAAGAAAGAGGGAAACCCAAGGGAGAGAAAGACAGAAGGGGTTGAAAGAGGATGGAGAATGGAAAGAAAAGCAGAGAGAGGAGAAAGAGAAAGACTAATCCGTGAGGCGGCTTCCAAACTACTGCTCAGCATGCTCCCTCCCTCCCTCCCTCCTTCCCTCCGTCACCCCCGTCCCTCCCTCCCTTTCCACACTACTGAGTGCTGAATGAGCCCGCTACAGTGCAGCTTTTGTCTCGCCTCTAAAGCGGCCTGAATGTCAACTTCACCCCCGAAAAAACAAAAACAACAAACACTCCACCTTGTTCGCTCTTCGTCTTCCTTCTATCTCTCCCGCGCTTCCTTTCTCCCATGCCTCTTTCCCCCTGCTGCCCTTTGCTCGTGTTTACTTGTCAACCTTTGTTTTCCCGGCTGGCTGTCGCTCCCTCTCCTTCCCCTTTTACTCCCTCCGGTTCTTTCCTCGAGAGGATAAAGCGCGGCACAATAAGCACATTCAGGCTAAACAAAACACCCCCCAACACTCTTCGACTGGCGGACCCCCTGTCGCGCTGTACCGCCTTCCCTCAATGGCTGCAGTATGACATATTCATGGTGCGTTGAATAAGTCCCTCTCCCCCTCTTGCTCCCTCTTCATCAAACACTTGCACCCAATATGAACATACGTACAACACGCATGTTGAATGCCCACTGTTAACCCAAAACACCCATCTGGCGGTCGTGTGTGGCCCGAAAGGATTTTAAGTGGAGGGGAAATTGTTTTTGAATGCGAGGTCAGCGTGCATGGGTGCCTTCATTTGTTTTCGTGTGTGTGGGTGGGTACGGCTGTGTGGATGCACGTGTACGCGCGCGTGTGTGTGTGTGTGTGTGTGTGTGTGTGTGTGTGTGTGTGTGTGTGTGTGTGTGTGTGTGTGTGTGTGTGTGTGTGTGTGTGTGTGTGTGTGTGTGTGTGTTGAAGGGTATCAAGTGCACTGAGTGGATAAAGAACAAGAATGTGCAATAAGAAAACTTGGCTGGCACGGTTAACCTAATGTATGCTAATTCAAATGAGAACATCTACATATTGGTTCTAACGTGAACGCCACAAGCATAGGATCTGCAGCAGGAGCAGATTGGTAGCTTGGCACGGATCCAAAAAGGGTGTCAAGAACACGCATGTTACCGGGAAGAGCGTGTGTGTGTGTGGGGGGGGGAGGCAGGGAGTGGTGAAAGAGAGAGACAGAGAGATCCCATTTCTTGACAAGCAGAATAAATATTTATACATAGACGTGTGTGTGTGTTCTTTCTGTAATGGCTTGTCTTCGGTGAACGCTGTGGCCTCTTGTTGTTGGCGAGGGGAATAAAAGAGGGCTTGCGCCATTTGCTGGAAGTTTTACGGCATCAAATAAAAACAATATATCGACCATGTACGGCCCTAGGCTGTTGTCCGTGGATAACTGCAGGGCTTTACAACACAGATACTAGAGGAGATTTCAATACAGAGCAGCTGGCGTGGCGGAGGCGGTGGTGGTGGAGGTGAAGGCACCACTCACGCCGTTCCTCTGACTTGTCATCTCCATGTCCTGCCCTGCCTCCTTCATTCCGTCCGTCCGTCCGTCCTCTCTCTCAATGTGTTGGAATCAGACGGTGTGTGTGTGTGTGTGTGTGTGTGTGTGTGTGTGTGTGTGTGTGTGTGTGTGTGTGTGTGTGTGTGTGTGTGTGTGTGTGTGTGTGTGTGTGTGTGTGTGTGTGGCGTGGGAGTTCAACGTTGAGTTATTTCAATAAGCTCTGCACTTGATGGTGGCGTATTTTTTATTAAAATATCCATTTCAAAGAACGCCGTAATTACCTATTTCTCGGGAAAAATGGATTTGCGGATGGATCTTTTTTGGATTGGTCTACCAAATTGCTATACAGGGAACCTTGTGGGCCGGTTTGGCATTCAGAAGCACAACAATACATCCACTGTTGGGACTACCATCTAATTAAACTGCAATCTAATTAAACTGTCTCAATCTAGCTACAAACACAGTAGGGGAGAGTAAAAAAAGAGAAAGCAAGAGCAAGAAAGAAAGAAAGAAAGAAAGAAAGAAAGAAAGAAAGAAAGAAAGAAAGAAAAAAAATAGAAAGACTAAAAAGAGAAAGAGGACAAATGACAAAGAGAAAATTGAGACAATGGTGAGCAGGACAGGAATCAGTGGCTTGGCACTGTTCTTTCTATTCACCAGAGCCAAGTGTTTATTGTGGGAATCCAGTTTCCACAAAACAGTACACTACAAGAATAAGACACCAGGCAGCCTAGCATGGCTCTTGGGAGTGCACACCATAAACATATCAGTTAGTGGTTCCTGACATGGCTCAAAACATTCCATATAAATGAATGCCTGCTAACGAACACGATATTAATTTGGGATGATCGCTCAAAGTAAAAAAAAATGGACTCACCATAAAGCTTTGAAATACAGAGCATTTCGAAAACTAATAAACGACAGTCAAAACACTTCTTGTACGACTGAATAAAGGAATTGACGGAATGAATGAATTTAATTATCTTCTTATCTCAGAGCTCAATCTTTCGGCTGAAGAGAAGTGGTGGGGGGGGGGGGGGGTCGAAATCGCGTTGAATGGGGTTATTATTTCTTGCAGCAAAAAAGTTTTCATAGAGCCAATGAGAACTATTTAGGCCATTGATTCAGAACAAACTGCATTCTTTAAGGACATCGACAGGGCTCACTCACAAACACACACACACACACACAAACACATGCAGAATCACAATCCAAAACTGTGGAAATAGGAGCCCGAAATGTGGCCTACGGTTTCGCAGACCATGAAAAATTCATAATTCCGAGACTTTATATGAGACTCCAGACGGATTTAGTGCCAACAGCAGGAGACACTGGGAGTCAGCTTCCCAACATTAATTTGATCCTTTCTTGTTTTCCCTTTCTCCTCACTCCTGTTTTGGTCGGTCCTTCCCTGCAGCAGATACCTACGCACGCGCACAATTACCCTTCATCACAGGATTTCCCCAGTGGGGAAAGAGTGCTATTCCACCTTAGGCTATCTCCTAGACACTTATACAGAGCCTATGGAATAAATGTGCATAGTTCACTTCATGTCAACATTTCTTTTCTTGAACACATAACATCAATTGAATACAGCGTTTCACTGTCTGCTATACTGCTTGACATGATGCCCGAGTTCATGCGATTCTGTTCATGAATGGCTTCCACATCGTGGTCACCATGAAATGTGTATGAAATGCATGAGAGCACCGGTAACAGATGTAGAACTATTAGTGTTGTAAGAGTCATAGGCCAACTAGAGAGGAAGAGGGACTATAAACAATCCCGCACATTAACAAAGAAAAACTACTTGCGGATGAGAAAAAGTTATAGCCTGTGAAATGGGAGAGAGGGAGAGAGAGAGAGAGAGAGAGAGAGAGAGAGAGAGAGAGAGAGAAAGAGAGAGATCTGCCATCGCTAGGCTACTCCTAGCAGCAGGAGGCCCTTTCCATACAAAACAATCCTAGACACAGTGAAAGACGTCCTTTCACACACTCTCACATGCGTTCACACACACATACACGGCACAAACGACACACTGCACATGAAACCATACACAGAATGAAGTATTGTCTTACAACACAAAAAGGGTGTGTGTGTGTGTGTGTGTGTGTGTGTGTGTGTGTGTGTGTGTGTGTGTGTGTGTGTGTGTGTGTGTGTGTGTGTGTGTGTGTGTGTGTGTGTGTGTGTCCTACTGGAGTGATCAAAGCCAGAGCAAACCACCCAGAGAGATCGCCTTCTCTTCATTCATTAATCTTGTCCGTTCCCTCAATCTCTCCCACTCTATCTCTCCCCCCCCCCCCCCCCCCCCACTCTCTCTCTTTCCTTTATCACCAGCTCTATCTTGGTTCTCTCCTCCTCTTAATATTACTCACACATCACATTATTCCTGATCAATCACTCATATTTTTGTGGCTTGCATTGTCCAGCCAATCGGATTGACTCATTTGGTTCCAAATCACCCCAGCTGTCCCTTGGCTGCTAAACCTTGGACGACTGCACTGCATCATGGGAAAAGAACAAAGCATATTTGTAGATGGCATGAGAGCGCTAAAAATGCCATGATGCCAATATCACACAAATATGAGCTCTGCCAAATGAAGTTGAAAACAATCCCAACAACACACAATAACGTTCTAAAATGTCTATGCCCGAGCGCCTACGCACCCATCCTAGACATTCCCATAGAAACAACGCATGTTCAGTACATCTTCACATCTTCAGAAAGTCAGCCTCACACATACGCCCACCCACACGCTACACACTCCCGGATACAAGGGATGTCACCAAGCCAAACTTTGTGTTCCTTCTAATTCCCTGCAGAATTTTTGTCACCAGCTCATCCATTTGGAATGTCTAATCTGCAATGAAAACCAAATAGCATAACAAGATTTAACTGGAAATTCAATTCAAGTAAGATAACTTGCTCCTCCTCCTCGTGTGAAAGTCTCGATACACCGTAGAGCAAGAACTGAGAGCGACAAGATGTTTAAATGTTTCTGGAATAAACAGCTTTTAGGAAGGAAAAACAACAATAAGGCAAGTATTAAGTTTGTAGTAGACATGAGTTTGTCCACCCTTAGAAAAGGACTTGGCTTATGATGTTTTTTTAGAGGGTCAACACCGTGAATGTGACACTGAGATGAAAGGTGAACACATGCACTCCAACTGACAAGAGAAAATGTGACACCCACTATCATCTGCTTGAGCGTGAGCATCAGCGTGTGCGTGTGCGTGTGAAATAGTGTAGGCCTAATTGCAACATCTTACATCACAATTAATTTGAAAGACTACAACCAAAACTGCCGAAACATTAATGATTGTTAAAGAAATTATTATTAAAGAAAATATTCCTCTTGATTAATAACAATCCATAGATGAATCCGATAGACTCATTGATTTACAGACCATAGCCCTTAAAGGGAAATGAAAATAAGGAATGAGTGTCTCCTTCAAATATAAGATCGGGGTTCTTTGCAGAAAATAATCCGAGAGACAGAGCAACTTCTAGAGAAGAGTCAAAAGGGGATAAGTCGTAGGCTAATCCTTTAAATGGGAGTTGCCCTCTGAGTCTGGGGTGAATAGCGAACGTAGAGTGAGAAAACTGTTATTTGTGAGACCTTGGTCTTGTGCACAGAATGAATCGCTTGATTATTAAATTAAAAAGTAACATCGTTAGCCATCATATAACTCTCCAGGTGTCGCTGTATGTGAATTTGGTTGTTTACTGTTTAATCACACATTATTGACAACCCAATCAAAATAATGAATGCAATATGAGGCATTGGCCAATTCAGCCACTATGGGATGGACGCATATAATCACCAAAACAAAGTTATTACGCACACAGTCGGTATCGATCATAGTAAATAAATGAGATGCTATGGAAGTCGAATAGGCGAGGAGATAACAAGAGATCCCAGCGGAGAGAAATATAAATCAAATACTCAGGAATTGACCTAAATGTTTTCCTGAGAGAGAAAAATAAAGACATTCCCGCGGAATATATGTGACTATACGGTGAAAGATGGGTCGCAAAAATGATTTCACAGCCATGATCAAACAATGTTTGATATTGATGTATGATCATTTATGCAACAATAGGCCTACTACTTTTACCCACAATATTTATATGATCGGGCAAACCGTACTTTCGCTCCACGCACCTTGGGGCGCCGATGACGAGCACTTTATGTTATTAAATGGACCCATTGCGTGTGTGTAAATATAAGTGTATATGTTGCAAAATAATAAAGAAACAATAACATGCACGTGAGTGATATCGGATCAAACTGCTTGACATCATCAATAATCATTGCACGCCTCATCTTATCGCGTCGCGTCTCTCCACATAAAGAGAAGCCACCGCTGAACAGATCAGGCTTCACAGTTTCTCCTCACTTCTAAAGTGTTGTCACTTCAATCCCCGATGAACACATTTAGCAAAAAGGAAAAAATACATACTTGGACATGACTCGAAATGTTTGTCTTGCAGCCCATCCTTGGCTGTTTAGAGACGTAAACATGTGTGTTTAAAAAAAGGGGGATCTTTGTGGTTTGAACAACGCAAAATGCCAGCACTTACCTTGGGCAAGTCCTAGGTGTACGACCACCAGGAGCACCATGATTCCCGGTGTGGCACACATTCTCATCAATCGGCGGCAACCCAGGTGTCCTATTCCAGTGCTCGGCCCAGCGCTCCGTCCACTTTTCCACATACAAGCCGTGTGAGAAACTCCTCTGCTCGTCCGCTGCTTGTGGTTACGGGGGGCTAGGGAGGGGTGTGTGTCTGTGGGGGGGACGGGACCAGAACCCCCAATAAGTGTTTATTGTCTGCTCGGGCGAAAAAGAAAAGTCCAAAAGATTGGCTTGATACGCTTTGGGTCCCCGGTGTCTAATCCGTTTGAAAACGTGCGAGCTGAAGCTGTGTGCAATAAGAAGAGAGGCGAAATCACCTCGTTCGCTGGGTCCCTCGCTCAGTGTCAGCGGCGGTGCTGCCTGGCCACTGAACGCTCTCTCTATACCTTTCTCTCCCTCCCTTTCTCTCCCTGCTCTCTCCGTTTACGCAGCGCGAGAAACGCCACCGCCCTCCGGCTACCGTAGCAGTGGAAGCCACGCGCTCCCTCGCGCGCTCATTATCGCGCTACTTCTCGATGTCGTCTTTTCTGCGGTTTGCCGTTTTGTTCACGTTCACGTGTTTTACTTGATGACGGGAAGTAACATTATTCACTAAAATAAAGACCGACAAACATTTTAGAGCTTTGAAGCGTAGGGAGATTCAGCTGGTCTGATAACAATTATTGTATCAAAGACGACTCTGTATTTCCTTGAGTGTATATCGTGAGTCAATTCTCAAATTTGTTGGTGTTTCTCTTCACTGAGGTTGGTAATGAAACCCGCGTGTGCGCACAGACGCGCGGCGCTGGAGCGTCAAGCCGGTGGGAAATAAGCTGTGGGAAAACCGCGTTTCACTCCGGCCAAACGGAGAGCGCGAGATCTGGCCGACTGGTGGCTGCCCCCTTATGGCTGCACTGAGGTCCCAAGGAGGTACGCATCGGACCGTTAACCGTTTACTTAACCATATATACAAATAAAAGCTTTTATTTATTTTTTAATAGAGGATTGGTCATTCTGTCGAAGCGGGATCGAAAAAGGGACATCAGCAGCAATGCTAGTGAACTCAACCGCAGTGATGTTACCTAAATGGGTTACTGAAAAAGTAAATAAATTATGGGAAAAATATATAAACCACCACAATAACACAAAGAAGATCTCTAAGTTGCATGCAGGCTGTCCTCAATAAAGGAATGATTCCTTAATTGAATTGTTCTGTATGTGTTTCTGCTACAGATGGGCCTACTACACTCCTGTTTAGGAGCTCAGCCAGATATAGAATGACGTCTATCATTACCCTTTTATTCGACTATAAACTTGTCTAATCTACATCAATTTCATATTGCCAAGGATTATGGGAGCAGCACTGATGCCCTACATTTTGTGTGTGTGTGTTTGCCAGTATTTTTATGTGTGTGTGCGTGTGTGTGTGTGTGTGTGTGTGTGTGTGTGTGTGTGTCAGTATAAGTGTGTGTAAAATGTCTCTTTATGCGTGTGCATATATGCGTCTGTGTGCATGCGCTCATACCGTTCCTTCAGGGTCTCGTGCCCAATGCGTGCACGCTCACGCGTGTGCATGCAGAAACACGTGCAGCAGTGTGCCTGCAGTATACCTGCACAAACACAACGCTGGCCCTCTGTAATTCCCGGCAGGTCCTCAGCCCGGCCGTTTGAGTGGGGCAGGCTGGATCATGCATTGTAAATGGCACAGTAAAATATGTGCACGCTGCTATTTGTCACAACAGCCTGCCACACAGCTCAATGACTTCCAGTAGAAGTAGCAGACGCTACCCACAGGGACCTGTAAAAAGCCTTTGTATCCAGCCACTTTATTGGGAATGGGAAAGCAATAAGTTACACTGGCGATACACGGCTAGTGGATATGGATCAACATTTATACTCACAACCGTTTTCACAGTAGTAAGTATATAGCACGTATATTATACACTTTATATAGAGAAAGATAAATATGTATATATACTGAATAGCAAGTAAATTATACACTTTACATACAAACATACATACTCGCATACGTACATACGTACATACGTAAGCCCAGGGCTGAGTGAGATGAGTTTGGAGCATTTATAGAGAAGATTTAATGACATTAAGGAGAAGACAGGCCCCGTAGGGTATGCTCCATGTAAAGTGGTGTGAAATCCTGAATTGAAGACACTCAATTCGAAGGCTGTGGCACAGTACTGGGCCTATTTATTGGGAGTGAGTTTGTGTGTTTGTAATTAGTATGAACACCAGAAATAGCTCCATTTCTGGATTTGTGCCGACTACTTACGTAGTATCTGCTCTTCATGATTGCCGTTAACCAACAGCTAAGTAATATAGACATTAGTTGTGTTAGACAAGGGTACTGCATGGATTAGCATTTAAAAGATGCCTTTAACTCTTATTGGCATCATTTCAACATTGCAAATGATCAGCTACAGAAGAATCAATCGTATGTTCAGCTCAAATGTGAGCATACATAAATTCACTCTTCAGTATATTCCATCCTGATTTATGGCAACAGCTATATTGACATGCTCCATGCAATGTTGTACCACAGGCTCCGGGCACAGGGTCACACAGCAACATGGCCTTTGAGTGTTGAACATGAATATATAACCTTCTGCCTGCCGGAGTTCTGCTGCTTAGTGTTCGGATGGCAGATTCCACTGCAGGACGTCCCAAACAACATACATTCTCCAGTCAAGCTCAAGCAGCAGCAGTGTGATACATGCAGCATATGAATGATAAATGTGTGTGTGTGTGTGTGTGTGTGTGTGTGTGTGTGTGTGTGTGTGTGTGTGTGTGTGTGTGTGTGTGTGTGTGTGTGTGTGTGTGTGTGTGTGTGTGTGTGTGTGTGTGTGTGTGTGTGTGCGCGCACACACACATGGCAGTTGAACACTACTCCGTACTTGTAGCATATAAGGTTAAAGTTTGGCATGGAAGAGCACCGTCCAATCACATTGCAGGGCAGGACCAAGCGGTTCCGAATGATCAGCTTCTAGAAACACAACGCTGTAAGCCTTCACCCTCTCTCCCTCGCTCCAGCATCCTTCCCCCCAACATAAACATCGTAGCAGTGTTTTGGAGTGCACAACAATGGACCGCATGCTCCCCCCTCCCCCCAACGGGGTGACTTGGTTTAATCTCTTTAAGCAGTTACATAATGGGTCCTGCTCCACGTTTTTAATCAGGAGATAGATGTCCGTGCTCGGGGACAAATAATCACATCTATGACGCCTAATCTAATACTCAAACATTCAGGTGGATCAGACCAGAGCGGGAAGTAGTGGGGAGGGGGGGGGGGGGGGGGGGAGAGAGGGGTAGGGGGGTTGCACGTAATTCTTCTAGCCACGGAACAGTGCTTTGTATGACGAAGCACCCACGTGTGTGTGTGTGTGTGTGTTTGTTTGGTTTTGTGCTTGTTGTTGAGAATATTTTGTGCGTGTGTCTCTATCCTTGTCTATACTATTATGTGTTTGTTTGTGTGTCTCTGTCTTTGTTGAGGCTATTGTGTGTGTAAGTGTGTGTGTGTGTGTGTGTGTGTGTGTGTGTGTGTGTGTGCATTTGAATGTGCGTGCGCTTGTGCGCATGCGTGTATGTGTGTGTCTTTACATGTTTCCAACCTACCTGTTTATTGAAAAACAAAGCCTGCGGGAGAGCAATCCTTTCAAATCACTTATGATTTTGGTCGTTTGTCGGATTGTTTGGCAAACGGTGCAGGCAATCTCATTCTGTAGATGGATCAACGCGACCCTCCCTGTGGCCTCTGCATCATGCTCGCAACAAAGCAGAAACAACATGTTCTGTTGAGCCCCATGCAGACAGACAGAGGCACAGACGGAACTAGAAAGGATGTATTATGAGAATCCCCCCTTCACACACACACACACACACACACACACACACACACACACACACACACACACACACAACACACAAACACACGATCAGTGACAGAAGCACCATCCCACAAATTTACTCTAACCGAAGCACATACAAACACAGAAACACGCACACACCCTCACAAAGTTTTGGAGACAATAAATTCCGTTGGGAAAAAACTGAAATAGATCTGAGAATGCGAGGCAGGATGTGCCCTTTTGAGCAGTAAAGGGAGTGTTACTAGATTCAGCATAAATGCTATTTTCGTTCGTAGTTTTACTTGTTTACATAACAATCTATGCTACTGTCCGAAGAGTTTTTTTGCATGAAGAATGGGAAATCAATAAAATGTTAATTTCCTAATTGGAAGACAAATTGTGGTGTAGCTTATCAGGTTATTCAATATCACTGCATCATATTTGGCAATTTTAATTAAACCTCAAGTTCAATGGAATGCAACACGCTCAAGGACGCTGGTTCGTCAGGTGAGACCGTTGAATAAACAAGTCTTAACATACTTTTAATTTACTCTGGCACCAAACATGAAAAAGAAGTCGGGAGTTTTATGCATGAATACTTTCAAATTTAATTAAGGAAAAAAATAACACGCTATATTAAAGAAAATAATAGAGCAGGAGGTGTAGACACCCGAATAGGACCCACAAGAGATGTGGGAGAGATAAGACAACCAATAGATAGTAGAGATAGACGGAGACATCCAGTAGAGACAGATGGACGCAGACTGTAGAGTTAGACATACATAGGCTGTAGAGATAAACTAAGTGGACGGATATGCGGAGACAGAGATAACTCCAGAAAGATAAAGAATGACAGAGACAGGCCGATAGAGTCTGTCAGTCGAGATAGAGCCAATGGACGCGATGGGGCTAGGCCGGTATGTAGTGATATATACTGGCAAAGAAAGACATACAGAGAGAGGGGGCGAGAAAAGACTGTCCATCTCAAACTTCGTCTAATGTGTGTTGAGAATGACAGTGAGGGCGGCAGTAAATCAGGAGATAGAGCAGGGTTGCTAGTTCAATCCCGGGCTCCTCCAACCTGAATGTCAAGGAGTCCCTGAGCAAGAGACATAACCTTAACTAGTCCCGACGGGCTGGCTGGTCCCCTTGCATGGTTGACACCGCCGTCAGTGTGTGGATGTGTGAATGAATGGTGGAAAGTGGATGTAGACAAAAACCTTGGCTAAATAATGTAAATGTTAAACCAACAGAGAAAGAGAGAACTACAGGAAAGCAAGCAGCCATTCTAAAAGCAGTGCCTTCTCCCTATCTGTCCTGTTCTTCAGGCCTGTGGTAGCTCTGATCCAGTCACTCATGGCTGTGATGTCAGCCTCCTCTGCTTTCGCTCACTCACTGGTTGGCATGCTCTGAATGGCATGTGGGTCATAATGGCATGCCTTACAAGTATGGGCTGAAGTGAGTGTTTTCCTTTGCCTTTATTTGTGTGTGTGTGTGTGTGTGTGTGTGTGTGTGTGTGTGTGTGTGTGTGTGTGTGTGTTTATTTATGTGCATGTTTTTGTGTCAGGTTGTGACCCTGTGGTGGACTGGCGGCAGCGTCATGTCCACTGCCCCCCCCCGTTGAGCATTAATTCCATGTGTGTGTGTGTGCATGAGAGAGGTTGAGAGCGAGACACACACACACACACACACACACACACAAACACACACACACACACACACACACACAGTGTATGTAAAGTATCCACACGGGCGTCCAGCCATGTTGACGAGTGTGAGTTTTGTCAGCTGTTGTGGTGATGTCTCTATATAGATAGAAATGCCTGAGCAGGAATCCAGACAGGAGTCTTAGGTTTTATCTCCACTCATAAAACCGCTCTTTCAAAGTAACATAAACCACGGTGGCACCTTATAGAGAGAGCAGCACAAGCACAGATAATGGTTCTTAAATTGTTTATTAACAGCCTTACACATAGGTTTCGGCAACAAGAAGAAAAAAGAATAGAACACAAAGAAAAAAAGAAGAACTCAATATCATCCCTAGAACCTTGGACAAGTTGGTTTTGAACTCCAGCAATGCAAGAAAATTATAGATCTATTACTTGTCGTGCATTACTTATTCATACCCACTGCCTTCCCCTGCTCTGGGGATGCTGGCGCCCCACAGACTTTATCAGGAAGCCGACTACAACTGAACTCAGACTAGAGCTTTATGATGCAGATGACTGTCGCTGTTAGGGGGTTCAATTATTTTATTATTATTGTTTACCGTCACACCAACCAAGAGGAACGTGACTAACATTCCATTCATGTATTCAGAACACGCACAGTTTGAAATTGCTAGACTATTTCCTGGGAAATTATCCAAAAATATTGCGATAAGCTATCTCTTGGTTTCTGTTTGCATTAAAACATCACTCTTCTCATCTCAAACTGGACAACGCTTTAAACCCTGGGGATGGAACCCCACCTACTCCGGTTTCACATGACCAGAAAACAGATCTTCTGTAGAAATGTGAGGCAAACCACCATCTACTTAGATGTACCCTCCTGCCATATTTCCCAGGAGATGTTATTTTCTTTCTATCTAAATGACACTTCAATTTCTGGTGAATTTGCGTGTGTGTGCGTGTGCGTGTGTGTGTGTGCGCGTCAATGTATCTTGGCTGGACACACTTTCTGCTCGCTTGACAAGCCAGGGATTGTTTGTGAGCCTGTGTGTGTATGTGTGTGTCTTTGCGTGTGTGTCTGTGTGTGCATGTCCCGTTCCACATGCAGTTGGTTTAACACATGAGAAACAACTATTTCAAATCTTCCTCAACCTTTTATACACACGATTATATTCAATACATAATATGCCAACTGAGTGATTGAGACTGGTTTCCATTGATCCAATTTAATTGGTTTCAAGGCTGGTTATGGTAATGACCCACTCTGCCGCGCCAAATAAAACAGTGTTGGGGAAAAAAGACGTCATTTAAATAACAAGTCGCTGGAGCGAAGCCGGCTGCTCCATCCAAGTGTTAATCTTTAGGAGTCAGAGGCAGAAAAAAGGGTCACTTAATCCCTACGTCTTCATAGGTGTTAAACGTCCTCACAATCAGCCCAAGTGCTTTTTGATTAGCTCATAACTAATTCATGCGCAGGCCCAGAACCCCAAATTCACACTTAATTACCACTGTGTGATTCCTGCAGTGACCGATATTGATGTCATTAAATCGTTATGGGGCTACTGAGGGTGGCCTTCGCCAAAATCTGCCCGAGAAACGATGCTTTTAGGATTTCAATGAATAAGGTTTTACAGTAAGCTGACAATAAGGGGTCGGGTGAGAGACAATTAAAAAAAACTGTGCGAGGGTTAGGGTGGTGTGCATGTATGTGTGACGGTGATTGTGTGTGTGTGTGTGTGTACATTTTGTGTGTGTGTGGGTGTACAGTGTGCGTATGTTGGTGTTGGTGTGTGTGTATACTTTGTGCATATGTTTGTGTGTGTGTGTGTGCGTACAATATTTGTGTGCACATCATCATTGTGCGTATGAGTGCGTGTTTGTGGGTGTACAGTGTGTGTATGATTGTGTTGGTGTGTGTACACTTTGTGCGTATGAGTATGTGCATTGCATGTGTACAATGTGTGTGTGTGAGTGTGTGTGTGTGCATTGTATCTTTACAACGTGCGCGTGTGTGTGTGTGTGTGTGTGTGTGTGTGTGTGTGTGTGTGTGTGTGTGTGTGTGTGTGTGTGTGCGTGCGTGCGTGCGTGCGTGCGTGCGTGCGTGCGTGCGTGCGTGCGTGCGTGCGTGCGGGGGCTACTTTCTACCCCCCGCACTGCTGAGGCCATCACAGTTAGTGATTAGTCTAAATAACAGAATCTCGTATATAACGTTGGTCTGTGATCAATGAAGGCCACTTCCTAATGCCTCAGTGGAATACATTAGCACAGCATGACAGGCTGTTGGTGTTGCATCTGCTCTGTGCTGAATAGTGATGAGTCATTTATCTGCCCCTACAGGAAGCAACCGGCAAGAACAGGGGTTTTCTAATGACTTGGGATCAGTTGTCGACTCCAATGACAACAGCACAGAAGAGAGGCCATTTTATCAGGCTCACTCTTGGGGGTAATTCATCTGTGCACAATATCTTATTGAATGGAATCAGCGAAACTGGATCGAATGCGTGTCTGTTTTATTTTTCCGATTGTAGAAGAAGAGGAACAGATTTGTATAAATAGAGAACAATATCCAAATGTATTATTTATTTTTCCGTTTGGATTACAAATTACTAATTTTTTATTGTCAAAGGGCAACTCTGTAGAAAAATTATATTGCTCCATCTTGTGTGGCTTTTACCAACTTCTTATTTAACTCTGCAGATTCCACAAGTGCTTCATATGTACTCAAAGGAACTTGAAGGCTACTTGTGCAATTTCAGATACTTATTGGGTAAAGCTGTGTGAAAGAAAGTTATTGAAGGAATTTAGTTAGTTCTTTCCTGTGTGCAAATTACTTTCTTGATTCAGTGAAGCGTCTGTACTTTATTGTCAAAAAGTCACAACGTTATGATATATGAATCACCATCCTTGAAGCCCTTTGAAGACACTAACCTGCACAATGTCTGACAGGCTTCTTTTACTTCTGACATTGCTTTGGTTAAAAAGGACATTTTGTTGAAATAATAAAGACTATCAAGAGTTCGATCAATAAATTAATAAATAGATTTTTGTGAGCTTTGTTAGCGTTACGCTGAGATTTATGATGATGATGATCATTTCAAATCCCGTTGAACAAAATGAACGACGGCTGTGCAAAAAGTGCAAAGCAGGTTTAAAAGTAAGCGAAGGGTTCGAGGTGGAACGACTTGACTTCAAACGCATTCCCTCAACAGGTCAGCCCTGGACCTGTTCAAAAGTGTTAACATTAAGAAAAAGAAAAAAACGAAGACAGGGGGGAGATGAAAATAAGAAATAATCACCTGGGCCTGAAAAGCTGTCTCTGTGGAGATAAGACCTGCCTGTAGCATGGAGGCCTGCTGGCCAGACCCCCCGACCACCCCCCCCCCCCCCCAGCCATCTCCCTCCATCACCGCATTTATCCCTCAGAGGATGAAAGAGAGCCATCAGTTAGCTGCTACTTACTGGGCTCCTGCAACTCATGTCTGTGGTCGCAGCCTCTACCGGCGCGCGTGTGTGTGTTTGTGTGTGTGTGTGTGTGTGTGTGTGTGTGTGTGTGTGTGTGTGTGTGTGTGTGTGTGTGTGTGTGTGTGTGTGTGTGTGTGTGTGTGTGTGTGTGTGTGTGCAAATATAAGGAAATATAAGGAAAGACCGACAGGCAGTGGAAAATGTACGCTTAAAAGTGTGGGTGCTGAACATCTGTCAATTCTCGCTGCGTGTATGTGTGCGAGTGTGTGTGCGTGTTCAAGCGTGCGTCCGTGCATGTGTGCTCACATGTGTGTCTATGTATGTGTTTTAGACATTTATATGGCTGTGTGTGTCCCTGTGTCCATGCTTCAAAAGAAGTGTGGGGTCATAGTTCATGTCAGCCCTACTCTGCTGTCACTTCTTGAGCTCTTTATACAATCCCCCACAGCTCCTTCAGCTGCCTATGGGGCAATCAGTCACCCAGCCCAGCCAGAACACACACACACACACACACACACGCACGCACGCACGCACGCACGCACGCACGCACGCACGCACGCACGCACGCACGCACGCACGCACGCACGCACGCACGCACGCACGCACGCACGCACGCACACGCACACGCACACACACACACACACACACACACACACACACACACACACACAAACATATTCAAACACACAACACACACAAACACAGTTTGTGTCTTTTGCTTGCTCAAGCATATCCCTAACAGCCATACAACCACTGAAAAAAAAACATTATCTGTAGTAACAACAACTAATTAACTGTCATACATAACTCTTTGTTTTAGAGTAGACATAAGCCAAGTTTCTCTATATTAATTGCCGATAACCAGTCTTTTCATTAGTGATCTTTGTGGGCTTTCTCTTTTTTATATTCAAGACTTGAAAAAGAGCTGAAAAACAGCTCCTCCGAGAGGCAATTTGTTGTCCTTCCAATAATAGTAGTGAGTAAATGTTCTACTTACACGTTTTATTCCCCTCCATGTCCCTATTTTTGGAGATGGGCTGTCAGACACTGAATAAGTCACGCGTTTTTGCCAAAATCTTGAGACTCGGTTTTTGAATTGATTTGCAAGTTAACTTGATAATGATGACGTGTTGGGCATATACTTTACAAAATTATGGAATGCATAATATGCAGATGTTTGATGGGGAGAAAAGCGTTCAGTGTTCCATGCAACAGATGCTTTATAAATGTGTGAGCAAAAATGGGATTCTCCCAAATGTTCTTTTGGATTCTAGCCAGATCAACAAGCAGAATAACTACTTACGTAAAAAAAAGAAGAAGAGTAAATTACAATAGTGGCCATTACCATCACCTCAGACTCCAAGTTTGGCTAGGCACTTTTGAGCCTGGAAATGATTAAGATGTTGAAAGCATCTGTAGTACTGATAGTAGAAATACTGCTGGGATGTCCATGAAGCTGTTAGGGCTCAGCATGAACCCCCCCCACCCCCCGCTCTCTAATTCATTTACACAGGCCAACACAAGACCTGGCATATTATCCAAACCTAATGACCTGTGTGAATGTGCCTGTTTGCAAGCCTGGCTGTACCATACCGACCTTGATGAGTGTCTGTGTGTGTGCGTGTGTATGCGTGTGTGGGTGTGTGTGTGTTTGTCTGTGTCTGTGTCTGTGCGCGCGCGTGCGCGCGCGTGTGTGTGTGTGTGTAAAGTGTGTAAGTGTGTGTGTATGTGTTTGTGAGAGTGTGTGTGAGTGTGTGCAGGCATTTCTGTGCTGTGATATATATGTGTGTGTTTATGTGTGTGTATGTGTGTGTGTGGGGGTGTGTGTATGTTTGTGTATATGTGTGTGTCTGCTAGCATATGTAGATAATTAAAGCAGCTGTTTTCCTTCCACTATATACAGTCAGTTTGATTAACCGCCAGCCGCATAATACTATCTCACTTCTCACCCCACCTCTTTCATCCCTAATATGGTAACAGAAAATAAGCCTTCTTCCCCCTCTCCCTCTCTGAAAATAAATTACTTGGAATATGACGAAAAAAAAGGCCAACCATTATGGTCCAAAAAAGATAAGAGAATAAAAAATGTCTTCAAGAATGTAGGTCGAGTGGGAAAAGGGGGAGAGCGAGCTAGACGGAGAGAGAGAGAGATAAAGAGAGGGGACGTGATGAAGGGGAGGGAGTGAAAGACAAAAACATGAATCAGGACTGTGTGGGAAAGACTGGAGGAGGCAGAGACATGGGGAGGGAAGAGAAAGAGGGGACGGCATCAAACAGACACAACAAGGAGGAGGCGAAGGGAGGGAGGAAATGAGCAAGAACGAGCACAGGGTAAGGTCTTTCCAAAGCTTTCGGAAAGACGAAATTGTGGAAAGTAACCCGGGATGAAAGATTGGGAGGCTGCGAAAGACGAAGGCCAGGCTAAGTAACACACCCCAGACAAACTGGTGCCAAGAACCTATCTCTCTTTGACTCTCTTCCTCCCTCTTTTATTCCCTCTCTCTCTCCATCTATCTATCCTACTCTCTCTATCGCTCTCCCTCCGATACACCTCCCTCTCTGTCTCTCTCTTCGATTAAAAAAGACCCAGGGCAAACCAGTGGCACAGTGCCTCTCCTGCTTGCTGCTCCCCCCTCCCTTTCCCTCCCAATCTCTGCCCGCTTTTTCCTCATCCTCTAATATGGGTCTTAAAAGTAATTTACAGCAACATATGTGGCAGGGCATCAAAAGTGCATTTGGCTGATAAAGATGCCATGGCTGACATAAATGTGGAGCCTGGAGCAAAGCTATGGCACAGTGTCGACCTCCTCCATTCATAATCTCTCTTTCTCTCTCGCTCCCTCTCTCTCCCACCCTCTCTCTCCCTCGCTCTCTCTCTCCTAACTAACCTGAAACCTTTTTTTTTGTGACCCCTCCTCCACCCATGATCATTCCTCTCTTTTTATTTCATTCCAACACTCCCCTACAACACTCCTCTTGGCTCACCTCAACCCAGCCGCCTACTGTCGCATCCTTATTTAAGGATCCTTTCATAGAAACAAAGTGAAAAAAAAACCGTGTACAATATTGTTTTTCATTAAAAACTACCCAACTTGTTTGTGCTCTGGGCCAGTTGCACACCATTTTATAATTTAGTTTGTATTGTCGATCGTCGAGGATCAAAAAGTATTCCGTATTGTCTGATTGCCCTGCCTCATTTTCTCTCCTGTTGTGTTGAGCAGAAGGCCTTTGATATGAAGATAATATATGACCTACGACAGCTCAACACTTTGATATACACCTCAACACTCACTCCCTGGCCATACCACTCAACCTCGCTCTTATGATCTCCTTCATTCATTTAATCTTCCACTCTCTCCCCTTGTCTCTCCCTATGTCGCTGTAACTCCCGTCTCTCTCCCTCGGTTTGCCTAGCCCTGCCCTTGATTTAGTTTGGCCTTTTGGGCTTTTGGCAGTATATAACCCTTTAGCTCCAGTCACCCTTCTCAACCCGTATAAATGACCTCTCCTCCCCATCCCTCTCCCCTGCTCTCCTTTCCTCCCCTCTCCCCCTCTCCCATACAATCCTCTGTCCTCCTCTGAGTCTGAAAAGTATGTTTGTACATCAACTAAAACCCATATGAATCAAAAAAATTAGGAAAACCCTGTTGACCAGAAGAGTATTTCATTAACATGCTTCAAAAGATCATTGGAGAGGAAAATGATTCCCATGGTTTTGATTAGATGTGTACAACCTCTTCTCCACCCTTGACTCAAAGTGAGATAAATTTACTTTTTTTGACGGTAATTAATGGCAAGTGTGCCTTCATGTTTGACAGGAGGTACAGTTCTGGCGAGAGGTCTGTCCAACCTCTCTTGCACTTGTGGTGTTGATCACTCAGAATTACAGATTAACTAACCAGAAAACGATATAGCGGAAAATGAATCCCCACCAGGCTGGTCCGTGGTGTCCAGAGTCATAGATAACACCGCCCTTGGCACATTTAGAAAACTAAACATAAAGTAGTGGACTCAACACTTTTCGTTATGCTCTGTTCTCCCTTTTCCGTGCGTCATGGCTGTTATCGCTGGATATTTCTTCTCCCACAACTGGACTTTCCCATCGTTGTATTCTTGTTTCTGCCTGTGAGCCACAACCACTGCTGAAAGGCTAAATTACTTTTATAATACCTTATGGTTAGGAGTAAGAGGACGGCGACGAAAACATTTAATTATTGAAGACAGGGAATACAGGGAAACACAGGCATGAGTTTTTCCACAGCAGAGATATTCAAAACAACAACAGCGCTGGCCGCGAGTGAGAAAAATAATAAACAACAAACCATTTTGCTGTATGGATATCATGCCTGTTGCCTCTCAGCTCCAGGATTGTGAGCTTTCGTTATTATTAGAGAAGACGTCAAAGTTGTGCTCGTGCCGTGTAGTTAGAGGGACATTTTAAAGAGTGTGTGCCAAATGCAGACAGAGGGAATCCTTTCAATCGGAAAGTTTGTGAAGTTGAAAGATAGCAGATAAAAGGATGCGGCAGAGAGAGAAAATCTGTCAGGCACCTTTTTGTTGGTGTCAACATCTCTTCCGAAATGCTCCCAAAATCCACCTCGTCTTTCCTGTTTATCATATCAGTCAGAGATGGTGGTTATGCTGTGATGGCAGAGCAAACATTTCTACATTTGTACAAGTGTGTGTTGGGGTGTGTGTGTGTGTGTGTGTGTGTGTGTGTGTGTGTGTGTGTGTGTGTGTGTGTGTGTGTGTGTGTGTACTCTAGGTGTATTCGCATTAGCCTTCATGTGGCCTTGACATCTCCAAAATAATGTGTGTGTGCGTGTGTGTGTGTGTGTGTGTGTGTGTGTGTGTGTGTGTGTGTGTGTGTGTGTGTGTGTGTGTGTGTGTCTGCCTGTGTATTTGTGTTTGTGCATGTGTGTGGGTGTGCGCATGTGTGTGCGCGAACCGATAAGACGCTGAACGTTTGAGATACATCAGAAATCTGACACAGGCTGCACGCCCTCATCGTCTGATCAAAGAACACGGGGCTCCTTTCATTGCCTCTGACGGAAGAACACATTTGGATGTTTGCCTTCTTGACTGTTCCCCTCCCGTCTGTCGCTCCTTCTTCCCCCATTCCCTCTCCCTCTCTCTCGCAGTCTGACTTATTCCCCCAGAGGAGAGCAGTGGTTAACAGGGAAACGCTTTACATGGGAGAATTAACAAAGGCGGGAGAAACAACGTCGGACCCATTGGCATGCGGCCGGATGGCGGTTTCTGGGCGGTGGGTGGATTACTCTGCGCACACGTGTGTGTGTGGGTGTGTGTGTGTGTGTGTGTGTGGGTGTGTCTGTGTGTTTGTGTGTGCCTGTGTTGGTGTTGGTATGGGTGTGTGGGTGTGTGTGTGTGTGTGTATGTGTGTGTGTGTGACTGTGTGTGTGTGTGTGTGTCACCGTAGGTTTGTTTATTTGTTGTTGAAAGTTTGGAATGAACTGGGGTGACCTCCGCAATCGGAAAAACCACCAAAGACATCGCGTAACATGAAGTGCGTTTGAACATCCGAGCCTCTGCAGAAACACATACGTGAGCGTTATGCTAATCGGTAATCACCCCTGTTGTTTGCATTCCCTTGTTAGAAGTAAAAACATCAAACGGCAGTCGGACTCGTGTCCTGATATCGCAATCACAGTTCCACCACCTTTGGCGAAACAGCTTGGGCCGGCGACGGGTAGGCACGGCCTGAATGTTAATTCTCCCTCCGTGTGGAAACCATGAGCGACCGCTTGAGACACACTTACCTTAAGAAGGTATCTGAACATTTCATTACTGCCTAAGCTGTCGCAATGACTCTTCGAACGCAATGTACATTTTTTATTCAAAGGCCGGCTATTAGCACTCTGGACTGACTGATTGGCGTTTAAGAGCCTTACATTACATACTTAAATAGGCAGTCACCTCGGCTTCATTCACATTAATATTTCATATTTCATTTTCTTCACATTCACAGAAGGCAGATAACAGTATCAGGCCAACCGTATTTGAGCTCTTTGTGTCTTGATGATCTTGATGGCCTAATTGAATGAGGGATGGGCATGCCTATGATGTTTTAATGTGACTCAGATGATCTTTATGAGGGCCAATCAATGATCTGCAATGTGCAAGTGCCAAAACACAACTCAAAACAACTGGTTTTCAATTTCTCTTTGAGACTTTTCACTTTAAATTAAAGCGGAAGTTTACTTCCCTTCGAGCTGACTTGAGCTCATTTAACAAAACAACAAAAAGACGAGATTAATTACTAATGTCACATATTGTGACCTGAATTAAACTGAAAGGAAGTAGATTTAACTGAAAACTAAAAAGAAATTGCATGTTTGAAAACGCGAAAAATAATCCATAGGATCAAATTCGATTACCTGAATGTTAAAAACAGAATTAACGAACACGTGTCTTTAAGATGGAACACAGCAGACACTCTGTAGCAATCATGTTCTCTCACCACCAGGCAAATCAAGTTAATTAGTCATTTTCACCCTTCCGACAGCGTGTCTCGTCTGCTGGTGTGAATATCGCTGCGTGAAGAAGGAGGAGAGCGAAGCATAGGAAATAATAAGACCTTTAAACCGGGCTGGTGTCGCAGAAGTTTGAACTTCATAAATCATGCAGTGAGCCTCTCTTCCTGCTTAACATATCTATCATAAACCAAACTTCGACTCTCATATGTCTGACTGCGGAGAGACAGAGCACCGGGGTGATACGGAGGGACGAAAAAGGGAAATGGGGGAAAAACGAGGAGAAGATGAGAAAAAAACGAGGTGGAATAAGAATGATGGAGGTGAAGGTTAATTGGGTTTTGTGTCAGCAACATCGGATTCACTGGAAGAAGGGCCATCTGTAAAGATGGATTACTGTGTACACACACACACACACACACACACACACACACACACACACACACACACACACACACACACACACACACACACACACACACACACACACACACACACACACATGACATCACTATTCTGTGAGTTGATAGTTCAGAGGTCACAATCAGAATACAGGTCAAAGTCAAAGTGTTTTATTTATTAATTTCATTTTGAACAATGACATTTGTATGACATGGCAGTATACTATTAATATCTACTCACAAACATATTACAATTTATTTTAAAAAGACAACAACGGCAACATTGCAAATAGATTCATAGAAAGGAAAAAAAGCTATATTTTTATTATTAAAAACAATTAAATAATTTCTTTGATCAATTTGATCACTAACCTAAAACTGGCTTGTTGAGAAGCCTGATTGGGTGGGGGGAACAATTTTCTTTTGTCTGCTAATCTGTGCCCGGATGCTCCAGTAACACGCCCCTGCTGCTTCCTGAAGTACACAATCCTCTCTTTAGTCCTGCATACGTTAGGGTTGTTTTCCTCGCACCATGTTGCCAAGACGCTGATCTCCTCCCAGTGCAGAGATAGTGAAGTTTCCCATTCTCACCGCCACGGGTCTGGCCGTCAGGAAGTCCAGGATCCAGGCTCCCAGGAGATCCCTGGAACGCCATCTGGCCCAGGATACTTTCGAGGGTTTACCCTTTTATAAGCGCTCCTCAGGTCAGCCATAGTGAGGGACAGAGTGCAGTCGTCCTGGTTCTCAGCTGGCCTCGCAGGGATGGTCTTGCTTGCCTCAAACAGTGCATGAAGGTGCGTGAGGCCCTTCCGTAACAAAGGCGGCGAGCTGGCCACCACTGTGATTTCTCTTTCTTTGTGCTCCAACGAGACTCCCTGTAGGTTATTTTGGCATCTCTGATGGCTTTTCTGTAGGACATATCTGAAAGTCCTCAATTTCCCCAGGGTCCCATTTGGGACGACATCATCAATGCACTGGGAGAGGCTGAGACAGGCAGTCCTGGAGAGTGGCAAAGGATTCCCCACTCCAGCCTTGAACCACCCAACGAACCCTTGTTGTTTTTTCCAGTTTAAGACGTTGGAGGGAGAAGAATGGAGTGGATTGATCCGCTTAACCTAAGGCCGGCTGGGGGAGGGGTTTACATTCTGTCCCGTGGATGAGAATCACAAAAAGGTCCGTAGTCCAATAACTTTTCCACCACAGGTAGAAAAGTAATGGTGCTGGTGTTCTTTAGGACAAACTTTCCTTCTATTAGCCCATATTGGAGTCCCCAACAACAATAGAAGCGCCCCAGGGTGAGCCTTCTCCAGTCCATTAATTACATACCCTGCCTGCGGGAGGGACGCTGCCCTGATTAAAGTGGAGCTGAATTCCTGAGGGAGCCAGAAGGGACATGCCTTTATAGTCAAGAGGTGCAGCAGCAGAACATATGGTGGAGTGTCATGGATAGATATAAATAATCATGGGTTTATACTTTAATATTCATTCTTTGGATTGGGATTGCCTGGAGGGGTGTTGATTAACTTTGAGTAACCGCACGGCTATGATGTGGTAGTACTAGAGATAACCCTAACCCTAACAGCAAAGGTAAGATTCTCAGCATCACACTCTGAACTAATGCTCAACAGTTCATCAACATCTAGAATGAGGTTAAACCCTAACCCTTGCTCATAACAGAAGAGTTAACAAGATAGCAAAAATAAAGTACTATTTACTTGAGTAATAAGGTAAAACCTGCATTACAAATTAATCTGATGTTAAGCAAAAGTGTTCCAGGCATTAGTCATTTGTGTCTCCAGAAATACAACAAATAGCGTGAGCTAAAAGTTTTAATTTTGAGACAGAAACGCTAAAATATGTATTAACACCCTCATATTTAAATAATTTGCCAGTGGCAATGGCATAGGCGTGATTATCGTGACCTCCATGACGAGGCTGCGGATGTTGACGGCTTGAAAAAAAAGAGGCAGGGAAATAATGTTATGCTCAGGTAATGAGAAAGTTTTTCAGAGAAGTTGAGTATTATTAATTTCTGATATGATCAATTATCTATACTATACCTATCAAATATCTTTTTTTTCAGTTGTTCATTCTCTTTTTTTCTTTTATTATTTGTCCTGCCCCGTCACTCTGCGGCCAGGAAATTAGATGCAGTGGACGTGGGATGGTACCTTTACACACAAACTTCTCCTGACCCTTAAGTGTGACCCTCAATGGCCCCTCCCCCCTCTGAAATGACTGCACTGCTTTACCAATAGGAAAACAATGGAGTTGGTGTCTGACCGGGAAAAATCCTTCACTTGGGTTTTCATTCACTAATAGCTGACAGATGGGGAGGCCATGTCCAACATACTACGCTCAAAAAAGCTCCTAAATATTACTGAAAGCACCTTTCTAGTACAGAGAAAAGAGAAAAATGGAAAATAAACTGGGATTACTACGGTGCTCATTAACAAAATTCGGCATTGGGAAATTTTGGCTTCCAGCATTATGTTTCTGCACTATTGGCCCCTACTGATTATGTCACCATGCCCAAACCAATCAGCTATCTGGATTATAGGGGAGACATAGACAGAACCCTACGACCACTACACCGCTTCTTGTACAAAGCACCAGCATTTGTCCTTTATCACACAAGTGCTTTAGAATCTCTCTCTTCTTCCATTCCCAATGAACTCCTCCATTACCGATCATTCGATCTGTCCATCACTATTGTCTTTTAATTTGACCCTCCCACCTTCCCCTTGTCCAACTCAATGCTTATGACTTCTCATGACATTCTCATGAACTACTTACTTTAAAGTCGTGGCGTGCGTGCGTGTGTGCGTGTTTGCGTGTTCCCTGTTCCAGAAGCCCCTGAGCGAATGCTGTTATCAGCTCTCCACAGAACCAGCCAGTGACTTAGTGACTCAGCCTGTCTGCCTGACTGTGTAGTCTCAGATGTTCTGCCCTAATATATATTTATATTTATGCACACACGCACACACACACACACACACACACACACACACACACACACACACACACACACACACACACACACACACACACACACACACACACACACACACACACACACACACAGAGGGTGGTCAGACTACCACAGGTTCCTGCAACAAAATTGCAGATAAATTAACAAACAAACCACCGGGAAGAGTCAAATGTGGGAGGATGAAATAAAAAAGAGCCTCAATTCTTGGAACAGATGCCCAATTTCTTGTCAAGACTTTCTCTCCTTTGTCCATAGTTTTCTTAGTACATTATATTCTTCTGAGTGTGTGTGTGTGTGTGTGTGTGTGTGTGTGTGTGTGTGTGTGTGTGTGTGTGTGTGTGTGTGTGTGTGTGTGTGTGTGTGTGTGTGTGTGTGTCTTTGAGAAGGGGGTTTACAGAATGCCACTAAGATATTTTGGGAGGAGACTTTACGCGCTTCACTACTGCAGTCTCTTGGCGACTGAAGGTCCCGTGATGTTCCTCATACAAGGGCCTCATGGGTGACATGGAAACACTCCAAATCCTCTCCTGAACAAGTGGCCAACCCGGAAACCTCTTGTTTGTCAGAAATGGCTCAGTCAAAGGCTTTTCAGGAAAACCGCAATACAA
Organism: Gadus morhua; assembly: GCF_902167405.1. Taxonomy (NCBI): domain Eukaryota; kingdom Metazoa; phylum Chordata; class Actinopteri; order Gadiformes; family Gadidae; genus Gadus; species Gadus morhua. The sequence goes on from NC_044053.1 coordinate 8,970,048, forward strand.
CATGCCAAACAAGTGTAACAATACAACAAGAACAAGAAATGAGTCAGAATCTCAGAGATCATGTTCCGCACACGCCTGCATGCACGCACACACACACGTGCAAAGTTCACACACATTTGCCAAAGTGCACTTAAAGTTGTGTGTACACACGTACACACAGACACACACACATACACGTGCACACAAGCACAGTATGGCGCACACCCACACAGACAGACAGACAGACAGACAGACAGACAGACAGACAGACAGACAGACAGACAGACAGACGCACACCAACATACACAAATACACACACTAAGTAACAAAAGATCACAAAAATGCACATGCTCACACATTCATGCAACAAACACACCACCAGAGAGCGGAGGGGGAGTTGGAGACAGAGAGCATGCTCTGGAAGAGATGAATTACCGTCTCAATGTCCCAATTGTTCTCAGGGTTACTAAGTGAAGAGTTGTCGATTCCTCTGCCGTGCGTCCATTCCTTAAAGCTTCTCTCTGAGGAACAGCCCACAGAAAGACACAAGGGGAATGATGTGGATGAATGGCAAAAGTCAAACTTGCCAATTTTCATTGTAATATAAAAATAGAATACACATGGAAATCAATGAAACTGGTCTGTTGGCAATGTGGTTTTTCAATCAAAGCCCTTATCAACGTTTTTGTCTCTGAATTCATAATAAAATACAAATTAAACATGTTGAAATATTAGTGTCAAGTTATCTATGCGTTTGATTAGTCTCAGAATATCTGACCTGTTTGTGTGTTCTAAAGCAAAAACTATGTAGCCGAGGCCAGTCAGAGTCAAGGACTGACCACCCTACGAGCAAGAATTGGCGACCGTGGATTTCTTACAGGTCAGCCAATGCAGATGGGCACTACGCTACAGTGTTACAGGAAATACACCAACAAATGTTTAATTAATCTATTGAATAGCACCTGAAGAGTTTTGTTCTTGCAATCTAATTATTGAAAGATTGTATTCAGGTACTACTTAAATGTTTTATTTATTTATGCGTTCATAAATGTGTTAATTCATTCACATCTGGGGCAATACAGCAATACAATGCTAAATTGAAGGAACGTTATATTACCATTACTTGGCCTGATCGCCATGCAGGCTCAGGCTTTGTATTACGTCTCATCTGTGAGTCTATCCCATACGTAGGCTCTCGCTAGTCAGTTAATCAAAACACAAAGTAATGAATATATAAGAGCTGCCCCATCTAGAGGGGTTTTTCAATCTTAGTTGTTGTTTGTTGAGTCTAAATGTTTGGCCTCATATAACAAGTCATTACATTTTACAGCTCTTGTTTAGTTCGCTGTGATTTGATTTGGGAGGCAGACTGGCTGCTATAATACCACCCAGCCACTTCTATTGTGTCCTAGTCGGAGAGGATCTCCCAGACCGAGGGAAACAGACAGACAAGGGGATAACGGAAAATACAGATGACTGAATTAAAGGGAGAACCCTTCCCAAAGGAAGCAAACAGCGGATAAGAGGGGCACAACAAACAAAAAAATATTAAATATATTTAAAACCTTCTCATGATGCGGATTGGTGGAAACAGTAAAGAGGAAGAGAGTGAAAGGAGAAAAAGTGATTGTGAGTGGCAGAGAAAAAGAGGCTCTTGTGCAACTTGGTTGATTCAAACCAGACAGCTGACCTTATTTCCTCACCTTTAACCTCTTTCAGGAATTCAGACAGGAAGTGAGACCTATTTGTGACAGTAAATAGGGTTATCTTTGTCACTTTACAACCTCTAGGCTATTGGCGCTGGGCTGTATATTGGTGTAATTACAACCACTGGATCTATTGCAGTTCCTGTTCATTTTCCAGAGATTAAAAGCCTTAGGATACTGACATTTAAGTCATTGTGACATGACATTAGGGCTGGCTTCGAATCCTCTGACATAGCCAACAAGTAATTAATAGCTGTAACCCTTGGTTGATTTCCATTATCATTACGGATTCCTGATACAGGGAATCATTAATTTCCGCTAAATGAAAAATTATAAATTGAATATAAAATAAGTAACAGTTACATATTACTTCTTTTCTGAGATATGTTATCCTTGGTTTCCCTAAAAGATACATAATAAAATGAAAAAGGATGAATCTGAATTTCAGTTGACTCCCACTGAGCAGCTGCCGTCCAGAACTTCGACAAGTAAACTTCTTTGTTTCCTTCCATTCACAGAGCTCAAGTTGGATTAGAGTGGCCTCGAGATATTTTAGAACTGGGTTTATCGGAGGATCTGTGGCATCGCCAAGAAAACAAGGAAGAGCATACAGACAGAGTATGTGTGTCATATGGCTGAGAAAGAACAGACCCACCGACCTACTGACCTACTGAACAACACGCAGAGAGACCTGCTCATAGACAGACGGACGGACGGACAGACAGACAGACGGACGGACAGACAGACTTGCTGAAGAAAGACAGACCGACAGTCAGAGGGACGTGCAGAAAGGAAGACAGTCTGACAGACAGACACATAGGCAGGGCGACGGACAGACAGATCAACAGTCAGACGGACATGCAGAAAGACAGATGGTCTGACAGACAGATAAGACAGTCCGACAGACATATAAACAAACAGTAACCAACAGTCAGAAAGCGGCAGCGAGAAACACAAACTTGTGCAGATTCATTTGGCTCACGGAGCGTAGGAGTGAGCTGTCTTCTGTGGACACAACACAATGCTGTTTAATTAGATTCCCGCTCGCCTGCGACTCAATGCAGAGGCGGAGAAGCCTCTCTGATTGCAATCAGGCAGAGTGGCTTCGGAAATTGAATAAAATTATACACAACAGAAATATATAAAAGCAAAAAATATATAATGTGTATAGAGTGTACAGCATATATAAAAGCAGGGTAAAGAATTAAGGATTAAGGATTTGGGGTGAAGCCAGCTGGGCAGGTCGACCACCATTTTAAGCAACCCGGCAAGAGTCAATAGCCCTGTAGTCTCGCAGAGCCAGACTATTTTCAATTTTTTTTTTTTTTATTTAACCATTTAAAATCAGACCCTTTTTTAATACATTTCCTGATCAAAAATACTGATGCTGAAAAAAGACCCTTGCCCGTACTTCTTGGTCAGCTGCAACATAATTTTTTGGTACAACAAAATTTGTTGTTGTTGTGTAATTACCTTGATCTATTTACCCTCTTTACCAGGTACCACAGAGCGCCATCTTATTCATTTATTTGTATCTATTTATTTATTTATTTATTTATTTATTTATTTATTTATTCATTTGACAGTAGGCCTGCTATAGTGAGAGTTATGTTCCATCAGTCCTTATCCAACGGGTCTTTGAAGCAAAACACTGGATGAAAAGAGAAGAGGAAAAACAATTGCTGAACTCTTTCACTCCGACTCTTTGGATGTCTGTGTGTGTACAACGGCGTGTGCACATGTACGTCACTCTGTGTATGTATTTAACCTTGACAAAGACATTTGTCATTTCCACAATCAGTGGGGAGATGTCTGTCTGCGTGAGTAGATAATGAGGGACTCCTCAGAAGGCAAGTTTTCACAATTTACGACATCAGCTGTCATTCCAGACTGATTATGGCCAATCAATGGTGTGTACACTTCCAGCATTGTGCGCTTGAAGTCATGGGGAAACTATGCAGCAGTCACCCTTATCTCTTATATATGGTGGGGGGGGACGGAAGACATCAGTGATTTATTTGTTATTCTTTTTTCTCACACAGCAGGTGAAATAACATTCCTGCACATGTTCCCGAAAATTCAACATCTTTTTTTTACAGTTTAGGCCCGGGTCACACACTGAGGGCCAATGTGCGGTCATGAAAATGTAAAAGCACACAGGTAAACTACCCAAAATCCCTTCACCATCTGTTCCTGCAAAAAATATATGAATGGTATGCATATGGCTCATTGTTTCAAAATAAATACTTAACAACAGTCACATATTTGGTTGGTCGTATTCCCCGGGAGTCAGCACGTTGACTTTGTTTTTAACCCCACAATATAAATTCTCCCATTTTGACCAACGTGTCCGCCATCTTGGAAATGTTGTTTTGGAAACACGATTTTTTGTGTGTTTCCGGGGAGCAGGTCCCATACGCACCGCTTGGCAAGCTTCATATGAATTTTGCAGGGCCTCATTAAAGCATTTTCACTGAGGTATTTTCCATGGTATTAAGGAGTAAAATAAAATCCCTGAGTCACGTCCAACAGTTGGTTGTCCCCTCCCACGCTTATGGCCCCCACAGGAGTGGGGCCATAAGCACAGATAAACAGGCCAAACCCAACGCACGCACGACAGATTTACAATGCGCCCAGGATAAATTGTCTGGGCGTGTGTGTGCTGTTGGCCCCCTTTCTGCCATTTATTTGAGGAGAGGGGAGAGGAGGGTTCGTGGGACTGGGGGAGAGATATGACGAGTGACGGGGAGAGAGAAGGTGGAGGGAGGGGATGTCGAGATCCAAACACTTGAGGGAGGAGAGATGGGGCGGATGGGAGCATGCGGTGGAGCATGTGTGATGGTGGGAGGATAAATAAAGGGAGAGATAAGCAGGGGGAAGGCAGGAATTCCCCACTGATACCAGCATGTCACACAACAGTGGGTCTCTCTTCTTCTAGCTCTCTCTCTCTCTCTCTCTCTCTCTCTCTCTCTCTCTCTCTCTCTCTCTCTCTCTCTCTCTCTCTCTCTCTCTCTCTCTCTCTCTCTCTCTCTCTCTCTCTCTCTCTCTCTCTCTCTCTCTCTCTCTCTCTCTCACACCATGTAATTGGCTCTCAGAGAAGCATTTTAAGGCTTCTTCAGAAAGTACTATGTTGCGCTTAGGAAGAGACCAGCTGTTTAATAATGCATGGCACCTTGCGTTAATGACTTGATTACTCTGATCACTATTGTGTGTTCTAACGGAATTATTCAATGCATGCTTATTTTATCGATCAGGGTCTTTCATAAGCGTAATGGTGCATGTGTGTGTCTTTAAATCGTGTGTCACACATTCCCATGCATCAACCCATTCACATTCACAGCCAGAGATCAACTCTGGCACATGCTGGGAATTACCTGTTTACCTAATTAACAGCACTTGGCTGCAGGCTAAAGATATGCTAACTAGAAAGGAATAAATAAACAACATTCAAATAAGATATTCACCTTGTGAATCCTTCCTCTGGAGTAAAAAACATTTCCTTCGACAAAAGAAATGAGAAATGGCTGGGGCGTTTGGGAGGGGAAATGGTTTATCCAGTTTCTAAGTATTTTGTTCAAATAATCAATCCCATTTCATCTGCTGTTTGTCTGTTTGTGTCTACGTGGCATGAGATTAAAAAGGGGGGGGGGGAAAGACTTGGCAGAGTTTGGACCATTGTTGTGCTGCTGCCAAGCAAAACGGTATCCAACATCTCAAACTAACCTGAAACTTTTCCCTTCTGGAAACACCAAAGGAGGCGTCTTAGTCCCTTGGGCCCTGCCAGGTTCACTTTATAAGTATTTTGCTATTATTGGATTCACACATCAGGTAATCAATAACCTGCTTCATGAGAGAAATTAACAGCAGTGGGCCCTGACAGTGATAGTTTGGAATGATTCACATCCACATCTTGTAGGGATTCCATTCAAATTAGTCTCTCAGGACTGTGGCGGGACCAGGGTGTGTGTTTGTTTGCGTGTGTGTCTGGGTAATGCGAGCATGAAACTATCCCCATGCTGCACACTGATGACCTTCCTGTTTATACTGATATAATCAATGCATTTGTGTGTGTGTGTGTGTGTGTGTGTGTGTGTGTGTGTGTGTGTGTGTGTGTGTGTGTGTGTGTGTGTGTGTGTGCGTGTGTGTGCGTGTGTGTGTGTGTGTGTGCGCGCTCGCACATGCGTGTGTGCAAGTAAAGCATATGTTTGCATACAATTGTGTGTGTGTGTGTGTGTGCGCGCGCGTGAGACTGTGTGTGTGCGTGTGTGTGTGTGTCGTAGTTAGTTCACTGTAGTGGTCACGCTGACCCTCTGTCAGAGTTATTACAAAAATATAGCAATTTGAATTTTATGCAAACTAAAAGATACCAAGCTAATCAGTTTATGACCCTGAGGTCCCAATCAGTCATTCCCTGACGCACGCACACACACACACACACACACACACACACACACACACACACACACACGTATACACACAAACACACACGCGGCTAATTAATCATTCAACCAACCCTCAAGCTAGCCCCCCTTTCCCCTGACATGCTCCCCAGCTGTTCCAGAAAGCACCAGCGATGGTTGCATGTAAAGAGCATGAAAGAGGCTTAGCCTTAATTGCCATTGTTCCGTGGCCTCCTCCTTCCCGCTCCGGCTCAGAGAGGGCGCTCACTCTTTGACACAAGGCAGCAGAATAAAACATGGCTCCCTGCACCCCACTGACGCTTCAGAAACACAAGTGGGAGGCGGCCCCTCTTTGGTTTCAGCGACATTACAGGCTCCTCGAACATTGCTCCGGGAGTATTACACACACACACACACACACACACACACACACACACACACACACACACACACACACACACACACACACACACACACACACACACACACACACACACACACACACACACACACACACGCACACACACACACACGACAAACACTCACAAGCTCACACAAATAATGATCACACAAACCCACACACAAACACAAACTCAAATACTACACAGACACAAGCACTCACAAAGACACACACAAAAGAACGAGTGGGCACACACACACACAAACACACACACACACACACACAAACACACCTTAAAAATGGAGGATATAAACATGCACAGCACACCATGCTCATCCTGCATTCTCTCTAATCTCCGTGCCAAGGTGCAGAGGTGCAATAGTCCTCGGATTGGGAGAAACACAGGCCCAGCTTTCATGCTGATCTCTGGCCTGGAGTGGCTGGATATGTGCTGAAGCTTCCTCTACACACTTATTAGCAGGGATTTATTGAACATACGTATAGGTAGGGATGCATTAAGGTTAGCATGCACATTTTCAGATTTTTTTCATTTCATTAAGGATAAATGTGTTCACCTTTAACATTGACTGACCCATGTCAAACCATTAACAGCTGTCTAGATATTGATAAGGTTGGATATGAATATTGTATAAGGCTTTTCTGAGAAGATTATTCTGATGTATTCAAATGTTGTATTTAAGATAGGGTCCCAAACCGGCATAATACAGACAATTTGGAAATGTGCAAGAATATCCTTTGTCCTGCCTCACTGAACGGGTGTTTGCAAGAGTTAATTTCACCACATAATCCAGAGGTGAAATCCAGTTTCAGGCCTCTTTACTATTTTCTCTTCAAAAGAGTAAGCACCCAATTTTAAGCCAAATTATAAAAAAAAAACATTCCTACACCTGCTGAGAAAGAGCCCACTCTACTGCTGTGTTGTTTGCGTGTGTGTGTGCATGTGTGCCTGTGTGTGTGTACATGTGTGTGCATGTGAGTGTATATTGTATAGAAACACACACACACACACACACACACACACAAACACACACCATCTGTTTGTATACATTTCCCAGCGATGTCAAGGCCAAAAAAAGAAAACGGTTCAGTTTTGAAAGAAACAGCAGCGAGGTGAGAAGCTTTCAAATAAATAATGCAAAAACACACAGACACATCTCTCACTGCTCAACACACACACACACACACACACACACACACACACACACACACACACACACACACACACACACACACACACACACACACACACACACACACACACACACACTAAACTGGCTGGCCAATCAGCACGCAGCACAGCTGCATTCCTGGATGCTGTGATACTGGAATACACCAGTCAGAGTGTGCGTTTCATTTCCCTGTGCTGTATGATGGGATGGGTGCTTGTTTATGTAAGTATGACTATTATTCAGTAAATATATCGAGTGGAGTGGACCATGATTCTACTTGTGCTGCCTTAACCATGAAATATATGTGTCCCCGTTAATAAAGCTTGTATACCCTGTAGCTGGTGCATTGGATTATAATATTGTGGTATAATTGTATTGTTTACCACTTATATTTTGTGGACGGATTAAGAATAAGGACATGTTTATTACCATTAACAGAAATACAGTGGCCACTGTTGACTTGTTCATAAAGCTGATTTGTGTTGTCAGCGTTTACAGATCCACTCATTACATCAATCCATAACTCCACCTTTTGTCACAGTAAAGCTCATCAAACTCAGCGTTCCTCCAAGAACTCTGCAATGGAATGCCCAAACAGTCCGCTCTCACTTTGTTGTAACACACACACACACACACACACACACACACACACACACACACACACACACACACACACACACACACACACACACACACACACACACACACACACACACACACACACACACACACACACACACACTTTGCATCCCATGGTAGAAATGCCCCCAGGGCAGTTAATTCAGCTCCTGCATATACCTAATGTACACGGTTTGTTCTCTCAATCAAAAGGCATGTTTAACCAGGCTGAATGTCTACAGTAAGGACATCATAGAAACTTGATCTTCTGACTGTATCCAGGCAACAGCCGAGGATGCAATTTACATAGAACACGGAGCTACTTCATGTTTGACAAGGACGGGCATGCAAAAGTGGGTGGTGTTTCTTTCTTTTGTATATACCTGTCAGTGAGATAACAGGATTCTCCGTAGAGGCCAACATTTCCCTAATTAAAAGTTGACACGATCTAAAGCTATCGGCACTCTTTTTCATTTCCTTTTTCTTGTTTCATCTTTATAAATAAAGGTATATAGATAGATTCCACACCGTTGAAGAAGTTGCCCCTGAAAGACTTAACGTCACTGTCAAAAAACTGTGTGCCGAGAAAAACTCAACTGGTACCATGTTGAATGGCTGGCGAGAAGCATGGCATAACATCAACAGTGCATATTAAAAAACCGTAACACTTTGTGGCTAATCAATTAGAAGATTATAGAACAAGTAATCACATCACTTAAGCACCTAATTTTGGGTCCATGATTTTTTGTGTGTCTGTTCACTGATGTGTGCGTGCATTCCTGTCTATGCATGTGTGTGTCTGTGCACATGCCAGGATGCCAACAGTGCAGAAAGAAGAGAGAAAGAAGAGTAGGATCCTTGACCCCCACATCCCCCCACCGCCCCCACTACCACCAACTGAAGTGTTAATCATTCACCCTGCAAGGACGCTCAGTGCCCCTAGGTCTGCAGACATCAATGCTGCGGTCGATAGCAGTGCCCTCAGGCTCACGGTGAGGGCTTCTGACTGCAGTCTCGAGATAACTTGACCCTGTAGAGCTTGTGAATGGCGACTTCACAATGAGTGTCTCCATTTTGGAAGCATAGGACATCTTTTGTCGTTGAATAATCCTTGAACGTGAAATGATTTGTCATAACCAGGAGACTTTGCCTTTTTTTTTAACTGCCACAGTGTTTCCCATGCAAGCCATGGCAAAGAACAGGGTTTTTATTAGCCTAGGTTGAGGCATATTCGTTCTTTATGTTTTCACAGTTCTGCAACTTATTTGAGACCTCTAAATATGGCACAGTATTGAAGACCAAAATTCCGACCATTAATCCCATAATGCATTCTGATGTACAAGCACAATGTATAGGTGGTTAAACATGACATGGAGGACAGTGGCTTTCGTTTTTCGCAGCAGGGCTTTAGTCAAAGACTAATGTCCTTGTCCGCCAGGGGTCTCCAACCTTGCCTTCCTGTCCAAAGTGCTAGAGAAGGTAGTTGCTTCTCAACTTCAGGACCACCTCAAACACAACAACCTGTTTGAAAAATTCCAGTCAAGATTCCGTTCAGCCCACAGCACTGAAACCGCCTTGCTCAGGGTGACGAATGACCTGCTGATGGCAGCCGATGCAGGATCATCCTCACTCCTCATCCTCCTGGATCTGACTGCTACATTCGACACAGTGGATCACACAATCCTCCTAGAGCGCCTCCACACCACCATTGGACTGTCAGGCTCTGCACTCAAGTGGTTCCAGTCATATCTATCTGGCAGAACTGAGTATGTCTCACTGGGAAGATGCAATTCCAGACAGCTCCCTGTCTCCTGTGGTGTTCCACAAGGGTCTGTCCTCGGCCCCATCCTCTTCATTATCTACATGCTCCCCCTCGGCTGTGTTGTCAGCAGACATGGGATGTCCTTCCACTGCTATGCCGATGACACACAGCTGTACATCAAAACTGCCCCAAACCCCTCTGCTGCCATGTCATGTCTCACTGCCTGTCTTGGGGAGATAAAGGCATGGATGAGAAACAACTTTCTCCAGCTAAACAGCAGCAAAACCGAGGCCCTTCTTGTTGGCACTCCACACCAAGTTCAGTCATCCTCCATAACTCATCTCACTTTCGACAGTCAGGTCATACCCCTCTCCACCACAGTAACAAATCTAGGAGTTAGGTTTGACCCTCACCTCACCTTCAACGATCATATAAAGCATCTGTGCAAAATCTCCTTCTACCATCTCAAAAACATCGCCAAGCTCCGCCCCACTTTAACCCTGCCAGATGCTGAGAAGCTCGTCCACGCCTTCATCTCCTCAAGACTGGACTACTGCAATTCACTGTTCACTGGGATCACTGGCAGGAGCATCCAAAAGCTGCAGTACATCCAGAACAGCGCTGCCAGGATCCTGATGAGAGTCAGGAAATACAACCATATAACCCCCATTTTACACTCACTGCACTGGCTCCCTGTCTCATCCCACGTCAACTACAAAGTCCTCCTAATCACCTACCAATGCATAAACGGTCATGCCCCCCCTTACCTGCAAGAACTCATCACTCCCCAAACATCAACCCGCCCCCTCAGATCCAATAACAGTCTGTCCCTGCAGATCTCAAACACCAGGCTACGCACCATGGGCGACCGGGCCTTCGCCGCTGCAGCCCCTCGACTGTGGAACAGCCTCCCGGACCACTTAAGGGCAACACAAACACTAGCCTGTTTTAAGACTGGCCTAAAAACCTTTTTATTCATAAAGGCATTTCCTACTTTTTAAAAATTGTATACTAGCACTCTGAGATTCTGCTAGAATGAAGAGTGCTCAACAAATAAAATGAATTATTATTATTATTTATTATTTTTTGTGTGTCTTGGTTTATTGTTCCAGTGTCATCAGCTTATCAACCAGTCAGCCAAACAAAAACCATAACAACAGCAGATCAATAAGTCTTCCAATGGGGAGTTGTCGTAGAAAATGCTTTCACTCATACCCATCTATTATACATCAAACATGTGCACATAAGCACAAACAAGATGGACAGATGCACAATTGCACACAAACAGACACACACACACACACACACACACACACACACACACACACACACACACACACACACACACACACACACACACACACACACACACACACACACACACACACACAGTATGGTGGCATAGGGGGGCTTGCACATTTAGGCATCAAAGGAAGGAATCAGAGAGAAAGTGAAATAGGATTGTGAGAGTTAGCAAGAGAGAGGAAGGAAGCGGGGGGGGGGGGGGGGGGGGGATAGAGATGGATACATAGCCGGATGGAATGAGAGCTGGAGGAACTTGGACATAATTCATGTCATTTTGTAAACATATCATTATTAGTGCTGATGCAAATCTGCCTGGCTTATTTTATGCATCACTCTTTGATGAAAAAACAAATGATGCTCTGCTCTGTGATGTAACTTTATGCCCGCATAGTTCCATGTCGACCCGCAGAGAAGCTCTCTCCCAACGCATCCCTCTGTCTATAATGATCAATCATCCATTCCTTTTAAATCTGCAATCTCTCCTCCCTCCAAACTCTCTCTCTCTCTCTCTCTGAGCTCTGTTTGAATCTCAAGAGATATATTCTCAAGGGGTTCAGCTCCCAAATAAATCCTCCCAGGATGAGAATGCACTGCGTTGCCAAGAAACATAATTAGCAGAACACTTGGTGCTCTATGAGTGTGCATATTTATTAGTGCACATCCAAATCAAAACACCCGTGTGCTACGAAACACTATGCATGAATATCTGTCTTACCACACATGTGGTAAGACAGCATTGACGGCAGCATGACGGCAGCATTACAGCTAGCGCTCATTGTTGCCGTCATTGTGAGCGAGCCATCGAGGCAGAAACACCCCCATGCTGATCTCTTTTAGAATGTGCCCGTCAGGTTGTTCTTGTCGAATAAAGTTTTCTGAGATTGAACCAAACAAAAAAATAAAAAAATCCATGTACAAAAGAGCTCAACCAATTGATTATGAGCTTAAGCAAAGCAATCAGCCAGCCAATTCCCCGGTGGAAACGATAACACTTTCACTGGGAATACCGTTTGATTGTAGAACTCTGTAATAGTTTTTGTTGGCCCGAGGACAATTGGAGGAGGATTGCCACAATTTAACTACTATCTACCTGGAAGGCAAAGACAGGCTCAGCACTCGAGCATGCATGCAAACACTTTTATGAGCGTGTCAAGCCAGTTGGCAAGGCAATATTCTAATTTGTGTAGATGATGCTACAGGCAGTGTTTATCTTTAATGAACCCTTTAATAATACAGAGGATATCAAGAATGATCTGACACGTGTATGTGTGTTTTTGCCTGTAGTATTTAAGAACTAAAACGTTTTTCACCTGAATGATAATAGATACTTATCTATTATTTTATTTTAATGTATGACAATGTTTCTATGTGAAGCGCTTTTAGTATGAAAAATGCTATATAAATATTGTTGCCTTGCCTTGAATACATTTAGGAACTCAGTTTATTGATATCCATGATCCATAATCCCACCGAAACCACGTTTATTCTGCCCCTGCTTAACACTGCCCCCTATTGGTGATTTTCCCGTCAATCAAATCATACAACTTGACCCCGCCTCCCTGCATGTGTAAGCCAATCACGTTCAGCCAATTGGTGTACCAAGTCAAAAGAACAACAAGAAGCCAAACTCCTGAGAGAACTGGCCATAGTTTCCGCACCAGAGACAGCCCTGCGCACTACAGAAGGCTATTATATCCGGCCATTAGAAATACATGGGTGCAACCACCCTCCGTAATAAACAGCACTCATAGTGAGGCCTTTCATGTTGTTCTATGCCTGACCCGCAACGTGGCCACGTTTTTTGGCTTGTTCGTCAATCAATCAATTAAACTTTGTAAATGTACCCCTTTTTGTGCAAAACAACCATAAACAATGCTTCACAAAGGGAAACCACACCACTATAAGAACAAGACCTGAGTTTAAAGTCATAATAATAAATGCAGATCACAGAGATAGTTCCTTTCGCAGACTGTTCCAGAAGCGAGGGCCGGAGGGCCATGCATGCATATGTATGCATACATTGCATGACTTCAGAGTATTTACTTTGATGGGGTCAAAGTATGTTCATATCCTGGGAAGTGACTCATTACAGGATGTTGAGAATTAAGGTTGTGAAGAGCGAACCCAGTGTATGGGAAGCGACCCCGACTCTGACTATCTTATATAAATAATATCTCTGCTGGTGTAGGCATCACGGAAACGCATAAGGACTCCATTAGAGGTAGAAATGGTTCTGTAAATGAATTGTGTTATGGGCCTTCTGTATGGAGTTTGTGTAGGAGTCTGAGGGACCGTGTGTGAGAAAAAATGGGTATGTCTGAATTAACTGTGGCAGGGATTCAATGCATGTATCAGAGCGTGGAGGTATTTGTTTGTCAGTGTGTGTGTGTGTGTGTGTGTGTGTGTGTGTGTGTGTGTGTGTGTGTGTGTGTGTGTGTGTGTGTGTGTGTGTGTGTGTGTGTGTGTGTGTGTGTGTGTGTGTGTGATGTAACAGATTGCAGAAGGCGGTGTTAGAGTGGGCTTTGCTTGAAAACTAACAGATGGCAGGAGAGACACAGGATTTAAATGTATTTTTTTCTTAAACAGCAACCAGTTTTCTCAAGTGTGTGTGTGTGTGTGTGTGCCTGATTGTGTGAAGTCTCGACAGATAACATTGGTTTCGAGAACCAATGCTTATCTCTGTTGCAAAGATACATTATTAACCTAAGTGACTATATGTATGATGCAAGCACACACACACATTCGTTTTCTTAAGACAAACACATCGAGAGAGAGAGAGAGAGAGAGAGAGAGAGAGAGAGAGAGAGAGAGAGAGAGAGAGAGAGAGAGAGAGAGAGAGAGAGAGAGAGAGAGAGAGAGAGAGAGAGAGAGAGAGAGAGAGAGAGAGAGAGAGAGAGAGAGAGAGAGAGAGAGAGAGAGTCTCCCCCCCGACATATGACACAACATTGTATTCCTTTAACGCACAAATTTGTATTTTTTGCCAACTAGACTGAGTGTTATATAGGTCATTATCACAATTTCTCAATCTCACTCTCCCTCTCTCTCTCGACTCTCCCGCACCCTCTCCCTCTATTCCCTCCTTACCTTCCCTCCCACCCCCGAGATGCCAAGTGTCTGGTGCATGGATGGGAGGCACAAAAACACACGGATAAACATTCAGGCATATGGCCATTTCTAACTGAAACACACTCGAGGAAAACATAGTGGTTCCAGCAGGTTAATCAATACATGCTATTTTAGGCAAGCTGAAGTTGGGGAAAAGATTCTCGAATGCTACCCATGACTACTGCCAGGTAAAGGCTGTTGAGATAGGTGGAAATAAGACAATTGTAGCATTTTCAGGCAATAATATTTTAGGCAGCTGTGCCATATTCGCTCCAGATTTCTTACATTTTAATTACATCAAGCACATTGTTGAGGAATCTGATTGGATGTGATCTCCTTCAATCCGTCAGATATTATGCTTGTCCTTCTTTCTCAAGGATCTGTGGTGTATTATGTGTCTTACAAGGGTTTTAAACGCCTAAGACACATTTTTTGAAAGAGATTAAGAGAGAAAGAAAAAAGGGTTCTGACATTAGTCCCATTGAGATACTATAATAATCACTGAGGGGAAGGGACTGTACACTGTTATGATTTACTGGTTATCCTGAGAAAATTATACTTTTTGGAATCCACCCTTGAACTCAAACCTTTAAACAATGACTAGACAATTGTAATTGACTACATGGGATAGAGAGGTAAATAAAGTCAGTGTGAATTGTGTTTTCCGAGATATCTAGTAATACTCATAACATGTAAATGATCCTGTGAACAATTAGGATTAACTTTAGCTGTATTAGCAGCAAAACACCACATGAATTATGCTCAGACAGTTCACACTGATGAGATCTGATATGGATCAGATATCTCGAATTATCCACGACTAGGTGTGCTGGCATCGAAGGAGAGGATTATGAATCTTCTGTAAAGTGCATTCTCTTTCGATATAAGCAGACCAAGGAGTGGATTGTCCTGCTATTCTCACACTGGTTTGTTTAATGCTCAATTCTGATTGGACAATTAGGACATTCTACAGTCTGTTATTTCTAAATAGCAGACTGCTGCTATGCATCACAGACTCTTGCTATGGATGCAGTTCTCCAGCCTTAGAGGCTAACGGACAAATCATTTAGACCGAATCAATAAAATCTTTTTCAAATCAAAGAAATATATAAATATATATATTTTATTCGAGCAAGCAATATTTAGTGTCAGATTATTGTTTTCTTTAATGAATGGCCACGTATTAAGCAGGTTAATTTTCAGTGAGCCGGTCATCATTGGGAAATAAACACCTTCAGGTTGACTCCAGACCCCTCCCCTCTGAGTCATGCTACGCCCCCTTGCACATCACATCACATTTCCAAAACAGATTAAACAAGGCACATATTACCAAATAAATGCTTTGATAGCTCATTGTGATTTTATTGAAGACATTCACTGTGAAAATGGAAACATTGAGCAACATCCGCAAAATTTCACATCCCTTTTTGAGCTTGCATCACCTTGTCATTAAACGTGCAGATGTCAGGAGTTCAATAAATAACTTTCGAGGATAATAGATTTCAGGAAGATTTGAATTGTTCTACATTAGGAGTTCTTTATTTATGCCGTCTTGTTAACTGCTAGTATTTTAATGAAAGGGTTGATTTACAATAGTAATGTCTTTATTTTTATGGCACTTTTCGATACATGCAACAAAGTACTTCATTGCTGTCAATACAAAAAACACAAAAAAGCCTCCCGATACCAATGTGTCTTAAGAAGTGAAATAAAACAGGAAACTGGAGACTCTGCAAGCCTGATCTTCTCTAGCAGATGTCCAGGGGGCTCTAACAGCAAAGTACCTGTCAAGTTTGGTTATCAGCCTGGACAGCAGAATGGCTAGCCATGCCCTATCAGAGGAGCTCAGTCTGTGTCCAGGCTCATAGGGTGACAGAAGACCAGAAATATAGGGAGGGGCCAGCCCATGCCTGGCCTTAAAAGTAATTAAAATAACGTAATAAAAAATGAATCCTAAAATAAACCGCAGCCAGTGGAAGGATGCTGAAACAGGGGTGATATTGTCACCTATTCTGGACTGAGTTAGCATTATTTTCGGACCGTAGCATGGATAAGTTCCTCCTGATCTGGGGGAGAAATAAAATAGCTAACCTCGGCTATATTTCTCAAATGATAGAAACATAATTTAACAGATTTCTTTACATGGGGTTCGAAGCAGATTCAAGAATCAAGATTTCTGGAGGTTCTCTCCAATTTTGAGTCCCCTCTGCTGGGGGGACAATGTTTCAGTGTTTGAATGGTTAAATTGGCGATAGTTGTCAGACATCCAGTATTTAATTTTAGCAAGCTACGTGTGAAGGTTTGCTATATTATACTGGTCACCGTTTTGTAATTGGATTAGGGCTGTTGTATTTGCGGTTATAACACCAAGAGGGAGCATACCGATGGAGAATAAAATGGAACCCATTATTTAAACTTGTGGGACCCCATACATTCTGTCCATGGGGGGAGAAAGCCAGCCATCCATAGGGGAGAAAGCCAGGCATCTATAAGAACCAAACCAGTTTAAGGCCCCATCAGTGATACCTGCCCACACTTCCAGCCTTTCAATGAGCAAGTTATGATCAACTGTGTCAAAGGCAGTGCTGAGGTCCAAAATAACTAGGATGGAGCACTTCTAAGCTAATCAGACAGAATAAGATCATCAAAGACTTTAAGAAGGGCAGTCTTAGTGATATGGAGCGATCGAGGGCCAGATTGGAATATTTACAATGAATTATTATCAATCAGATGCGCTACTGAGTGTTTAATCACAGCTTTAGGTCTCTAGGTCTCTTTGCCTCACAGAAGGATGGCCAGCTTAGATTTGTGTTGAGGAGTTTCACATTAGTTGAGACATGGATGAGGAGGCTCAAGCCCTGGTCTTATATTTCAAATCATTACACGGTTTTGTACACTCGGTTCTGATTGGTCAATTACAACATTCTAGGGCATTGAATGAATATGAATAACATAACGGTGCTATACTTCCAATCGCAGAATCAAAAACAGCCATTTTTAGTGGAAGCAATACAATATGTAATAATCCATAAAAAAAACATCTATATGTTTTTTGTCAAGTTTTTTTATTTGATTTGTAAGCATCCGTGTAGGGCATTTAGCAAACTCTTTTATCCAAAGCGACATAACTATTCATAACAATGTAAGTATTACACACACATATACACACACATTTACAGCAGAGTCAACTATGCACGGCGTGGTTGACTCCACTGTGTGTTGGGTGTCTCGCTCAGGGATACCTCGACAATCAGCTGGGAGGAGGCAGGGAGTGAAATATCAACCTTCCGGTTGCAAGTCAACTCGCTCCTGATCCAAGCCGACCTGACAGTAATAAGAGAGTAATAGAGATCAGATATCAGTCAGATGAAATGATGAAAGTGAGATCCGATTCCATGTGATGCGTTCTGTTCACATTGCTCTGGAGGATCTTATTCAGGTACCCATTTTCTGTAGGATAAGGAGGAGCAGCCCGACCAAAGAAGGCTCTGTATCAGCCACTCAGCACATAACCAGTGACGCACACATACGGGTCCAAGGAGGGCCAGTGAAGGGCCATGGTCTCAAGGGGCCCGGGGCAGAGCTCCCCTCTTCTCCTCTCCACTATTTCTCCTCTCCTCTACTTCTTGTCCATCATTGGGTTTTTGCATTTGTCATCACAGAGACCTTTGCCTAACACACACATACAGAGTGTGTGTGTGCGTGTGCGTGCGTGCGTGCGTGCTTGCGTGCGTGCGTGTATGTATATGTGTTATTTATATAATTGATGTTCAAGTGTATGCTAAGATGTATCATAAGTGGTTTTTAGTCCTTGCCAGCTCTGCAGTGACTATACCATTCATTGA
Source organism: Gadus morhua (assembly GCF_902167405.1). Taxonomy (NCBI): domain Eukaryota; kingdom Metazoa; phylum Chordata; class Actinopteri; order Gadiformes; family Gadidae; genus Gadus; species Gadus morhua. Next base: position 8,988,358 of record NC_044053.1, read on the forward strand.
TTCACCATACTGTATGCTGAGCATTTTATTGTTCCAGTATATTTCAAGATTGTTGCACTTATTCCATGGATTACGTTTCTTCTTATTTCACGGATTACAGACAGGAATGCAAAAGCGTTAAACCACCTTTAAAAATTGGCTATCATACGTTCGGCAACCAGTATAAAAGGTTCAAATATAATGGAAAAGACTTGATTTGAGGTCTCCATGTTTGAGCCTGGCAGGTGTTATCAGCTACATATACAATCTGCAGACCATTGACAGACGAAGATGGATTGTTTGCATGACAGGAAAAGATGGATGGTTATGGCGGCAGGGAAAATACACCAAAGGCCGGTGGAGCCCGATAGTTGGTAACAGAGTAGCACGTAGAATTCAGAGTGTGTGACGTTGGGATGATAGATGGGTGGTTTGAGAGACTGAATTGAAGAGAAACATACCAGAGCAACTGAGGGTAAACCATATGAATGGATGATGCAGACAGGCAGGTGCATAATATGCACTCTAAAGTATTGATGTCATGTCCTTTCGTTTTGTCCTTTAGCAGACACTTTTATACACAGTGACTCCCTTCGAATGTTGAACAATGAGTAGGTAGGGGTAAGGGCATCTTGCTAAAGAATGCATTCAGGTAAGCCGCGGATATCGGGCTTTGAACCAAGAACCCCTTTGGCTAAAATGGAAGAAGACAACTGGACAGACAAGTCCAAGAGAAGAGGCTTTTAACTACCGGACCACTAGGATTGGAGGACAGGATATCCAATCAGAAAAAAATGGGGAAAGAGTTACAACCACAAGAAGAGCCACTGGCAAAGGCATGGCATCAAACAGGATGTATGAACATACTGCAAACCCTTTAGGTGAATATGCTTGGAGTATGTTCTAACCTAATCTTTTATATCATGCAGATAAGGTATCATTTAATTTCTTTGTCTGTCCATAACAGAACTGGAGCTATGGGGTGGACGTGGGCGATGAATGATTGTGATGGAGGGTAATGATTGTGTAAATGCGGTCCTGCAGAACGTTTTAACACCTCCCATGACATACAACTCTTGGCCAGCCTATCAATGGGCTCCTAATTAGAACATTTGGACGGGATGAAAAGATGGATCCCCACTCTCCACTCTATGGATACGGTCCAAGGCAGAGTAGCAAGGTCATTAGATGATGACGATGGTGATAATTGCGCAGTCATTTGCTCCAAATCGAGGAGACCAAAGTCAGTTTGCCTGCTCCATATTCGCTGAGCGGACACATGACTTTTGAATTCAAAGTAAGGGGAAAGAGGTTCCGAGAGCAAGGTCGAGCCGGCAAGTGGGATTCAAAATGTTTTTGGGATCGGATCAAGCACCTTTGACCATCACCCTTCATTCTATGAAAAAGGATCTGAAAGTATATCTTGCTATACAACAGCCACAAATTGAACTAAGTATTATTTTTTCTCACTCGTCTATCTAACAGGAGCCTCAACACTTTATAAATCTGAATATTTGGTTGATGCCTGCTACAAAGACCCAAGGTAGCACAAGTTTGCTGCTGAATCACTAATCTATTTGTAATAGAATAGCACCGAGGACTACATGATGGATTGGAGGGGGGAGGGGGAGCTATGCTAACCATTAGCGTGCTGCTGTGCTTTAGCTTGCATTACCCACATTACTAAGTGAAATCCAAAACGGACTGAATTAGAGTGAAAGCTACACTCATTTATTATAATAATCCCTGTGTCCGACAGAGGGTCATGGGAAACTAATCACCTTAATGTGTAAGATACCTCAATGCCACTGAAATGGAGCGTGCCATATACAGGCAGCATACTCTCCAACAAAATTACAAACACCATTCTTCATCTCCATTTCCAAGCTTACATATCCCAAGGAAACTATCAGAAAATAACATAAAATGTGCTAAACGAATTGGAAAATAAAATGTACTCCTTAAAATCCATATCCAAATTAAATGAGGTTTACTTTAGAAATAGATTGACCCTCATGGCAGAGGTTACTGGATTTTGGGAGCCTCGCGAAAAGTTGCTAAAACTTAAAGTAACTATCATGTCATATTCATTGATTCAGATTGCAATCTGAATTTGAAGTGTCATCTGTATGTACTTCAAAAAACAAAGTACAGATAATAAAAAAAAAGTATATGTTGCAAATGTAAGTCTAGGAAAGGTAAGTCTAGGATAAGGACCTAATGGGAGTTTCATATAATGTGAAGTGTTTATTGTATAGACCTGGACCATTTCAAGCACTTTCCATATCCATATTCAAGTGTAAGCTCCGGTCTTATTCACTCACCTTACCCTTTTGTCACCGGCGTAGCATCCAACCTTCAAAACAAACTTGATCTGACTGAAAAAGCCAGTGAGTGGGTCATGAGGTTCCTTTGAGTGCGGTCTAAATGGCAGGTAGCACTCTGCCAAGTGGCAAACTATTGCAATTATTCTGCCTGGCGGGCTCTCCATTGAGTGGTGTTAATAGGTTGCAGCTCATGCCTGTCTATTGTGCATGCCAGAGACCCATTTCCATGTGCTCAGTTTTAGAGATTGGCATGTTAAATGGTGCACTGAGGGAATTAGGTAATGCACAGCAAAGCCTGAAGGGTTCTAGGCTTGAGAATAAAAGGGTGGCCTGTAAAGATTGAGTCAATCATGTATAAAGAAAGTGTTGTTCGTATTTTTGAGTTGGCTGTGAAAAAACGAAGAAAACCAATTGGGAAGAACTTTGTGTTGTGCAGGAAGGATGCAGCTGAAGACAGAAAACATCCTGTATGGAAGTGGCTTTTTGATCGCTGTAAGGGCTTTGAAACCACAAAAAACCGCCAGCCAAAAGACTCAATAACAATAACAACGAATATATTCATTAATTCAACCCTGCATATTTGCGGTCGTCTCCATAGCCTTCCAAGTAGCACAAACGCCGCATTTGTTGAGATGGCCCTTTGAAGAAATGGCGAGTGTCTCACATCACAGCATCACAACAAGGATGTGTTCTGTTGTTACCGTATCCGCCTCAAGGCCCACCAAAGAATGCCATTAGCCACTGAGTGATGCTGGAATGCTGGAGGACGCACCGTCCTGCTATCTCCATTTGCATTGTCGGACTGCACTTTGGGACATGGTGCAGACGGAACATGGGGCCAGACTTGTGAAGCATTCAGGAAATGTAACCTTTCATTCTTAAGCCTATTCAGAAATGGTTGAAAGCATGCCAATGCCATTTTATACGCAGCATTTCCAAATCAGTTTTTTTTTGCCGGGTGGATCAATGTCGATGTTGTAAATGTAGAAGTAAGGTGAAAGGTGCTTTTCGTCATAATATACATAATTTACAAATGTATTATTAACTTGGATTCTTAAAATATAGGGATATGCAGAATAATGAGGATAAGGATCAGTTGGCAAGGTAAAATACCGACTAATTTTGACCTTATGTGATCGACTTTATTCTTTATTCCCTTTGTACAAACTGTTCCGTTTTATAATATCTTTCATCATTAGCTCAACCTCTCATTCATTGTTCTTCACAAAGATCATACCGTCACAAACACACATATTTACTTCATACGATGACAGATTATAATCACCATTCTGTCCAAGGGCTGGTAAGACACACAAAAATCTATATATGCAAATGTTCGGAATCAGAATTGTAATTTGAATAAAACAATAACAATTCTAGTTAATTTCGAAGCAACACTTGACAATATGTAATCCAGAAATTACTATGAAATTAGATGGCAATGCCACTTAATTACTGCACAAAGGCTAGTTATTTCACACACTTCACCTTCATAATTTCCCCGGGTTATGAATTATTGGCTTGTTAGAGAACCCATTCTCTATGGAGGACTGAGAAGGATAAGTTTTCAGCCACAGAACACACTCCAATCCTTGATAGTGTTAGACAATACTTAAGAGATGCCAGCACACAAACACACACACACACAAACAATATATCAAACACAATTTCACACATAATGTATTTCAACACACAGAAACGCACACACTCAAACACAATGTAATTACACACAAGAGATCACACCCGCACATAGCACATCCTAAGCACACACACACACACAGTCCAGGTGGTCCAGTATGAGTGCAATTCTTTAATCTTTAATTAGAATCACTCTCTGACTTCCCTACAGGCAAAGCTGCTTAACATCAACCACACGTGAAACAAATGTTGAGTTATTAACGTGCAATTAGTCATGTAACACACATTCATATAAATACATACTTTATGTAATTTGCATGTAGTTTGCGCACACACACACACACACACACACACACACACACACACACACACACACACACACACACACACACACACACACACACACACACACACACACACACACACACACAGTGACATTGAACATTCTCTTTGATCTTCGTGTTCCCAGACTGGGATGTTTACTAATCGGCAAGTGAGAAGAGAAGGGGAAATGGATAGAGACTGGAGTACACACACACATGTACACACACACACACACACACACACACACACACACACACACACACACACACACACACACACACACACACACACACACACACACACACACACACACACACACACACTAAGAGCTTTATGTCAGAGACTTGAGCAGAAACGGTAGGCTCACGAAGATGGAAAACCAGCCCAAACGTGGGTGAACGTGGCGTTTCATTTCATGATTGGTCAAAAACTTTATTTATTTTCGCCCAATCAAGTTGCTGGAGGCAGGGATTGTAAAAGTGTAATTAGAAAACACAAACTTGGCAGCAGTAATAAACTATAAGGGGTTAAGGGTTTCAAATCAACACTGTGTATTTGTGTACTTCTTCAAAGCTTCATCCACTTCAGTTCGTTTTTCCGTTCGTATTTTTGGTAGAATAACTAACGGTACAGGAAACCAGGCAGTTGTTGTTTTCGGGGCTACGCTCTGCGCCGTCTCCCTCCAGAGGCTCTGCTATAACATCATAGGACTGCTTGGTCTGAGATAATCTTCAAATTAACGCATTCACACATGGACTGACTTTGAAGATCATCTGGATTCCAAACACAATCTGTAATTGAGGAAAAACTAGCAGGTATACTAGAATTACCTGCATGCATAGGTTTACTACCTCTTTTCAAAGTGGTAACAGGGTAACAGGGTTTATATTGTGAATTCCAGACTAATCAAGACGCTGTGTTCTAGTGGGTTTGCCGATCGCTTTGTGGAAGAACAATTGTTAGATCAAAAGTTATGAATTATTCTTCCTTGTTTGACAAAGGTGCTACGCATCGTTTCATACTAATAGACAGCCACCAATCACTGTCCATTGATTCAAAGTCCACGTTTTGGCAGTGTAGACAGCAGCAGTCATTTATAATGAAGGAAACAAGCATTTAAGATTTAACTAAGGATAAATAAATCATCTCTTTTAAGCTACATCCTCTTTCGGATTTCCCGCCCCCAGATATAGTTCCTGTGTTTCCCTGGCGACCGTTTATCACCTTGACAACCACCTGGAGTTATTGCTGAAATTGCCCACTCGCATGAGGAAAACCACAGCGTGCTAAAACAATCTTCCTTACTGCAAAACACACTCAAACCCAACACACTTTTTACAGTCACGCCTTTGTTTTTGTACGATTTTGAGAATTTCACACTTTGCATTTCTCATTTATACTCAGGAAGTAGCAATTGCATCCTTTTTAATTGTTAACTAGAGGGCAGAGCTGTATCGTGGAATCATGGCTTTTCTAATTGTGAAAAGCCAGTGTTGCCTGAATTGCCGCAGAGGCTCATGATTCAGGTAATTGCCATCGCAATTATTGCATTACATGGGCTACAGGGGTCAGTCGGGTCAGCCCGAGAAATACAGTCTGGAACGCATTCATCAGTAAGGCATGGACAGACACAAAAAGCCTTTCAGACGCTCAGCCATGACCGCACATTTGTGGAGGTTGACACATTGATTAAAACTACTTTCAGAGTGCTGACTTACAAAGCAGCCATAACTTAGTGAAGAACCAGGTAGTCGTTAGCAAGGTCGGTGTGAATAAAAAAGCCAAACTTCATCAGCCACATTATAGCCAATAAACGCATTGCTCGAAAGCTTAAATTGTCTCTAATGGTCTATCCTAAAGAAACACATTAATTAGCAGCGTTATGTTGACACGCATTTAAAAACTAATTCTCAACATTACTTATGTACAGTGTCTTATCGCATTAGTTGCATAAATACTCAAAGCATTTTAGATCGCTCCTCTTTTATCACAAGGGAGGATGTTATCCAACTAGTACAAGCCAATTAAAACGTACCCTTGTGGGAGTGTTCAAAGTTTTCTTCAAGGTAAGGGACCGTTTCATTTGGTGAGATCACATGTCAATGACGTCATATCCCCTTTACCCCCTAACATCTGTGGAAAACATGCAAAAACATTGATACACTAGAGACCTAATTTACTGATATGATATTTAAATTTGGTTAAATCGATCTAGCTTAATATGATGTTATATTATGACATGTGGCTCATGCCAGTCACCAAGCTTTTTCAGTGTATCCCACATATCTAATTTATTGGGAACATTACCGCCGCAAAATTATATATTTGCCTAGATTTTTTATCATTTTCTTCCCAAAAGAATGAGGCCGTGCATAGTTTTTCCAATACATCGTCCATATTTGTTCAATTATAATTTGGTATGAACGTATATCATTGCAGAGCTTCAGGCAACACAAGTATTTGCTTTCTCTTTCTCTCACAAACACTTTGACAATGGACCATCTTTGAATAACCCCTTCCTATCCGTTCACAGTCTGAATTAACACATGATAATGAACAGGAAGAAGAATTGTTGCTGGCTTTTTACGCACAGAGAATACTGCAGGCCTAACTCCTTCATAGAATCAACGCAGAGTTCAACAATCAGTGCTAAGGATGCCAGAAATATCAAAAAACATGATTGAATACATGCCTTAATCAGGTAATCATATATTAAAATCTTAACCCACTTTAATGGCTCCACATTGTGCCTATAACATCTCAAAGGGGGCATAAGATGCCAGCTCCCATCTAAGTGAGATTCATTGCTACCAAAGTTTAACTTCTCGAATAAAAGTTTAATAAAAATGTTCAGTTTGCATAAGGGGATATGATGTAACTCATGTCTTGGTGGGAGAGAAGGACACTTCTATTGCTTGTAGTTAGGATTTGACTCAGATACACCGTTGAAGCATTCTGAGGACAGACACAGTGGCAGGACTCTCTCAGCATGAGAGCTCATTATTTTTGAGATAAAAGTTCACCTCAGAAGTACGTCACCCGCACTATTTTCAACTTCATCTTTATTAATCAAAACTACGAGGAGAAGCAGTCACAGATCAATGCAAAATTAATGATGCGAATGGGGTTATGCCATCCTTGTTGACATTTTTTGGATTGCGATAAATTGGTTAAAATCATCGCCATCAAAACTCCCCTTTACTGACTTTTTTACTCAAAAAATCTTGAAAGAAATCAACTCACTGTCCTCCCTTGACTCACTCTCCTTACCGGAAACGTCACTATCAGCAGTGTCTTTTCTGGCGTGTATATATGATGCCTGCAGGCAGGGAGAGGCAGACGCAGAAACATAGATCCTATATAATGTATTCATTGTCTTGATGTCTTGTGTTTGTACTGGGAATACCATCCAAACAATCCGTTTACTTACTTACCTTACTCACCATCCACCCCTTTCTCTACTCACCGTGCATCCACCAATCTACTCACCATGCATCCACCCATCTACTCATCCTCCATCAACCAACCCAGCTACTCACCATCCATCCATCCATCCATCTACTCACCCTCCCTCCGCCCATCTACTCACCATCCATCCACCCATCTACTCACCATCTATCCACCTACTCATCACATACTGGAATGTCATATGATCACAAGTAATAATCAAGCTGGTGCCCACATTCCTCTACATGGAAGAGGAGATTTTTGCCCTTGATAGTAATGCATCGGTAGCCCTCACACGGAAATGGAAATTAATGGATTGAGGCTCACATAGTGTGTGTGTGGATGTGTGTGTGTGTGTGTGTGTGTGTGTGTGTGTGTGTGTGTGTGTGTGTGTGTGTGTGTGTGTGTGTGTGTGTGTGTGTGTGTGTGTGTGTGTGTGTGTGTGTGCATACCTCAATCCATTCCATTACTCTAATGACTACACATTGTTTACACACATGAATACTGCAGTCTTGGTGAATGAGAGCTGGAAACTGAGCAACACAAAGGTGGGAACAGATCCCTGAGAGGGAATGATGTTAATGATTTGCAGGTTCCCTGTTTGGTAAAAACAGCCGTGGCACTTGCCACCTACAATCACCAATTAGAAATGGAGCTTTCCTTCCTTTCTCCCACGCACAGACTCAACATGGAGATGCAGATTTAACTGACCCTCGATACCAAGTCACCGGTACAGACAGTAAGTAGAGGTAATTACGATTCCTAGAATCCCATTTAAAACTTTCACTTCTGATACTCGCAGGGAAGTTGTGTGGATAGTTGACTATTGGTGGGATCATTCATTTTCAAGAATAAGAATATTTTTTTGTGAATGCTGTGGGGGATCCAGGAATAAACAAGGCGCATGAATGCCTTTAGTTAAATCCATACATGTGTTGTTCTGTGGATTTCTATGGACAGCAAGTCCATAAAAGTGAATGGCAGGCCAGTTATTAAATCACAAAGACAAAGATGTGCGGTAAGGCGTGGGCTTGTAAAGAGTTCCATGCTACAATTATCAACACAAAGTTAGAAATGAGTCATACAGTGCATAACAGACATAATCAACCCTATTAGTTATCCAACCACCCAGAAGAAGTTCCTCCCGATCTTCAGAGAGAGAGAGAGAGAGCGAGAGCCAGATACAGAGACAGAGACAGAGACAGAGACAGAGACAGAGAACAATATACTGTAGACCTGATGGCCCTTGTATTCCCCAGCTCTGACAGATTCCCTACTCCTCCAACCTGGACCTTAACAACAGATTATGGTTCAATCCCATTTCTACCCCTTACCCCTTCCCCTTATCCCTTCCCCTTACCCCTTCAAAACGAGGGGGAGGGGTAAGGGGAAGGAGTAAGGGGTAGAAATGGGATTGGGCCTAAGCCTCTCGCCCTGCCAACTTTACCTAAGCCCCTCGCTTCCGTATCAACTCTATGTTACAAAACGCTGGACAGAATGTTTTATATTCTGCTTCTGTTCGACCGCATTTAAGTCCTAACTGTTCCCCCGCCTGACACACATATCTCGGGAAAAAACGTGTCTGGAAGGGTTACAATTCATTCTCAGTTCATGTTTTACTTGAATAGGCAAACTGCGGTTCCAAGCTCAGCAACATGAAAAACAGACAGTTTAACCCCGTCACACACACATCCACCACCTTGACTTATTATGCCTAAATCATGCCTATAATGCATGAGGTGTTACGAGAGGCTGTTGTTACTTATACAATAAACGTAGAGATAGCAGAGATAGCCTTTCCATGCGAAAAGTCTAGGACACGGTGTCTGTGTCAAGATCCACCTACTTGACAGGGAGGGGACTTCTGATTGACATGCAAGATGACCAATCACAGACCAGTGATTTTAAGTCTTAAAATGCACCTCAAACAGACCTCAAAAAGCTGAAGTGAAACAAAAGTGATTTACAAAATGATGATGTTGATCGCTGCATTTTAAATTTGTGATCAGAACTTGATACATCCCAAGAGAAAAAAGGTTAATTGTTTCAAGAACATAACTCATCACCACAGCAGAGCTATGAGAGAGGGGCATGTCTGAAAACGTGTCTTACATTTCTAAGAGACACTACATAATAGGTGAGTGTTGTGGGGTTAAGTGCTGAACAATAAGAGAGTATGTGTGTGTGTGTGTGTGTGTGTGTGTGTGTGTGTGTGTGTGTGTGTGTGTGTGTGTGTGTGTGTGTGTGTGTGTGTGTGTGTGTGTGTGTGTGTGGACAGGCAGGCCATAATTCAAAGACTTGGGGCAGTGCTGTCAGAGCGATTGTGGAGAGCTGAAGTGGATGAATAGTTTTGGATTCTAAAAGAATGAGCAGGATAAACACTCTGTTATAATATAAGGGATGTGTCTCTCGACCATTAAATATCCAGGAAAATTAAACGTAGTGTTTCTCCAATATATATTAGGATGTACCCAACACCTAGCAAGTGTGAATTAGACCCATTTACCACTGTTTACACCCCACCCAAACCATTCATCTTGTCATCATTATCCCACATTCTGAACTACCATGCCTTCCAAAAGACTGTTGCATACGGAAAACAAATCCACGAACACAGCATTGCCTTTGGGGTCGTTAAAGTGATCAACCAACAGAAACAGAGAGAAGGTAAAAAGGCCATTGTGGTGTTTGTCTCTACGGAGCACATTGCTAACCCGCTAGCTCTGGAAAGAGCCATCGTGCCAGCCGAGAAGCAGCAGGCCAGCTAGTCAGCCAGCCATCCAGCTGGGATGACTGAAACCCCGTCAGTCACTCGCCTTCAATGGAATTAGGCTCCATATCTGCGCTGCCGGTGCCAAAATACCCAAATCAGCTCTCGCTCTAAGCCACGCCACAACAGACCGCCCGGGAGACAGGGAGGAAGAGAGAGAGAGGAAGAGAGAGAGAGGAAGAGAGAGAGAGGAAGAGAGCACGTGAGCGAGAGAGCGAGAGAGCAAGAGAAGACTGATGCAGATACTGGTTAAATAAGACTCAGGAAAATGAGAAAATCTTGTCGAAGAATACCGTAGTTTGATTACATTTTTCTATGTATTGATTTCCAACTGGGATTTAAATTTTGTTTCCAGCAGTTGAGACATAACACGGTGATGTGTCGTACAAACATCAACAGAAGCTTTCGAATGCGTTGAGAAAAAAGGAAATGAACATAAAATGGCTGCAACAACCATCAGTTTCGGTGCATGAAAATGCTTTACTCGATGACATTAAACATCATAAAAACATAAATGTATACATCTGAAATTACAGCAGTGTCAGGATACATGTTTACACAGATAACGAATGGCAAGGTTTTGTCAAAGATGAATGCAAGGACCGGGGTATAGACCCAGAGTGTAAAGCCCCACAGGGTCGAGCCCCACACTGTAGAGACCCACACTGTAGAGAACCACAGCGTAGAGACACACAGCGTAGAGAACCACAGCGTAGAGACACACAGCGTAGAGACCCACAGCGTAGAGGCCCACAGCGTAGAGACCCACAGCGTAGAGACCCACAGCGTAGAGACACACAGCGTAGAGACCCACTGCGTAGAGACACACAGCGTAGAGACACACAGCGTAGAGACCCACAGCGTAGAGACACACAGCATAGAGACCCACTGCGTAGAGACACACAGCGTAGAGACACACAGCGTAGAGACCCACAGCGTAGAGACACACAGCGTAGAGACCCACAGTGTAGAGACACACAGTGTAGAGCCCTTCCTGGCCATTCGACACATAACTCAACCTTAACAAGGCCTTCAAGGCCTTCATTGACAAGGCCTTCATTGTAATCCATTTGAATTATTTTCTCACTCCCCCTGCCAGGATGTCCTTCTGGGTGGTGAACGGGGCTGACAGGACCAATGCTGGTCCATCGCTAAGCGGGCACACCTGTTGAGAGGAGGAGGCCCAAAACACAAGCTCCTGCTGGTCCCTGGCTCCCCCTCCTACCCCCCCCCCCCCCCCCCCTCCCGCCTCCCTTCTTTCGTCTGTCGGCGCAACTTGGCACAGGCCTCTTTAACCCGGCGCCTTGGCAAGGCCCCGCTCTCTTAAATTAATATCTCCAAGCTGACAGGGAGCTGCTGTGAATGGCATATTGTCCACTGAGGCTGACTGGTCTTGTCGTCTCGTCTCCATTCAGAACCCCTCATTGGCTCTGTTCTCTGCCAGCTCTCTCAGCCTAAAGTAAGTGGGGATTAGGAGAGTAATGGTCCGGGTCTCCTTCCCTCTATCTCCCATCTTTATCGGTTTCTTCCACTCTTTCTCAGACTCAAGTCTCTGCCTCTGAACCAATACATAGGCCAACATCTTTTTATCGTATGCGTTGGAATGAAAGAGAAAAAAGTACAAAACGGGCGTGAAGTGGCGCGGAACTAGGAGTTAAGTTCTTCAATGTTGAATTATTCAGGTGGAGTGCAAGTAGACACAAGGCAGTTCCTGGTGTCATTTAGTGGGGGCCGCTTCTCTTCCAAAGTCACTCAGTGAATTAAGATACAGTACTCGCACACCTCGCCCAAGGACACCTGCTGGAAGACTAGCCTACAAGTACACTAATGCCACTGTCTTCCCACTGGGATATTGAAGCCAGTTAGTACCCCTTTGGCTTGGAGCGAAACATCCTCTCTCCCAACTGTAGCACACAACACCATCCAGCCCAGAGAAGGAAGTAGGATTATTTGCAATGACCTGGTATCGAACTCAGGTCAACCGCAGCTGTGCTCATCGCTCGACCACCTTGAGTGAAAGGCCTTTCCACGCCTGGCTTACACCCCCCTGACAGCCTAGACCATGGTAAGTAATCCTGACAGCAGATGCTGCAACCGTCACTGCTAAGCTTGCTGTGTGGCCAACATCAAGGTCCAGCCCTTTGAGTGGTGGGCTAATGGCTAGAAAAGGCGCTTGGCAAAAAAGCAATGTACAATTTACTACTATTTACCATTTTGTTACATAGCAGTGTGCTCATCTGAAACGAGTGAATTTGATATATACAGTATGTCATTAATAAACTGGTTAGGGGTAAGACATTAGCTCGAGGAAGCCTATAGGTTGCCTCCCATTGCAGACATCTGGCTTTGAACTCGAGTCAAACACCCTGAGAGTGAAAGACCCTAAGCGCTAGACCTCCATTAGACCTCCGGCCCCCCATTTACAACTGACTTCCTCAATAGATCCCCAGACTCTGACTAACACAGACGACATCCACACTATGAACCAACTTTAGGCTAGGTTTGGTCCCCAAAATATGCGGTCTAGTTCTTTTGCGTGGGTTATAGTAATCTCACTCCTGTCCTCCTTTTAGATAGACCTTTGCCGTTTTATTAACATATTAAGTCTACCAAACCGGCACCTATTGCGTTCTTAGCCGCCCTGGGGAATCCCTTTTATGTGTCCCTTCTGATGTCTTCCTCCATTTCCCTGCAGCGTTCTTGGTCGTTTTTCCTCAGCTGTGTGAGAGCATAAGGTTACGGTGGGCTGTCAGACCACATTTAAATGTAGGCCTGTGAAGCCCTTTGAGACCGTCACTGTGATAAGGGGCTGTATAAATAAAGTTGACTGGAATTTTGCTTTCATGCCGTCTATCTCCTTTCTCTCTTGATTGGCAGGATGCTTTGGAGGCACATTTTCTGATGTGTGTGTGTGTGTGTGTGTGTGTCTGTGTGTGCGTCATTTCACAAAAAATACTGACATAACACACAGCACAGAGTGAAGACTCAAATAGACCCTGTTTAATTCAAATTACCCAAAGCAAGAAATTGACAACCAAGTTTCTGATCATGCTATATCCATGAATCTGTCTCACACACACACACACACACACACACACACACACACACACACACACACACACACACACACACACACACACACACACACACACACACACACACACACACACACACACACACACACTCTTGTTTCCATAACTACGAGGGTAGAATTGAAAAACTCAGACAGTGTTTATTATGATGCCTCCATGTTGTTTGACCTAGAACATAACAGGATGGAGAGTGAGAGAGTGTGAGAGAGAGAGAGAAACGATAAAGGGAGGGTGAAGAGAGATGGGCGAACAAGCAGCAGATAGGCAGTGTGAGCCTGGCGGGTAACCTCTCCACGGGTGGTCTCCGTGCCTGCACCCTCACTGATAAGGAGTGATGGGACAAATGAGGGGATGTAAGGGGGGGGGGGGGGGTAAGGCGATGTGGGGTGTTGGAGGGAGGGTGTGTGTGGGAGTGAGGGGTGGATGGACAGGGGCCGTGATGAAGATGGGAGACACAACTGTAATCAACGCAGCCCTGCAATGTTTTTTCAAGTTTCATTTCATTCTACTGATAATAGTTAGTTAATTCTCTCCCTCCCTCCCCCTCTCTCTCTCTCTCTCTCTCTCTCTCTCTCTCTCTCTCTCTCTCTCTCTCTCTCTCTCTCTCTCTCTCTCTCTCTCTCTCTCTCTCTCTCTCTCTCTCTCTCCGTCCTTCTCTCTCCGTCCTTCTCTCTCCCTCCTTCCCCCTCTCTCCCTCCTTCCCCCTCTCTCCCTCCTTCCCCCTCTCTCCCTTCTTCCCCCTCTCTCCCTCTCTCCCTCTCTCCCTCTCCCCCTCTCTCTCTCTCTCTCTCTCTCTCTCTCTCGACTTCATTAACAGAAAGTGAGGTCGAGGCATGCTCACCTCTCTCTGCTTCCTAAATTAGTTGTCTTTGTTTGACTTGATCTATCCTCGCTGCATAATTCACTAGACTCTTGATTTTCTCCTCTGTTTTTAAGCAAATCAGATGTAGCAATTCAGTCCAATTGATCCCTAAGCTCTTTGTGAATCAACAATATTGTCTAACTTTTTCTATTCACACTCCCATGTGTTGTCTGTGTTGGATTGATTAAAGAACGCACTCAATGACCGGTATTCTCGCCATTCTGGAATCGACCTCCATACAAGGGTATTCTGCAACTGTATTCACTATTGAGCGATACGAGAGCAAGCGGCTGTGTGTGCGGGCGTGTTTATTGGGCTCAACAGTAAGGACTTTATGCATGCAATATCCGAGCATGAATGTTTGGAAAACAGCCAACTGCAGCAGCTTCAAAACATCCTTCTTGAAGTGATGCATAGGAAGGGGTGCCTTATTGTGAGCTGTGCATACGTGTGAGGGGTTCTAGACAGTATAAGTGGTGGGGGGAATAGCTGGGTGAGGGATGTATCGGGGTGAGGGATGTAGATGGCTGGAGGGGATATCTGTGAGAGGTTTATATGTATGGGGTCAGGAGGGGAACACACACATTTGCCATCCTCACATTGAGGGGGAAAGACATGGAGAGAGACAGAGAGAGAGACTTAGACATGGACAGAGACGGAGACAGACAGCGAGCGAGCGAGAGCTAAGCTGATAAGAAATGACCTTCAATTTAGTCTCAGGGGCAGACTTGTGAGGAGTGTGATCTGTGGCACTCAGCTCACTGAAGAGAGAGGGAGAGACTGATTCAAATAAAGGGAGAAAATTGCTCCAAACAACTTTCAAATGCGAGGTATGCAAAAAAGAGCAAATGGATGGTAAAGAAAAAATGAAATACAGAGACGGAATGGGGGTGATCTGAGCCATATGGATAATCACAAGTATTGACTCAAACAACCAAGATTGTAGAACAGTGTTCATTAACTAAATAGCTGCTCCAATTACCTGGCTCAAACAACATACCTCAGTTGGAAATCAAAATGGACTTATTTTGAAAATATACCAGCAATACACATTCATTGACTGTTAAATTATGGAAAACATGTGTTGTGAGCGCTTCTCTTACTGAAGTACATGAAGTGTTTACATTGACTTGAATATATAATATAATAGTCAATGTAAGAGGATTGCGATCATTGTTGTACATGTAGACATTGAGGGTGGATATAATCATACCCAGATAGAAGTAAGTGTTGTCACTGAAGTCTCCTCTATTTTCACCGAAGCCACTCTATGTGTCTGCTTGACAACATGCTGGATGATACAAACGCGTTCACCGGGGCCATCTGTGGGGTTGTGTGTGTACACATACAATACACAGGGAAATACCATATTTCCATATACAATGGACATTTCATAGGAAGACGACCATCCCTGAGCGTGGGAGGACAACAATATCCAACTGAAACACAATATATGGATTTAGAGCGGTATATTGCATCAGCTGTCTGCTGGCGAGAGGCTCTCACCTCAGAAACAACACTAACAAGTGGTTCAGCGTTTATTAATAATACACTCGGAGGAGATTCCAAACTAGCTTCACTTCTGACCAAGTCGAGTTATGTCTGTATTGTGAGACTATACTCGGGAGTCGGCTCTAGTTCCCAGAGCGAGAGGAATAACAACAATAAAAGAAGACGCTTTTGGACAAAGAATTTGACAAAGCAATGCATGAAAAAAACCGAGGGACGGATAAGTAAAGTTCCTGCCAGACCCGGGAAGGGAGCGCATAAGCTGCCTGGGCTTGGCTGGGAGGTAACGTCCATGGCTAGGAGGTACTCTCCATGGTGCTGAAGCTCCCTAAAACCAGGGCAGGGGAACAGATTCTACCAGCCTGGAGTATACATCCGTACACTAACAATCAGTACACTGCTGCAATGTTAACCATCTCAACCACCCTTTCTTATGCTTTGGGCAACTGTTGTCGTGACGCATACTGTATTTACTTTGAAAACGACGTTCAATTATGCAATGGTTGCATTGTGTTTGAGTGTCAGAAGCACTGTCTGGAAGACGTCCAAGTCGAGCCGGTCGTCGGAGCTTATGTAAACCAATCAAGGAGCTGTTTTTTCAACAACAAAGACATAAAAAAAATTCAATGCCTGCATTGAGGATAAGGGTCAGTTAATCTCAGGGGGATTTTAAACATGGCCGTGTCCAAATCCCTGTTCCTTTCGCCCCTTTGATGGAATTCAGAACATTCTTTGTATTTGAGTGGTCAACGTGATGCCTAAACCCCGGGGAGACGCCTACTCGTCTCCGGTCAGTCACTCGCTCGTTCTAAAACAAACAAGGTGTTGACGTTAATGTCGGAGGTCAATGGCACCTACAGGCACGACCCGCTTGTAAAAGGTAGAGCTATGGTTGGACGCTGACGCAACGCAATGACCACGCAGCTGCTTCGACGCAGTCTTTAAATAGTTTTGGTTCTGCGTCTGGGTTTACGTCAGGTTTACGTTGGCCGACCAATCACAGCCCTTGCTGCTGCGTTGCCTCCATGTAAGGTTACAGTTTTGGGAGGCGCACGTCAGGCACTTGCGGTGGACACATGGAGGGTCCGCAAGGACGTAATGGGTCCGTAAAACCCCCTTGCGTTGCGTCGACGTCAAACCATAACTAAGGCTTTAGTCATACACAACACGCTTCAAATGCGTGAACTAACTATTTAATAACGGATGGATAAAAAACTTGAAGAGAAGGAAAGGGCACAATTAGAAGAGCTTGAATGAACAAAAAGCAAAGTAGTGAACATTAATGTACATTATAATTATAAAATGTGTCCTTCTGCTCCATTTGTTCCATGTTGGAGAATGTGCTTTGATTCCGCCTCTAGACGTTTCCTCTATGGGTTTGTTTTTCCTTCATTTTCTCCCATACTGCCGTCGGGTACGAGCCTCCGCCAAGCTTAAAATGTACATGCTCACGATTTGAGTGGTGAGTTCTGACTGGCGCCGCACTTAGGCCTCTGAGCCATGTCACATTTGTATTAGCGTGTGAGTCTGCCCATGTCGGTGAGCGCTCACTTGACTTCACTGCGGTTTTTGAAAGAAAACACTGTATTCCACCGTGTGAGAAACGACATGTGACGATAACATCTTGTGACGAGTGGGGTTGAAGACCATGCTCTTCTTGCTGGTGCACTTGGTCTATATCTCAGCCGCTCCAGGGAAGGTTTTGTTACATGTGGGTCAAATTGGGGCCATCTTGTCAGTCAAATGCTTCCATCTTGCAATGCTTGGCCCCAGAGTGAGCAGTGAGGAACACAGTGCAGTGGTGGGATTCTTCATTCATTCATTATGGGATTTACCTTAAACATTTGACACCAAATCCTGTTCAAACCAGAAAATTCATGAATATTTGTTTTCTTTTACTGTAGCTTCTATTGCAGCCTTTGGGCTGTTGGTGATGCGCAACAAACAAAACACAGATACTACGATTTGTTTGTAAATTATATCAAACAAATATAATTTTAATGAAACTCCCAAAGCTTCAATTCTTGCCACTAAGCAATATGACCAGAAAAAGTTAAGTCAGTTTCCATAGTAACAGGGGTCATGTTCAATTCAATCCGAAACATGTACCTCATGCACTATATTAAATATAGCATATATGAGGCGATCAGTGTTACTATGGCTACAAAAATTATTACATTTCCAAAGAAAAAAAAGGAGGAATGGCTCAATTTGAAAAACGGCGAGTACTCGTCTGGCCATCTTCATGCTAAACTATTACTGCGGTGACGCATGAGAAGGAAGCCATTACGTTACAAATGACTAAAATAATGTTACATTTGTGTTAACATTCCCCATTAGATACACAGAATGAGGATTTTTCCATATTTTCTTTTCATTGTTTTGATCTATGACTGGTAGTTTTATTAGCATGTTCGACCCATGTCATTGCTTCTCTCACACACACACACAACACACACACACACACACACACACACACACACACACACACACACACACACACACACACACACACACAACACACACACACACACAGGGTAGTGGTGACCACCACTTGTGAGTTTATGGGTGGCTATACGTTCCAATATGTTGAGCACATATTTAATAGAGACGGGTTATTGCGAGCAGATGTGTATCCTGGAAGCCCTGCAGACAGGCATTCACGTCTCCATCACACAGGAGTTGATCCACTATTCAAAACTCACATTATATCTTTGATAGTAGACGCAGGGAGTACATCAAGATATTCACCAACGTATTATGCCAAGGGCTGTGATGGGTCGTAAGAACGAAAAGCTGGCAATACATCAATGAGCACCCTGACTACGCACCCCAATAGAGATTCTCTCCACTACTGCCTTTGACCTCATTCTAACTCCAGTGGTGGTCCCGCCAATTATTTGAATTTGCCAATATGCCTGCCAATAGCCTCACTTTAAATATCACATGGTAACTATATCAATGATAATTTATTCTCAAGAGCCATATAAAAGCCTAATTTTGTTCCCGAAAACCCAGAGAGATTATCCCAGCTGAGTTGTTGGCGTTAGGGA
>NC_044053.1:9012358-9026012 GCF_902167405.1 Gadus morhua
CACCTTGTCAATTACTTTGCCACTAACGACTCTGACCTTTTCCACTATTAAAAAGCCTGGGTAAAAGAGGGACTGGGTGATAATGAAGACGGATCAGAAGAGAGAGATAGGGAGACAGAGAGAGAAAAAAAGAAGCGGAAGAGACATAGACAGAGAGGGAAAACAGGGACAACGAAACGGAGGACAACGATGGAGAGATAGAGAGTTTTTGGTTAATTTGAGTCATCAATGTGTGCCTAATGAGGAGATAACGGGGGATATTGTAAGCAAAAATCTGAGCGACAGCTCGGCCTACAGATGCGTGAGAATGAGGACTCACACAAGGCCGAACCTGAAGGTCATCTCGTGTCACTTCTGCTCAAAGGTTCCATCTTTCCTTTCTTCGCTAAGGTCATGTGTCATGTCTTGAGCCTCTTTGTGCCAGATTCTCAACTCTATTTATGATTTCCAATCAAACCGTTGCTCTAAATCATGCTCCTCATTCATGTTGTTTACCTGAATTTAACTAGAAGAAGAGGCACTCTTATCACAGGTTGAGAATGAATTCTCTACTGCGCTTTGCAAATCGTTGCTAGTTGGCTCTGTGCAGCCTTGATTACAGATTAGCCCACCTCCCTGTGCCTTATTCATAACAAAAAGGCCACCATGTTTACCTCTCAGAGTATAGTTAATCCCTTTTACTCCCAGATCTCCCAGATCTTTAATTCTTTATAGACATAGCATTTCTTCAGCACTCCCCATAAACATCACACATTGTATATACGCTGGAACGGTCCCCTTTAACCCCGGCAGTATTGACGCGGTTTAAAAGGGTTATTATCGATCACGCTGACAGAACGTCTCAACCGGCTGCACGGTTAAGTGCTTCATATCGGCTGTGGGAAAACAAACATGGAGGATATCTCGAGGAATTGTTTTTCAGTTAACCATATTCCCAATCGCGGTGAGAAGGAGTAATGATTGAGTAATAATTTTTCAATTACCGAGGAGAGCAAGACTAATCGGGAATCGAGCTGTCCTACTATGTTATAGCAGGGGTTCTGTGGGGAGACAGTGCAGAGACTGGGCCGGACGCCAACGCCTTGTTACGTGTTTGGTTTCTTACGGATAGTTCCTTGCAGATCCCACATCCCGCAACATAATTGGTTGAACACAATATGATGTGAAAAAAGACACAGAATAGTCATCCTTCCAAGTCTTACAGACGAGATGTATGGTGATATTCATAGTTTCGTTATAAAATACACGACAAACAATTAACTGTCCCTTGATGTGTTTGGACTGTGCTCTAAGCTAATTGGCCTTTTTCAATCATCCAGTAATCTATAATGCAAAAAACAGCAATATAAAGTGCTAACCCAGACAAACAATCACAAATTACATTTAAATTATAATAAATACATCTTTAGTTGCAAATTTAAAAAATGGATCCTTAAGTTGTTTTCTACAGCCCTAACATTTTCTTGCCTTTCATTGTCTGCCCTTTTTAAAAAATGTACTAATGACTGTATTTTTAATTAACTGGGTCAGATGCACGTGATGCACTTTTCATCAGTGAATCCTGCCACCAGAGGTATGGCTTTGGAACGTTCCAAGGGGGAAAATGCGGTTCTCCTTTTTTAACAAACAATACTTTTATTTTTTGACTATTATATGAAAGTGAACCTCGTGGATAATCAAAGATTGAATATTTAGTACACAATAACATTCAACCGCACACAGTACCGGATCTCACTGGATGCACCAAAAATTGATTCGGACTGAGGAAGAAGGCCTTTCAGTTAAACTTTTACACAGTCTACACTTTTGTAAACTTTTTACCACCAAATTGTAATTGTTTTTAACGATTTATAGATGATTATCCATTGTTGTGGATCCTAGTTTTAGTTATTCAGGGCACCATAAAAAAGAAAGCTTAAACAAAAACAAAAAAATTACCGCACACCAAATAATTAGCACTATTATATTGCAACAGAATATTCCAAACCAACACATGCAACATCAAAAAAATGATAGCTAAAATGTACCACATCAACACCACCAATACAAGCTGTAAGACTTCTCTCATTAGCCATGCGAACGACCTGGCTTATCGACAAGACAAGCTGTTTGTTGACTCACCACTGCCCTCCTCATGGGCACATTCTAGAAAATAAATATTGAAATTATCATACTGATGGAAATGATGCAGAAGATGGCGACTCTATGATCCCGCATCGGTAAAACTAAAAAAACTCTAAACTCTTCCCAAGATTATAATCAGCTATTCCACAGTGTTGATTGATAGAAAATGATGGATTGGATTTGGTTATGAAAAAAACAGCGGCCTGCCACAACATCGTGTGTCAATCTTACGCAGTGTCAATAATGCAAAACAGGAAAATGTGCCGAAAAACTTGTAAGAAATAACGTTAAGTAATGATATATTTGGAATTGCAAAACAATGATTACAATGCACTAAGCTGATTTCATGTAAGAAAGTTGTCACATTGTTGTCTCTCAACTCTTAAACTGGAGGACCTTGAATGAAAGCAGCTCTATAGGCATGGCTAGTAAGGCATTGTGTGTGCGTGTGCGTGTGGGTGGTGTGTGGTGTGTCTCACGCACGCGCGCGTGCGTGTTTGTGTGTGATTGAGGCTGTGTATTGCCATATTTTATAGCATGCTTGCACGTGTGAATATATTATTATTGATTTTTTGGAAGTGTTTGTGATGTTCATACAAATTATGCACGCATTATAAGGGTTAGGTATGAGTTTGGTGTGCGTGCGTGCGCGCGTGCTTGCGTGCGCGCGTGCGCGCGTGCGTGCGTGCTTGCGTATTTGCAATGCTTTTTGTATGTCTCTGTGACTGTGTATGTCTATCTCTCCAAAGGTGCATGTGTCATGTCTCTATGTGTGTTTATATGTACGTGTATATATACACATGCATGTATGTGGGCTGTGTGTTCCTTACTGTCTGTGTGTGAGCACGCGTGTGTGTTAACCTTTCTGTGTGTGCGCACACATGTGTGTGTTTGTGTGTGTGTGGTTTATCCAGGACTCCCCCAGGTGTTGCCGAATCATGATAAATTGACCCCAGCACCACTGAGGACAGCAACAATGCTGCAAAGCATTACATTCCCATAAACACTGACTGCTTTTGAACAATATGCGCCATTTCCTCATAACACACAGACTCCATTATTACCTGTGATCAAGACAATCTTTAGGCTCAAAGAGTACATAAAGCAGTTTCTGGTAGAATTTGAATTGGATGGTGAACTATGTCAATTAGATGTGAGATTGTATTTTTAAATATAAATTGTGCAATAACAATTTAACAAAATGTAGCTTTTTGACCTTCAGTTGAAAACTTCATTAACGTATGCAAGTGTTGCAAAATGACTATTTTAAACGGTTATTTAAAAATATGATCTACAATAACTGAACTTTCGCAACTGCTGTGAAAAGTTCCCTTCCCATTAAAGTCACACTAGTTGGTTAACTCTTTGAACTTCTAATCTATATAGAATTGCCTGGGCTTCTCATCATTGCTGCCATTCTTGCATATGAACCAATTATCCATTGATAATTAATAACGCATGTTGCTATAATAAAAAAAAAAAAAGATCTGACTTCACTATCAGTCAGAAGAATAATGTGATGAACCAAGATGGCTGGCGGCATTCACTCTCCCACCCATCTGTTTGCTCTCTTCTTGTGAACGTTGAGTCAGCACATTATTTTGGCTGTGTTTCCAAAACAATCGTTGCTGTTGGAAGTTGAAATTCTGGAGGCTGTGAGTCTGCTGTTCCTCTAATGCCAGCTTATCACCCCTGCGGTGTGTGGATCTCTCCCAAGTTCAGAGATACTGTTACTGCCATGTGTAAGGGGGGAGGGAGAACGAGAGAGAGAGCGAGAGAGGGGGGGGGGGGGGGGGTAGCAAAAGAGTAATGGACAGAGAGTGAGAGAGAGACAGAGAGACAGAGATAATAATAAATAATAATTCCATTGAATTTATTTAGCGCTTTTCTAGACACTCAAAGACGCCTACCAGTGAAGGGGGGACCTCACTAACCACCACCAAGATAGGTAGAGAAAGAAGGAAAGAGGGAGAATAGAGTAAGAAGAAAGATCGATGAGAGGGTGGAGGAGAGAAAGACGGGTAGACGACAGGGTGTGAGAGACATAGATTAGGGTGGAGGGGAGGGAAAGCGGAGGATGACAAGGTAGACAGTTATAGAGGACGGTGGAGGGCAGCACGAAAGGCTGGAGACAGAGACAGAGGAGAGAAGAAAGATTGTCACTGTCCGACAGACAGGGTGATGAGGGGGGCAGAGATAGAGAGAGAAGGCGGGGTGTGAAGGTAGAGTTTGGTGTAGTCACCTGTGTTAGGCAGAGCAACAGAGACAAAGAGTGGGGAGGAAGAGCATAGAAAGAGGGAGGCGAGGGAGGAAGGGCAGATGGAGAGAGTGAGGCGAGGGGAGATAATGGTAGGTCTGTGGAGAAGCAATGTGTTCGAAATAAGATAGTATGTGGACAGACAAAATGTCTAAAATATCGTCTTGGTTAAGAATTTTGAAAATACGACCTGGTTTGTATAACTTGCAGTTAAAAAGAAAACTGGACTGAAATGCAATAACACAAAGATAGTAGTCCGCTGGGAGCAGACCATAAATTAATCTGTTTTTATTGCGGTACTTTAATTCATTTCTGTAGATTTTCTAATAGGTGGGAATGTGCTTGGGACCTTCAAACATTGCTTCATGCAGTGAAGATTGGTTAGTTTTCATTATTTAAACATATCACACTCTATAACATTCATGACACCTTTATAATTTGTTTGGTGGGTGAAGCACATGCGGCCTTCTCAAAGCCAACCCCACCACCCACATGAGCCACGTACTACCGTCAATCAATACCGGTTATCGTCAAAGGTTTTTTCCTGCATGATTTCTCATTTTGCATTTAAACCAATTAAGCCTTTTAAAAAAGGCCTAAACCAAAAGCCCCCCCTGGGACATTATAAAGTAAAGAAAGAAAACTTCAGATAGCAATGCCGTTCTCAGGGGTTTGTGTGTGTTTTGACCTTGTATTCCTGTGAAAAAGAAAATGAAGCCCGAAACCAAGGTTCCCTCCTGCCACCTGTCATTGAAAGCCTTCAAGATGCAATCAGGGCAAGGACTACTGGTGGAGTTCAAGCTAAACTCCAAACAGATTAACTTAATCTCTAATTACACTGGCTCAAATTTGTGTGTATTTGTGTCCTCATATCTATGTCTGGGTTATATCAGAGATATATTAGCTTATTCCTAAACAGGATTAAGCTATTTAGCCCTTTCTGTAACAGGGCTACACCTAGATAGCCTTGCTGCAATGCTTTACACTGCACTACAAGACTCTACTCTACCTCCATCTATTCTTTCTAACTGACGAGAGTGAAGAGACCTCCATCTCTTCACTCTACGCTACTCCCATCTCGTCTTTCAATCCCACCTCCATCTCTCTACTCTACTCCACCGCCATTTCCTCACTCTACTCTACCTCCATCTCTTCACTGTACTTTACCTCCATCTGTTTTTTCAATCCCGTCGCCATCTCTCCACTCCACTCTACCTCCATCTCGTCACTCTAATCCACCTCATTCTCATCTCTTCATACTCAAACCAGCTACCTCTGAAACGGCAGCTTCGTGTCACACTGCTCAGGCTGGCTGACATTGATACTCTGGTGCAGTCCATCTCTTTCTTATCTCTCCCTCTGGGAGGTGACCCACTCCGCCACCTCCCCAGCACTACACACACACTAGACAACCTGCTCTGTGGATAGGATTTGGGCTAGCCCGTGTAGCTCTGAATGTACACTTCACACAGAGCTCAGCTTTCCCTTCCTGGCCACTGCTCATGTTATGTATGTCATGATTTGAACTTTCCATCACTAGCCTCCTGCTATGACAGGACCTATGGCTAGCCTATACCTAGTTCTGTGCGAGCTTTCTGCATCAGTTTCTCAACAGTGTCGTAACTCCCAGTGTAATCAGCTATAGTGCAGATTTCGAATAACTAGTTTGCCAGTTCATAGGCTTTACATTTATTTTCCTCCTTCCAATTATTATGGTATAAAAGATTAAACCGCTATGACAGGCTGCCTTGGCCTCAGAATATACATCTTCTTCGATCAATGCTGGCACGAGTCATTCCTGATAACTCCTTTTACAACACAAGATCAATAAAAAATTGGTGCCATATTAAATCCCACTCTAGTTGATCCATAACTGCCACGGAGAGCATTTAACCAAGCGCAATAACATCCCAACCCCTTCATCAATTCCGAGGGAGGTGATTCATCGGCTTCAAATCAACATTAAATCTCCCAGATCAATAACAGATTGAAGGGCCAAGAGGTTATCATTTACCTGAGGCAATTACGGGTTTAATAGATGGCTCAGAAGATTTGTCCACATTTGTCGTGGGGAAAGTAAGATATGACATAATGAGATGTAATTTCAAATTCCTTCTTCATCAAACCAATGAAAAACTGAGATAAAGGCAACAAGCAGCAGCACCACAACACCTTTTAATTAGCATATCGCACAAATTAATTTCCATTACTGGCCTGTATGTGCAGATTGTACAGTCCAGCAAGTACAGAAGGTAATGCTACTACATTGACCGCCATGAACCCGGAAGAAAACACACAGCACTCAGTAGGTCGTCAAATGAATGACACATGACACTGAATGGGATCTCCGGCTGAAAGGCAGTGATGATCCAGTCTAAAACAGGCACAACCATGGAAAAGGCAGCCTTTGCACTCTAACTATTCCTTTGCCTTAAGGCAGGGAAGGGTTTGTGGGTGCAGGCAGTTTCAATGAGGCCATAAAGTAAGCAGACATCTGAGGAGGGCCCCACAATGTTTTCCTGCATCCTGAAACCACCTACGTTATTTATTCAAACAGTAACAGGGTTAGCCATTTTGGATGTTATTTCCCTGCAACGGCAGACAAATATAATTAAGAAGCAGGTCAGGGTTACACTTCCTGGTCATGGATGCATAAGGGTAGAGCGTGGACAGTGGGTCATGAACACGTCCATCGATGACCTATATCCAGAATGAGAAGTGACTTGTAAAATGGATCGACGCTAACCCAAGAAGGTGCAAAGCATCCATGTGTTATGTCCAAGAGTGGGCAGGCACACTGATTTCTTGTTCAATCCAAACACTGCTGACCTGCGTGGTTACAAACAAGAGGCCTTTCTGATGCTCGCTTATTTAAGAGTAGCCGCAGCTGTAATGACATATCAGCCTCGCAACATGGAAACATGCACAGTAAAATTGAAGTGAGCTCCGTCACATTTATTTTTTCTCCCCTAGTTTCCTCTTCGGGCTTCGAGCATCTGCGCCCCCTGCCCTCCCCCCCCCCCCCCCCCCCCCCACCCCCCCCCCCCCCCCCCCCCCCCCCCCCCCCCCCCCCCCCCCCCCCCCCCCTCTATAGTTAATTGCAGTTCTAAGCCATTACGATGCCCTCCCTGTCTATTATGTCGCGCCTGGCTATGTCTGAATTGTCTGTGCTGATGTGAGTCACTCTGGGACAGAAATTCAATTACCTCCCCTCTCCACCCAGTCGTAGCCCAGCTCTGCTGAGCTGGAGGATGACGGAAGGGGAGAGAGAGAGAGAGAGAGAGAGAGGAGAAGAGAGGAGAGAGGAAAAAGAGAAAGAAAAAAAAAAGAAAGAGAGAAGAGAGAGAAGAGAGGAAAGAAAGAAAGAGAAAAGGGTGAGAGAGAGAAAAGACACAGAAAGAAAGAAGAAAGAACAAATTAACAGACAAATGAACGAACGAATGAAAGAAAGACGAAAATAATTTCAGAAAAAAATTTGAAAGCTAAAAGACAGGTACACAGAGAGGAAGATGAAGTGTTGCAGTTTGACAGTGTGACTGACAGACAGATGGAGACAGAGAGGCAGTGATTACAGCCAGGCAGGGGGGCGAGAGAAGAACAGTGAACAGTGAAGATATAGTAGGTGATGGAGGCCATGTCGTTGTCTATTCCTTTGAAAACTTTCATCTGGCATCTGCCATCTCCTGCAGTGTGTCTTCCTTCCCAAG
Source organism: Gadus morhua (assembly GCF_902167405.1). Classification (NCBI taxonomy): domain Eukaryota; kingdom Metazoa; phylum Chordata; class Actinopteri; order Gadiformes; family Gadidae; genus Gadus; species Gadus morhua. The sequence goes on from NC_044053.1 coordinate 9,020,447, forward strand.
GAGGGCGGAGGCTACCGAGGCTGTGTTGTTGTGTGACATTCGAAAATAGAACTATATGAGATTAGTTGCTTGTTTGTCCTCAACTCATCATATTTTCTTTCTTTGCAACGTTCCGTTTATGGTGAATAAACCTAAACCAAGCCAACACCTGTGTCACAGTAAAGTACGTATAAATACATGTCCGTACCCGTGTTTACAATCCTAGATGGCTGAGATGGTACCACGGCCTTGAGAAACAACTTAACAAACGCTTTGGTGCTACGGCCAACACAGGGTCACATTGACAAGGGCCAGAGAACTCATTACTACATTATGTCAGCCACTAGCAAGCTGGGGGGGATATCGCTCAATGGCTCTCCACATATTTCATAGCTCTATCGAGGTGAACTTAGATAATCAAACTGGCACGGTGCCAGCTTGTCAAAAAGTCGTCTCGAGGCAGGTTGGCATTAGTCTTGGCATTTTTATTCGTAAGTATTCGTGCTAAAGTGCTTTTTTTGGCTGTGTGTCAGCGCAGCAGCTGAGGACCCATTTGCACTGTACCATGAAAGCAGTTACCGGAATCAACGCTGCATCATAGTTGTCCCACTCCCTATTTCAGTGCGCAGGCCTCACTAAACCCCCAGCACCTAAAGCCGTTGCTCTGTCAATTAAAATATGGCACAGAAAAAATTTGCCTGCAATTCATTCCAAATGTGTCATCAATAGTAAATGGAAATTGCAGACGGATCAATTGAACAGATTCTTTACAGATATAATGAATATAATTAAAAAATAATTATAATTCTTACGGAGCAAGTGCGAGTCAATTTATAGAGGGGGTAAGGGGACTGTTTTAAAGGGAAACAATCCACTCAATGAAACCAGTGTTAGGTCCAAAGATATGGCCATTTTGCTTGTGCTTATGTCGTGGTGGCTCTGCCAACTGATTATCTATACCAAGCACTTAATGAGGACGACTGTGTGGATAACTTACAATTTGTTATGTTCTACATTGTTGCCGGCATGTCCTCTCCATGCTTGTTTACTTGATGATACAGTGTATGACGTAACACACATAACATCTTGTAAAATGTATATTCACATACACATGCAGGGTGGCGGGGACATGAACTTGTTTACACACACACACAAACAAACACACACACACAGGGACAAGGAGATTATGAGGGGCAGTGTGTCTTCATTTGTAATCTGTGATGAGTCCGTGGAGGTGCCAAGTGCCATGCTGCTGGAGCTCCCATAAGGAGAAGGTCTTGGCAAACACAACACCAGCAGGAGGTGTCACAGACCTATGCTGCTCTCTCTCTCTCTCTCTCTCTCTCTCTCTCTCTCTCTCTCTCTCTCTCCTCTCTCTCCTCTCTCTCTCTCTCTCTCTCTCTCTCTCTCTCTCTCTCTCTCTCTCTCTCTCTCTCTCTCTCTCTCACACTATCCGATTCTATTATCTCCATTTTCCTCTCTCTCTTCTGCTTCTTCTCTCTCTATTCTCTGCTTTGTTCCTCCGCCTCCATTCTCTCTCTCTCTCTCTCTGACCCTCTCACTCTCACCCTCCTCCACCGCTCCCCTCTCTGTCTTATGTTTCACTCTCTATAAATATAATAAGATGCACTGTGGCACAGTGAGACTGTATGCGCAGTATGCTACCTCCGGCAGGGAACTATGGAAATGCATGAGGTGTGACTGGGAGCAGATTGCACCTTAATTATTCCCACACAGTCTTCCACACTTCCACGTCTTGAGAACCGAAGGGAAGGCATCGATATACCAAAAGTGAAGGTACACCCCTTGTCCTAAATAACACAAACTAGGTCACTTCATCAATAAGAGTGTGAGTCAGTCAGTCAGTCAGTCAGTCAGTCAGTCAGTCATCAGTCAGTCAGTCAGTCAGTCAGTCAGTCAGTCAGTCAGTCAGTCAGTCAGTCAGTCAGTCTGTCTGTCTGTCTGTCTGTCTGTCTGTCTGTCTGTCTGTGTGAGTGTGTGTAACACTTTAGTTACTGCACAGACAAGATGTTTGCTTGAAGAATGTAACCCATTGAAGAACATCAAACCATCAATTCTTGAGCGTGTTGATTATCAACTATCCCGAGTGAGAATTCTAGTTAGCTTTATTGATGTTTCAATTAAAAAATAGACATTCAGAAACAGAAATGATTAGCACAGAGAATTGCGTTTATTGCGTAAAATGTTCTGCAGCGATAACAAATCTCAAAAGGCATGTCACATGACACATCAATTTCACTTAAATTAAAACAGTGGATAATAAAAAGAGGGTTGTTGTTGGAACTAATTTATCACCAGGATGCCATTAAGACATAATTACTTAGTTAAAGTAAATGACGCAGAAGGCTTCATAAATATGCACGTGAGGTTGCTGCAAAATGAAATGGGACTGTAGAGGCAGGTTAGTAAGTCATAAGGATTTGATTACAAGGAGCCAGATTGTTCATGTAACATACTGGATAGATGGATAGAGATGGTGAGAGCGAGATAGAAACCTATTCATCCATACCTCAATATCTACATCAATATCTGTGGTCTTAATGGGAATTATTGATGGTACAACGTATTCCTTACACGTTGTACATTATTTTTTTACACATTTTACAGGTTCACTTTTTTTAGCTGTGCCAATAACCGCCAACTTATCAGGAGGAGGTCTAGATTGATATGCAAGCACATGCCTATCAAGGACCGTACACCAGGGGAAGTACTTCTAGAAAAACAGACCTGTGGTGAAACATATTGGTGAAACAAATGTGATTAAAAAAAAAAATGCAGATCAGTAAACCCTATCCACCAATGCCGTGCCTACATTTCTGTGAGTGAAAAGGTTAACAACCAATGAGAAACATGCCTTGACTTTATTGAAGTTGCAAATGTAACTTGCTCCAAGTATGGGACAGTAAGGAAGAGTCCCATTGTGCACAGCAAATGAATGGAGAACATTAACGTTTTGCGTGGAGCCGTACCCCACACGGTCGCCCAACGAAATCAACCCCCTTACCCGAGGGTCGAGAAAAGGCTAGGTGAAGGCTAGGTGAAGATCAACAGAGGCTGCATGAAACATATACACAACGTAAAGAAGTGAGAGTGACTATTCCATGTGTGAATGAGAGAAAGCTCCAAACAGAGGAAGAGGGCAAGATTTGTAATTTACGGGCACGATGGATTCCCTGAACATCTGGTAAGGGATGCCCTGATTGGTCAGAAATTAGCCAGGGGCAGTATAAAATAGAAATAATTTGTCTCATGCAGAGTCAGGCACGCAATCTACCAGAACAAAAGTTTATGGAGAGCAAGTGATAACTGACCGATGGCAATGAGCATGCATCCCACCCAAATGATAACTCTTACCGAACTCACGTTCAATCTTAGCAAAGTTAACAGAAAGAATGTAATGCTGCACAAATAACAAACATGAGAAAAACATTGGCAAACTATTAAGTTGCTTCTTCCTGGGGTATTTCAGCACCACCACCAAAGAGTGTGTCTGCAGCTAGCTGCCCAGGCGGACCCAGCACCGCAGCCCAGCTGTTGGACCTCCACCAAGCCCGCCCAGACAGCCCTGCCACCGCAACGTCCTCTGACAGCTATGCCAGGCAAGGCAGCAGCCCAGGCCTCCGGTCTCCAGGATGGAGGAGGAGGGGCGGGTTGGCGGGTCACCCTGGGTTGGCCTGGGGACAATGGGGTATGGTAGTTCTTCTTTTATGTTAGGGTATAGTGATTTGGGGGGAGTAGGTTTCAATTTGGTTGTCCGTGTGTACAGGGTAAACCAGCCTTCTCCACACACACTCGGGACAAATCTCCTGCATGGGAACATCACCAGCCCATGTATCATTACCTACAAACTTTACAATACACCGGATTTCACTCCGCCACCCTGCGTCCTTGTGTTTGGAGGAGCCCAGCAATATCCAGGTGCCTTGTAGCGTTGACAATGCTACAGTAAATAATAATCAATGTACATAACGGCTATTTTATACCCCACATCTAGGGCTGTAACGATACGCGTATCAAACCGAAAATCGCGATACTCAAAGCCACGAACCTGTCTCGCGGTGTGAGAAGGCAGAAGCGCGATATGCCCTTTCTAACTCTTCGGTCAAATTGTCAGATTGAAATTTGCTAATAATTTGTCTAAATAATAGTCTGCTGACAGCGCCCCCTCCTATCGATGCCGTAAATATGTGACGAGATGCCCTCTCTGTGATCACAGCTCTCCGTGGCTACGGAGGATTGCATTTCTCCACAGCCGTCGAAGTCCTCATATGCGATATGAACGACATTTATCCAGAGTGGGCCAAGCGCGAAAAAAATTGCCTGTGTGATCCTGTCTCTATTGTTTTGTGTGATTTGACTGGCAGTTTGTCTGCTTATAGGTCGGAATGAAGCGGCCACCGATTATTGACAGGATCGGTACTTTATTCTACCGGACTCGTTCGCTTCTTCACTCGACACACGCGCTACCGCTCGCTCTCCTCGCTCGTCCACTCACTCGCTGACGTCACTCACACACGCATACGCACACTGCCATTCTCGCCCACACACATATGCTACTCGTAACACTATGCCTCGTTATTGCGACGTTCATGTTTTTCCTCATCTATTGAAAGTTAGGCTATTCAACATGTTGCATTACTATACGGCCTGATTATGTCATTATTTAAGCTACATAGCCTAATAAGAAGCGCTAATAAGGATATTTGAATAAACCAACCAAACAGTTAAAGGGGCCCTATTATGCCTACCAGCAAAAAGCATCCTCCAACTGCAATCTTTGGTTATTTCTTTATTAATTTAGCTATACTTTAATAGTATTCTTTCGGTTCAAATCTGTTCAGCGTTCCAAATTATTTGTTATTAAATGTTACATTAAGATAATTGGTATTTAAGTGTTGTTTAAATAAAATGCTTTTTAAATTTAAAAGAATCGTGGGATGTATCGAACCGTGGGTCAAAAATCGTGATACAAACCGAATCGTGAATTTGTGTATCGTTACAGCCCTACCCACATCTGATAATAAACACTTTCGAGTTTGAACCAATACGTGACTGCTCCCTCCATTTCCCTCTCAGGAATGAGTTCCTATCACGTTGGTGGGGCCTGACCAGAGAGAGTTCTCAACCACCCCATCAGTGAACTGGATGAGATCTCTGGGGCCTCTAATGGGCAGACTCCCCGCTCTACAGACTCTGCCTGGCCCCTACGTTTAGTGGGGGAGGATTTATAAAGCCGAGCATTGCTATCAGCAGAACACGGCAAGGGTTTTAAGGGACTATCTGTAGGATTTGGACATGTATAATAAGCTCAATCAATTAACAAGTTGTATTTAACAATAAATACCTTCAAAGGAAGGAAGGGACTATATGTCTAAGCACAGATAATGGCAAGAATTTCTGTTCCTTCATAGATTTATAATTTTTATGGTTATTTATGATCATAAATTACATTAGTATATGATTGTTGCTGTCTCAACCCACGGAACTCGCCGTACAGCGGTCTTAATGCAGAGCTTGAGGAGACTGCAGTTCACTTACTGGCCAAAAGTGGCAGTAATGAGAAGGA
>NC_044053.1:9026112-9058612 GCF_902167405.1 Gadus morhua
CAGTAATGAGAAGGAATTTTGATTCTTAAACTTGGTAACGTCAAAGCGAGGAGTTCTATCAGTCTTTCTCGTAGTGTAATGGCTGACCACCATACTCTCATTAGAACCTGAGAGAGATTAAGAGAAGAGATAAACAAGAGAGAGAGAAAGACAGAGGGACATTTGAAAATAAACTGCGTGCATATTTGTGTAAGGAGTAAATGTCGGCCAAAAATGACGGGTAGCCCTTTTGCACAACAGAAAATATTTATTTTACAAAAATAACGCTTCAAAATTGTATTTGTATTCTTTGTTGTTTATTTTTAAGTCTATTATGTTTTCCCTGATATGTTCCCTTCTTTCTCTTTCACCAGCCCTTTCGAATGTCCCCATTCCCCCCTCCCCCTCCCCCCTCTCTCTCTCTCTCTCTCTCAGCTGTCCTTTCTCTAAGTCTCCCCTCTCTTGCTGTTACAATGTCCCAGTGATCACAGCAGATACCCAGCCAAGCGTCATGTGTTTTGCTCTTCCGATAGCATATGGTGAACTATGGCTGGCCCACAGAAGTCATCAGTGTTTGTGTCGCACCGTCTCCCTTTTTAAGATCTGAGCAGATGGGTTCCTAAAATGAACTGCTGACAGAGATATTCTCTGCCCCAACAGCAGATCTCCACGCAGGTTTTAGTACACATTCCTTTCACAGTAAGGCAAGTTGGGTAATAACCTTTTTTTTTTTTTTAAATATACGCCTCTTTCTCCATGTGTGTGAAACCCTCTTGTAAAGGGTAATGTAGGGCCATGTAAAATGCCTGACCAGTTGAATTTCAAACTTCAAATGGCTCAGCTCATTGCCAAATAATATTGCCTAATTCACACGTATGATAGCGTTTTCTGCTACAACTTCAGAAACGCTGAGTCGTCATGTAAATTTCGGCAAAGAAAACTTGACGCACATATGATATGCGGTCCTATGGCCGCAACACCGGGTCTATTTAATGATATGCGGTAATACATTACCAAACATCGATTCTTACCAGTATTGTAAACATTATCGTTATCGACTTGTGTTCATAATATGTATGTGTCCCCCCCTGTAAATATACATTGCCATGGACTATACTATGTGTTACGTGTTTTGTTTGCACACACTCGCGTTTTGTTTTGGAAGGCTGGGATATAGCCTACTTTGCTCAAGTTTATTATTGTTACTTTTATTTTAACACATGGCATAGCCTACAGTGTTCATTCATGCAGCCCTTATGGAAAAAAATAGTTTCCACAATCATCATAATCTTTCAATCAGGCAAATTGTTTGCGTGTTAGTGCTTTGTATAACCTACTGCTGTGTAAGCTTGTGTTGCAGTTCCGACCTGCCATCGTACGTCAAAATAGCAACACCAACTGCGCTATCCACTCTTGCACTTAGACCAGATATTTTTCGGTCAGTAGCACAACTGCTTTATCGATCTGTAAGATAGCACCATGTATCATTTGCGCCGGAACACGCCTTTGCTTTTCGCCGACACGCCTCTCAGGGCGCAAGTGTAGTGGCACGAGTTTGCTGCAGGGGAAAAACAGCTTTGGGCCAGGTGCCAACTAGCAACCATAAATGCGTCGTGGTAGAAAGCAAATTGCGCTGGGTGCAGATTTTTCTATAGGGGCTGCGTGAATGAACACTGTAGTAGGCTATTCCATGCGTTAAAATAATAATAATAACAATAATAAACTCGAGCAAAGTAGGCTATATCCCAGCCTTCCAAAACAAAATCTCGTTTTAGTTTTAACGGTTTTATTTGGGAAAGAACAGCTGATACAGCGGTAATAAGTTGTACTTTTAAAACAATTCTCTGCAAACACATATTTTCTTGACCCAGACATCGTGTACAAGCCCATATCTTTTAGGATTGATGAGTATTTCATCGTGAGAAAACATTGTTTTACCGCGAGTGATTCAAAGAATGAATTTAAACACGCAAACTAAACACGTAACCCATGATACAGTCCATGGCAATGTATATTTACGGGGGAACACATGCATATTATGAACACAAGTCGATAACAATAATGTATTCAATACTGGTCAGAAACGATGTTTGTTAATGTATTGCAGCATATCATTAAATAGACCCTCTGTTGCGGCCACAAGACCTAATATCATCTAGGTATTAAGTTCTCTTTGTTGAACTTTCCATGACGACTCAGTGTTTCTGAAGTTGCAGCAGAAAACACTATTCCATGTGTGAATGAGGCCATACTATTTGGCTATAAACTGAGCCATTTGAAGTTTATAAATCTGTCTCAGCGGAGACTGAAAACCCAATTCATGAATTCGTCAGGTTCAATTGCACTGATGGCTCTTAAAGGGGATGGGAGATGGCACTCTCATTGGTTTATTGCATGTTACGTCCAAAACACACCTACAGGTATTCAGACCAACCCATTTTAGATTTGCGTCGGACGCCAGAGTCATTTATCCGCCGGTGGTATAATAGCAGCAGCGCCAGAGATCCGCCCACCAAGCTACTTGCGTCTTGAACTTCTCCCTTGCGTTTCAGACCGTTAAAATAGGGCCCTTAGTCTCAAAGGCCACATTTTAAGACAGCCAGTTACGCACGTCCTCTAAAGGGTCAGGAAGAAGGGCCTTTATTATCAAGGAAGAAACCTCGAGAAGCATCCGGAAAAGGCATCTCTCCTTTTGGTTTGGCATGCAGTAGGTGCTGAATGGCAGTCCTTGTCTTCATTGACTCACAAGATAGAATCGTAACAATTGTGTCTGGTTAGATCTAATAACCACAGGAACATGGTCTTCATGCCTATGAATTTGTAATGTTATGCAGTGTAATGTTTGTTTTCATGGCTATTCAGACCAATCTTTGATATAACGACAATAAATCTGAACAGACACTGCTTCCAATTCTTGGCATTCTCTGATTCTCTTGACCTTGATTAGCAATAAGACTAGTTATCGATACCATCAAGCATAATGGGGGAATATTCACGCTTTTCTTCCCCATATTACTAAACCTTTTGTTTGATTATAACACATATGCCACGTTTGACATAGCCGGACAGACTTTGCTGCGAACCCCCTTTGGGTAGAAACAACCACAGACTTGCTAACTTGACCGATATTGTCATTTTACAATTCGATTTTTTGTTTATTGCTGAGAACAAAGTAATTATTCTACCTCTGAGTTTGGAAAAACAGAGTAATTCACTCAAACACGCACACATACACAGGGATGACTATCATCAGTTACTAACACTTTAATTGGATTGTCCGTGGAGGACGTTAATAAATAATAAACAGGTGTTAGGCAATAAATTGTTTCTTTTAACAGAAGAAACGCCACCAAACTACCAGGGGAGAGTGATCTCTGAGACGGACATCTGGACCAGGGAGTGATACTTCCACTCCAGTACTTATTCAAAAATTCCAAGATAAATTTCTGGCATCTTTGTCACTACTCAAGACAATTATTATTAACTAAAAAATATATACCAAAACTGTATCGCTGTATTTCATCGCCAACTATTATACCTAGTATGGTATGATGGTAAGAATATATAATATTGTATTATATATTCGTATGTGTATTATATATATAATATATATATAATATTCATAATATATAGAATATAATATTCACTTTCAATAATATTTGAACCTGCACAGAATCTATCTAGACCTTGCTTGTTACTTGAATTTATATTTGCAGTTTATGATATAAATATATAATAAATCTATACATTTATTTATTTATTTATTTATACAGTACATCATATCAAGCAAATATAAATGCAGGCAGAAAACAAGGTCTAGATAGATGTGCGGTAGATCAAATAGGATTGAAAGTGAACCCTGCATGGGATTAGTATGGCAGGGAGCACCACACACACCCGGTCAGCATCAGAAGGCAAACAGATCATTTTTCAATCATACGTACGAAGCCAAGGCTGCTCAGAGTGAAGATGCACTCAGAGCATAGGCAGGAACTGAATAACTTTCATCATTCTAGTGTGCATTCCATACATTCAGGTAATCAAGTATTAAGCTGTAAATCTACCTGTGCTCCACCTGCTGCACTGTAAAATCATCTTTCCAAAGCAACATAGACCTTCTCTCTACTTTTGCGATGCTGATTCAAATGCTGATCATGACCTTGGTACCTCGGCTGGTCGTGTTTCTTGCACTGCTACGCCTCCTTCTACTGTAACTTCCCATGGCACAGGATCAGCATGTTGTCAATCAGACATTAATATATACAGTGGCCTCTGACATTCAGCCACCAGGGCAGTGTGTAATACAAAGACACAAGTGTGTCACTCACAGCTTTGCCTCTTTTTGGATCTACCATCGGGCAGTAGCCCCATCAGCCAGTCATTGTCCAGACCGTTTGGTTAGAATCATTCAGCAAAAGAGTTGGTGGATCCAGAATTAGGATGGATGGATGGTATACACATATTTAGGCCACAGTCTTCCAGTTCCCAGTTCCAAACATGCTTGACTTAGCACTACAGACTTTCAATGCCTCCTCCATAAAGCCACTTTATCCAGCGAGAGAAGGGGGTTGGCGTAACTCCATTCACAGGTTTTATTTTTGTTCAGTCCCTCTGGGTGATGTGGCTTGCCATGACCTCAGCGTGTGTTTTGTTGAACCGGACAATTAACCCACACTCTTGTCAGCCCATTCCTCTGGGAGGCATGATAGCTTTACCCAGAGAGCACCTGAGTTCTTCTCTCTTTGTATTTGCTGCTGGTTTTAAATGTTAGCTATAATAGCTAACTGGCCATTGAATTGATTTCTGACTGGCTCTGTCAAATAATTTCCCCGTCTTTTCTGTTCAGCACAAACATCTTTAGAACCATTCAAACATCTGAACAAACCCTTCATTACGTTTGGGCCTCCGAACATTAGGAAGGTAAATTGGCGTTAAAGCATATTAAGGGCGTAACCTCATTCGCAATGTCTTATGAGATTGTGCACCACCAGAATTAAGTTATTAAGACCACTTTAGGTGACACCAATGAAACGTTGGCACTTTGCAGGGAACTTGAGTTTGTTAACGACGGAGCTTATGGAGAGAAAAAAAAGATACTAAAAGGGATTTCGTTGCGAAAGCCGTTAGGCCAATTCCCCATAGTGCCATTGGTGTCATCCTGTAGCAATCTTGTAAGATCTGTCGGAGCAGATGGACACTCCTCATGGAGTTCAGATGAAACCGCAGTAATCCGACGGAAAAGAGAAAATGTCCGTCTGGTAAGCAAAGTCGCTCCAGTCAGGCGGAATGTAGACACAGGTGGACGGCAGCACCAGGAGGTGATTATGGGACCCGTTTCAACCCTTTGTTGGATCCTTCAGTCTGTTCATCTGCTTTTTTGTATTTGCCTTCCTTCCTTCCCTCGTTCCAACCATTTTCTGTGTTTTCTAACCAGCAACTGTATTTTCTTAAGAAAATAAAAACACAAATAGATATAAAGAATCAATAAGAGAGAAATGTTTTGTAATTGTGTATTGGATTTTGAAAATTATATCAAATAGAGGATTCTACATATCCTTAAATGGGTTGCATTCAACCATCATTATGTGACCTATTCTTTGATCCTTAGGAAACTGATTCTGCAAAAGTGATTAAATGCAAATCATGTGTTAGCCAGGATTGTAAGTTTAATTTACAGCCTGGGAGCAGAGGTATGTTATAATATTAACAAGTTTTCTGCAGTACAATTTCTTTCTTCTGTGGTACAATTTGTTCAGTAGGTGGACCTGTGGATAACTGTGGAACTAACAAGCGAAAAACATCCCCTTTTCCTTTCACCGTTTTTTTTCATCATTCTGTGACATACAGACTTGTGCAGCAAACATGGTCATTTCAGAAACAGCGGTTGGCTGGTTGCTGCTGGCTTGCTGACAAATTGATTGGCAGATGCATGGTGGTTATGGGAACCCTGGGCAGAGGCGGTTTTGGTCACGGTAACCACGGCGACTGCAGTTGACAGTGACAGTTACACAGTGGGTCCAGATGGGACAACAGTGGGGGGGGGGTGGAGGTGGTGGAACCGTTGCCATCCACAACCAGGCGAAAAAAGTCGAAACATTTTGAGGAGTCCAAACATCTACAAAAAATAAAAAGCTGCAGGTTTAAACCTGTAGCAGATAACCATTTGCTGTGGACATATGTTGTGATCATGCACCCTGGTGTTTTTGTTTTTTAACAGTGTCACAGACTGATCAGCCATATAACTATGGAACCACTATTGCAAGTGAACGACCTAGTCAATGTATTTCTTTAAGAGGAATGGGGATAAAGGATAAATAAATAAAGGATATGGTTCCAAATTTTCACCATTCCACAAAACATAAAAACAAAGTTTATTTTCATGTTTCGAATTGACAAGATTAAATCAAATCCGGGATGATCAAATCACATTCCTCCCTTTTTGGCAATGGCTATTCTCATATTTCCATGTTTATTTTTATTTAACCTTTATTTTTCCAGATAAAACATTAAGAACAGTTTCTTATTTACAATATTGATCTGATTCATGTGGTACCTACCAATATGTTGTGGTCATTAATCCAGCCTGTTGTTTCCAGGCTGATCTTTGCTTACACAAGGCTAAAAGAAGTGGGTCAGACTGTCCCTGAAGGCCTCAGGTTTTACCTTCCCACGTCTAGGATCCAAAGCACCGAACAGCCTTTCAACATCTTTTTATATTTATTTTGATCTAGTGTTTTTCTCACCTATCATCACTGTGACTTGAAGGTTGTAATGGTGTCTGACTGTTTTATGTGTGGGGGGAGGGAATTCCAGAGCCTGAGTGCTGAACAGCTGAATGACCGCGGGCACCCATTGTAATGAGTCGTGATGTGGGGATACATAGTAGTCCAGCAGAGGTTGAGCGGAGGGAGCGGGAGGGAGTGTATTCTTGGAGGAGGTCGCAGAGGTAACTGGGGGCTAGGTTGTATTATTATTATTATGTATGTGTATTTACACAACAGGAATCTATACTGACTATGAACTGCCACTACTGGTGACAAATCGTGTAATCCGTAGTGCAATAATCATCAGTGATGAGTTTGTTTTGAAAAACTTGAAAACTTTGAACTATGCAGTTGTTGAGATTATTGTGAAGGATTTCATAATGGATTTCAAATCAACTACAAGTTCTAGGAGTGGACATTGATATTTCCTTAATGTTCTCATAAGCAACTCAAACTTTGTAAAACAGTATTACCAGATGGAAAAACAAACTTAGGTGTGCGAGTAAAAGTTAAAATTGCGACAATTCTGTAAAACAGCAGCCCTTTTCATTGGCGGAAACATGGATTCTATCCTTTCTGTAATTGCTTGTTTTTAGCGTCTCATTTCCCAGTGCCAAGGCAAAGTTCACATGCTAATGCGACCTCAGCCATGATCCTGGATGAGCCTCTGTACAGAGGCACTGTGCACATTGAGTAAATCCACCCAGTTCCAGCCATCAGATCTTAGACAGGATCTCAGGGTTTTCAGCCGCGGGGCTGAAAAGCCCGGCTTATCGACCAGGCTCAGCCCCATCTGGATAAGAGGGGGTCACAGAGATATTCAGGAAACATTTGTGACCGAGGGTTTGAATTTTGTTTTGGAGGGGTGTATGTGTGTGTTCGAATCCCAAGGTCAGTTGTAGGGCAAGTAGCCTAACCCCTACCTGATCCTTGATCACAATGATGTACTGTCCATGCTGTTTAAATGATCCCCTCGCATCGGGCGTAAAATAAAGACAAATTACAATCACAAATTATTCAAATGAAGACAAATAGAGAGGCAGGGAGACAGGGAGAGATTACATATGCTTTGGCAAGATAAATCCGCGTTTTCCATGCCAATAAAACCCTTTAAATCCTGAGAGAGATACACAGACACAGAGAAACCTAGGCGCAGAGAGATTCAGAGACAGACACAGAGAGAGAGAGAGAGAGACATAAGTATGGCGACTTTCTTATGATAGGTGATGGATATTTTGATGGGTTTATCATTACGCGATACAGACGCTGGCACGACAAATCGATGTTTGACTCCATCCTATTTTCCCACCATATCCATTACCTTCTCTAAGCAGACATGTGTGTGTGGGCAACTGACTGATATATATATTTATATACATACTGATATATTCAGTCCCAAAGCACAAGTCGTAGACCGGTAGACTATTGACGCACTGGCTGGCTCCTCATATTCTACTCTTCATAAAGACAATAGTTCTCACAATTATAATAATTGCTTTGCCTATAGAAAGTAAATCAATGCCATGCAAAGCTTTTCTTGAAAGAATGACACGGAAATTGGAGAATTGTCATGTACATTGAAATAATTGAATGGCATGTAAAATAATCCAAAATTGTTTTGTCCAGCATTTTAAATGGATGTGTAGAAGATATAAGAGTATTTTACAAGCCAAGCATCCAATTCGAAGTGCATTGTGTGTGTATCTGTGAGTGTGGTTGTAGGTGAGTGCATTCAGAGTTAGATTATTAGCAATAAAGGGCCATTAGCAGAATAATCACGTAAATCATTTCTTTCAGAGACTGTCCGGCTCTACCGCAGAAGCAGCAGTAAACGGTGACATTTTGCTGATAACAGCTTTTAAAATAAAGGAAAGAAAAGGTCAGCACCATCTCCTTATTCTCGTAATCTTGTATATCATTTTTTCCCTGCGATAATCAAGAACCACTCAAAATTCAGTAATGAGGACGCTACAAAAGGAGTCCAGTTCTGAAACGCGAACGTTCTTCTAAATGTCACCTATAGTAATCCTTCAGCCAAGGTCAAAGGTCGAACTGAATCCAAAAGAGAATCAAATTCCAATGATTGAATGACAAGAAAAGTTTATCACAAGGGAACCCTTGTTGGATGGTGAATAAGAGGTTAAAACATTTCCCTCAAAAATTATTTTTAAGTAAAGATTTGTTTGATTACAATTTATGATCATGTGAATAACTATATGAATAACATATGCCAGATAAGACACTTTTTAAAATCGTTTCATGGTTACGATATTGAACTTAATATCGCTCTCAAATGACACTTTTGCATATATTTTATTAACAGACTTGATTTGATTTTCCATTGAGACAGCAATAGCATGGATGCAGTTCAAAGAAAGCCACTCACTGCATGTGACACCCACCAAAACCATTGCAGAACCTGTCAAGTGCTGACCCCCTCTGCCAGGGAGGATCAGTGTCTCATTCCCCCCCCTCTCCTCATCTCCACTGTATAGATCACACTAATGTTAGCGCTGACACGCCTTTCCTCGGCCGTTCATCTGAAACAGAATAGCATAAGCCATTTACCAGCCGGCCCCCCATGATGGATGGCCCGGCCCCCCCCAGCAAAAGAACCATGGGTCCCATCACACTTCCCTCCTTCTGAGAAAATGTCAAAAGAAAGACGAACGACAAAGTCTTATTTCCCCCTGTGTGACGTTTAAATGAGAGTTCTGTGTTTGTGTGGGAAAAGAGAGGCGGTGAAAATGGGTGGATCGCATATATCGTTGTGTTAAGTATTTGTTGTTATTGTTGTTGCTGTTGCTTGTTCCCCCGTATCCTGAATAGCATGTGATTGTCATCTTTGGAGTGCCTCACTTATCTGTACAAGAATAACAATGATTTTCCTCCCTTGACTTATGATTTGTCCTGGTGGCCAAAATTGTTGTCCATTGTGTGTGTATGTGCTTGCGTGTGTATTGCTGCTTGTGTTCAGGTGGCTACAGGGACAGGTTTGACTGTGTGTACGGCTGGCAGATAGAATTTATGGCAGTCTGGAAAATGATTTATAGGTGCAATTTTATCACGCTGTCATTTTGCTTTATTCAGCAGGGTTTGTGTGTAGGTGTGCGTGGGCGTGCAAGCACTCATGCGAGGGTGTGAGTGAATGCTTTGCCCGCATGAGTGCATGTGAGTTTGCCTCTGTTAATGTGAGAGAGAGAGAGAGAGAGAGAGAGAGAGAGAGAGAGAGAGAGAGAGAGAGAGAGAGAGAGAGAGAGAGAGAGAGAGAGAGAGAGAGAGAGAGAGAGAGAAGAGAGACAGAGAGACAGAGAGGACAGAGAGAGAGGACAGAGAGAGAGACAGAGAGACAGAGAGAGAGAGAGAGAGAGAGAGAGAGAGAGAAGAGGAGATGAGAGAGAGAGAGAGAGAGATCTGCACATCTAGAAAACCCACATTCTCTAAAGGTGACAATTTCCTGTCACTTTCCTGTTTCCTGTTGGAAGAGAACAGGGCAGGACCATCTCAGCAGACGAGAATGCGTCATGTGTACTCACCCATTGATCAACGCGCTGTCATCCTCATTTTCCCGCTATCTCATTCTGCCTTTAATTACTCACGGACTGCATTACGGAGGGGTCTCCCCTGTTTGTCACTGTTCAAAATCAGGAAATGATAAACAGCGCTAGTGTTTCAGTGAGTGAGCATGTACCTGATTGACTGACTGCCTGTTTGACTGCCATACTCTGCCTAATTGCCTGACTGACTGGCTGTCTATCTGTCTGATGGACTGTCTGTCTGTCTGGGATTTCAGCCAGAAAAGAGGGCAAGAGATAAGTCTGTGTTTTTCTCTCAAGTGTTTCTGCTGAGACGGGAGAGGAGAGCCATCTGACAGACTGAGAGCACCAGCAGTAGCCCAGAACAGCAGCGAGTCAAAACCATCTCTTATCTATGTTGTTATGTTGTAACAGATTCATACTTTGCCTTTGCCATGAGGGACCTGAGGGCCGTATGTCTGAAAAGATAGCAGGATTAAAACCACAGTCATACCGTCGAGCAATTCTTCTGTACTGGGTTCTTCCTGATAGCAGCCAACGGAGGCAGGGGCCAATTTCAATCATGCAGACGCTTTGACGGCATCTTTGTGAAACCCTGGCGGAAGAGAGTAGCATGTTGTGGTTCGCGGTAATTGGCTGCAGAGAGACTATTCTAAGCCATTCATTCTAAGCAGTAATGATCTCAGTGGCTTGTTCACTTACTGTCTAATAGTCCATCATCTATTATGTATTTTGTATAATTCTACTAAAAAGTTATGCAGGATTGAATATCAAAGCGTTTTTTTTGCCCACAGGCTTGTGCGAGGCGGCTATCCAAGGTCTCAATGTGTCAGATATGGAATGATTCCACTGCTGGTTTAAAAAGAAAAGTCGACACTGGAGCCGTCCTTAGAATGCAGCAACACAGCCATGTCCATTTATTATACATATTTTTTTGCAGTTTGTGATATCAGCAGACGATGGCAGACATAAGTTCAGGCAGACCACAGCCCGGCTGAAGGACACTGTTGCTTCAACACCTGCCTGTTATATAAGTGAATGTAATCATATTGCGCCAGACCAAGTGATTAGTGGTAGTTTGCTTGTGGCTACGAATCACTATGCAGTTTGATTGCATATAGGACCTTGATGACACCTTTAAAACCTCTATATTTTTTGTTCATCAAAACTGCCCCCATCAAATATTGACGGCTTCTAAGTCTCCCGCGACCCAATATGCATTTCAGATGATCCCAAAAGGGCCCCGAACCCAAAGTCGGGAAACACTCCACTAAAACACTCCTTCCTCAACTAACTTCCCTCCTAACTTCTACCGTATCACAGGCTTGGCTGAGCAGGACTGTGTGAGTGTTAGACTACAGTCAATAAATCTACTGCTTGTAAGTCAGTATGGAAAACAGCCCCACTACAATGCAATAATGCCTAATGTTATGTTCCTTGCGCATATTATCCTAATCATATAAGCTGCTGGGATGTCGCATAATGCAAACGGCTAGTGAGCACCTAACAACAAAGGGATTAGCCCAGAACGGCTACATTTCCTTATTTACAGTTTTAAATCAATCCTTATGCCCTGTTGCCTCTCTCTGTCTCTCCTCTCGATCAGTCTTTGTTTGCCGGTCTCTTTCAATTTGAACAATGATTTAATTCAGCCCAGGTGCTGCTGCTGCTGTTGCTTTGCGTGTTCCCAGGTCTCGTCAGCCGGGTGGTTAATAAGCCGCTAATACAACATGGGAGCGCCGTGGAACAAACACATCTGTATTCACCGCGGCCTTGTGTCACTCGCTCGCGTGCAACACCTCCACGTGTGCTTACGCTGTTTCCGCTTCGGAAATGTGAAAATGGATTTCCCCGAGCGGCATATGGAAATTGAACAAGATTTTGTTTGAAGACTATAACGGTATCATAATTAAAGGGATTTGTTTAAAAGTATCAATTACGACATTCTGAAAAATGTTGCCCATAGAGATTCTGCCTCATGTTGTTTAGTTATATATGATTAGCTGTTCCTCTTGAGACAGAGGCAGCCTCCTCTGGAAGGCCCTCGGGGGAAAACGTGTATGGGCATCAAGTTGCACTAACTGGGGTAAAGAGCCCTGTGACAGCTGGGCCAGACATCAGCTGGACGGGTAAACACATGGGTGACTAACCTGTCCAAACTCTCCCTAACCCTAACAGGCACAGCTCTCCACGACTTGGTTCCCTTAGATACACTCTAAATTGGAAAACCTTGTAGCCTGGTAGAGTAGTCAATGGATTTTAAGTAAGGTTGAATGAGACAATGACAAAGGTTTTCATTGTAACTTGGTTGGATCCTTGAACCTACTTATGGACAACAGCAACGCATATCATAACCAGACTACTTATTACTTACGACCACGAACATAAACGATCATATCTGACGAGGGAAGCATCATGGGATGGTATACCAAAGGAGATGTTTGTTTAATTCTGCTTCTACCCAGTTCTCATAACTTATCCATTACACTTCAGATAAAACAATAGAGATAAAGAGAGCAGAGGTGTAGGTGGTATTGGATTCTTTCAAGAGGTTAGAGACACTGAAAAATTAGTCTCTCTGCTTCTTCGCTAGTGTCATTCCATTTTACACACACACACACACACACACACACACACACACACACACACACACACACACACACACACACACACACACACACACACACACACACACACACACACACACACACACACACACAAAGACAGAACACTATGGGGACCCCTAACCCAAAGCTGACCACCAAGCTTTGTGTTTATGACCTTGCTTCGAGCCGCATTAGTTTCTGTTGGGGTTCCACAGTGTTGACAACCTGATAGAGAAGTTTGTGTGTATGTATTTTGTGTGCATGTATTTTGTGTGTATCTGTGTGTGTGTGTATGTGTGTGTGTATTTTGTGTGTGTATTGTGTGTGTGTGTGTGTGTGTGTGTGTGTGTGTGTGTGTGTGTGTGTGTGTGTGTGTGTGTGTGTGTGTGTGTGTGTGTGTGTGTGTGTGTGTGTGTGTGTCCAAAAGATGCATCATGAAACCCAACCAGTAGAAGGGACAAAATGTCAAGCATTTTATCGATGAACAAGTCTCCTTTTCAGTAAAAGTGCTCGAACATGTTCTCTTCCTTTCCTGAGTGCAGCCAACCATATACCCCTAGTAGTATTTATCCTTCAGGGAAGAATAGTTTAGTGCCAATGCTCTTATACACTTATCAAAAAGATTCTGGGGTCAAACCAAAATGTCTGCAGTCCAACTGAAGGCCTTCTTGAGCAAAATGCACTAGAGTCCTAGCTGCTCATTCACGACATCACGAAACACAAAATCCCAGTCAATTTGGATAAGACCAAATAGTAAGATGGTATTTTAATGTATTTAAATGTAATCACTTTAATAATATTACCCCAGAAATATGTTTCTATATAAATCAGAGGCTACACCAGTAACAAAGGCATACATCAGCCAAACATTACAACCATCTCAATTCTACTTCCTGTTTCCTGCTATGTTTGCCACATGGCTACAAAAGGCCAACACAAAATGCACTACACTTAGTTTAACTTTATCGATTGAACAGCGCAGAACAGCATTGATACTTGGCGAGATACAAATGACTTTACTTGACATACAACACACACAACGCACCCCACCCCCCCCCACACACACACACACACACACACACACACACACACACACACACACACACACACACACACACACACACACACACACACACACACACACACACACACACACACACACACACACACACACACAATGGAAGATGCAGAGATGCGAGTGGTGGCTGGTGAACGCTGCAGGTGGAGCGGCGGTGTTCTGCATGGAGAACAGGACTGATCAGCATACGCCCTTCACACCAGCCTGCCACAGCCCCGGCAGGCATCACATATATCACCGCTTCTCTTTCCTGCTCCGTCAGCGGTCCAGGAGACACCTTATAGCATTATGTGGGCGCGCGCGCGCGTGTGTGTGTGTGCGAGTGTGTGTGTGCGGGTGGTATATTGTGTATTATTATGTTTTCTGATATACGGTTGGGCACAAATGCCCTCCCAAAAGTCACAGAACCCCACCAAGAAGTCACTTGTGAAAGAGCATGTTCTGCGCCATACACGTGCGGGTGTATTCGTTTGTGAGTGTGTGTGTGTGTTTGCCGTGTGTGAGAGGAGACATCTGTAAGCGTGAAAATTGCCTTGACCTTAGCAGTGGCCTTTATGTTGGGACCAGCTGGCCGAGTGGACGATGTCCAGAATGATGAATTGAAGGAATGGAAGGGGAGAATTATCTGTTGGGCTGAGGAAACGTGCACTTTGACACGAAAGAAAAAAAAAAAAATCTCAGTGATTTTCATGGTGGGAAGCGGTTTCTCTTTGTTGGATGTAGGATGTTATGGTGGGGATTTGGGTGGGTATGTTTGAGTGTCTACGTGCACATGTTTGTGTATGTGTGGGTGTGTGTGGGTGGATGGGTGTGATAACCGGTACAGAGAGGAATTGACTCTTTAATTATTAATACCGTTTATTTTGGGATAATTTGTTTGCAATCGTGTGTGTGTGGCTGTGTGTTCGATGTATGTGTGAGACTGTGTGTGTCTATGGTGTGTATGTATGTGTGTGAGTGTTGTGTTAACATTGTCTGTAAACAGGCGGCAGTGTCTGAAGCTATTCACTAGTGGTTGGACTATTCTCTCCCCAGTTATTAATCACTTCAGTTTATTCCCACATTTTATTTTGGGGTCATTTGTGCTCTGGGGGGGTGTCTATAAGCTGGAATGGGGCCGGGGTGAAGAGGTGAAAGTGTAACTCAAACAAATTTTCTTTTTGTGCATGACTTTGTTTGTATTTGTATGTGTCTGTGTGTGTGTAAGTGTTAATGTGGATTCATGTTAATGACGCATGCAGATCTGCAATGTGGTATATGTGTGTTTTTTGTTTATCTGTGCATTCGTGCAAGTGTGTGTGTGTGTGCGTGTGTGTGTGGGGGCTGGTCCATCAACATTTCAGCGGCAGACTCACAGCAGGTGGTTCATTACACGCTCTGTAATCAGGCTCATTTAACTTTGCTTCACTTCTAACAACAAAACATATTGGATTCATTGGAGCATAAACATCTGGCTTTCCCCCTCCCTCAAGGATTTGTTTGTTTGTTTGTATTTATGTTTTCTAAATCAGGATGACATCGACACATGTAACATCTTTGATTTGCGCATGTGTGATTTCGTTTCCTACACACCTTTCCTGGAAGTTGATGCTGTCTTCCTAATGACCAATCGCATGGCCGTGTGATTAGTCAAGTTACTAACTTCCTGTGTCCAATAGACTCTTTGTTTTAGTCGAATAGGGTGACTCATTCACTGTATACAATAGGATGGCCTATACGATGACTCACTTCCAGTTTGTTTCAAAACTGCTGCAAGGCTCCACACAGAGCAGTATGAAAAGAAAAACTGTTCAATGTTATTTCAGTCAGGTACAGTCAATTACGCCAAGTATGTCAAATTCTAATCACTAGCAATTTCCCTGCACAAACAAGGAAAGATGTGAAGCGGGAATGGTAGAACATGCAAAAGGATCGGGAAATTAGCTTTTCCCCCAAAGTGAATGTAATTGGATTTGTGTTTCAGTTGATTTGTTTTTATATTAAATGAAAGGGTAAACAACAAATAAAACAAACAATTGCGATTAACTAAATTGAAGCCCTCTTTTGATGAAACTCTAACTGAATGCTAAACTCAGACTAACAAAATAACTTCCAATGGCTGATCACCTCTTCATTTGGGGACTGTTCCTTGCGAATCTTATTTGTGTTTGTGAGAAGATCTTCTACAGACAGGTCAGGACACAGCCCTACGGGCAGTCATATTTCTAGGTGAGGGTGGAGAGGGATAAAAGGGATGGAGATTAGCCACCTTTGGCCCTCTGGCTTTCACCGACATGGGGGGACTCTTTAAGTTCCAGCTGACCCAGATGCTAATGGGAAGTATCTGGGTAGAAACGGAGCAAGAGGGAACGGATTTAAATGTGTTCCCAAAAAATATATAAATATGATTCTGGATCAACACAAAGCAGTGTGGAGCAATTAGGTGAAAATACGTTCTAAATTGTGAAAATAAAACTCAGGGAAAGGGTCCTCTTATTGGAAGTTTTTTCTAGGTTATCAACCAGATAAATCAAGCAGCAAAATGAATGTTTGCACCCAAACTGACAATCAATACCACATTCAAATTGAATCTAATGTAGTATAATCCAATCTCATCCAATCCAATAATGAAAATAAACAAACAAATCGATAAAGGGAACAGCTGAGAAAGATGGAGACTGCCTTTCTTTACCCTGACGCTACCAGACTTTGGTTTTCAAAGCTCTCCTGGTGGTCGTAGCTCATCAGAAAGCAGTCTCCAGGGATTTGGATTCCAAAGACGAGGTACAAAATGATGGCACGGCTCTGCGGTGGACTTATATACCTGCATGTAAACCCCGCAATTACCGTTTATGTAATAATTGATATCAAGCTGTGATTGAACTGCCCACTCTACTTTAGTCTAGTCGACCGGGAGCAATAAGTTATAACATCTATTGTTGGGAAGAAAGCTAACATAAAAGAATCAAAGAATATTAAATAACAAAGCTTTTCACAGTTTGAAATGGTGACGAGATATTACTTACAATTGGTAACATGAGTGAAAACTCAAAAACTATAAGAGGAAATTCTGAAGTTAATTCACCATGGATACAAATATAACCCATATACAGATACAGATACAGATTACTTTATTGATTGTTTGTTACAGTTGCTGCGCTCAAGCAAGAAACATCAATAAATAGTTAATAGAATAAATACAACTAGCAATATGAACCCAAAATACAGCAAAAAAAAAACCTCATATATTTTGAAAAGTTGATATGTAACCAAATTTAAGTAAAGTAAAGAAAGTAAAGTAAAGTGAAGTACAGTTTCTCAAGAATGTTGCAGGCATATTGCACAGGTTATTTGGATATGATAAATATTAAAATGTCCGAGTTAAAGTTACTGAGTTGAATTGACAGTGCACTGTTCAGATTGACTCACTCACTTGCAGCAGTTAGAATTTGACACAAATTAAGGATTTCCTGTGGCGCTCTGGGTAGCTCCTCTCCCACCAAGGGTCTGTTGGTGATCCTACTCCTCTGTTGGAGTAGGATCTCTCAGGCTGCACTCTGGAGTGGTTCAGAGTCATGGTTGAGGATACCGAGGAGTCGGCCTCCCTCAACACAACACAGCATAGAGAGGGGTGTTGGCCACCACAGACTCTGTGAACATCCGCATCCTACAGAAGGTGCAGGACAGGACACCTCACTTTCTATCTACATTGTGGGAGTGATATATATTCATTGTTAAATGCACTGTAAAAATATGCCGTTAAATAAATGTAACGTTCTGGAGAGGGTTGTTTCAAGAGTCCCCTAAGAGTTTCCCGAAGGCCGAACCATTGTCCTCTTTTCTTACTGATGTTGAGCTGCAGGTTGTCGAGGTCACACCAGTCGATTAAACTGGCAAACACAGCACTTGTACTCCATCTCCTCATCATCTCTGATGCATTGAACCCCTGCAAGTCATCAGAGAATCCCTGCAAATGGCAGGACTCTGTCTATTGCCAGTTTTACTCAGCACTGTGTCCGACACATAGCTTAACACGTGTATGTGTGCAAGCCGAGAGGCGGGGCAGCTCTTGAGACCTCTTTAAAACAATTTGCATTCCCCAAATGTTTTTTTAAATGTATTATTCAAGAATGAGTAGACTACATCCGAGTGTAGGCTACGAACGCCTCATGCAAGTATTTTTCATGCAAGAACAAAAACATGAGCAATATGCTAAACATCTAGCCAAAGTACATCTCATTCAGGCGGAGTTTCCAACAGACTTGCTGGTAGTTCATCTCTCGTTGCCCCATCAGGGAGGCCAGCCGCCTAGTGCCCACACACACAGAATTAAATGAATAATACAAGCAAGGTTTTATGATTAAAAGTAACCCTTAGCCCGCTGATTGTTTAGCTATTGTTTATAACTATTAATATGGCAGAGTAAAAAGAAAAAGTCCTGCATTACATATTTTAGTGTTCGGATTCCATCTGAAACAACGGTTTAACTTATCTATTGTTGATAACCTGACATTTATCAGCACAATGTACTTACATTAAATCAACAAAAAAAACAGATAAGAGTACCATTAAAGTACCGGATGGATAAGCAGTAGCGATAAGAGTCGTAGATCCATTAAAATCTTGACGGATTGAGAGTAACACAGAGTATGAGAGTGACAAGAAGAGGGACAACCAATTAGCAGGATAGCGATGGTGGTTGAGAAATCCTGTGAGAGCCTGCGAATATAGGATTTGACATTTCGCTTTTGCTCTATGATCTGTTTGGAAGAAACTGACTTGGAAACCGCACCCTGATTCGAATGATCCTTGCTTCTCAAATAGCCAGCCACGTGTAGACAAGCGGTCTACATCAAAATCCAACCTCTTCATATGGCAAGCTATCCAGGAGTATACTTCTTCGCTCTCTAGACCAAGACTAGACCAAGATGCTCTGTATGGCTCGACACAGCTTAGAGATACGGGACCATAGCACCCAAGCCCTAATGCCATCCTGAACACCGCCTTCTTCTCTAGCAGGAGGTCTCAAGCATTTAGCCAACTTCAAGGGAACAGTGCTGCCTCAAAGATCTAGACGTAGTCTGTGATGCCGTCTGTGGGACCATATATCACCTCCCTCCCGTACAGGGTTCCTATCAGTCAGCGGTCCCGACGCGGTACTGGAGGGCATCCCTGACCTCCTCAGAACCTCCCCGCAATCCTAACGGGGGTTGGGAGTAGTTTAACCCTGGGCCTGGCCATGGGGAGCAGATGGACCGGATTGTGGTCTTATCTTCCACTGCCCCACTGCGGGGGAGGGCAGTGGAGCTGTATGCCTCCTTAAAGTTGCCGTACAGCAGGTCCAAGGTCCTTCCCTCTCTGGTGGGGCTATCTACAAACTGGGTTAAGGTGGGAAGAGTCCTGTCGCAGCGTCCCCAGAGATTACCACGAAGGCTTCAGGGTGCAGCGCCTGGACTTTGTGACGTGGCTCAGATTTCAATGTCCGGGCTGCAGACACGCTCACTAGTCACGATGTGACCTGGGTGGCACCATCTGTTGTTTATGAAAATTGCACGTCCAAGCCATTCTTCTCTCTAACTTATGGTGTGATTTCGGACCGCCCTGCACGGTCAGAAGGGAGACAGTGGTAATGGAGGAATCAGGAATAGTTTCATGCAGCCACCTCTCGGTAAAACACAAGAAACTACACTCAATAAACAGACTTCCGATTCTTCACTGGGGCTGCCAGTTCTTCCGTCTTATTGTCTAGTAATCTCACGTTGGCCATAACAATAGATGGGAGTTACGGCTTGTGTCTCATCTTCCCTATATCTTCTCTTCACTGCCGCCATTCTGTTTAAATCCCGCTCGGTAACCAAGACGTCTCAATTCACCTCTGGATCCTCAGGTCCTTCCTTTAATCTTATTGGATACGAGTCCCGAAGCGGGCTTCTTGACAAAACGACTATCTTACCCACTAAGTGGAACTCACCATTCATAATCACTATTGTTTCATGTTCATGTCTCACCACCCTTCGCAGCCTTCTCTTATGCCCCTTATGTTGGTTTTAATCATTGATTTCAGAGTTAGAGGACTCTTGTGGTTTGAAGCCTGAAGCCCAGGGACATACACTCTTGTAATCAAGTGGATTAGCAGCCAGTGATCTCTCATGATTGTGTTTTCCTTTAAATCTGCACTGATGCTGAAAATATGTCCTTAACTAAGAACTGGCAAAATAATAGAAATAACATATCAATTGGACCAGAGATTGACAAGGTCTGAGAGGAAATTATCCCAGTATATTTCCTTTTACCGACATGCGAAACCTGAACTTTATGAACATATATTTAGATCTCGTCCAATCAAATGGTCATGAATAGGGCTACTGGTGGGCTCCAGTGTTTACAAGCATGCATATAGTTCTATGGCGTCATTGAACTCAAAGCTGGTTGCTAAGCAGTCCCGGTGGTCCAGCTCCCCTGAGTCACCTGCCTGCAGAGGTGACACCTTGTGTCCCAGAGCACTGAGAATTAATTACCTGTGGTAATGTCTACATTAAAACCACTAATGATTAAATCAATGCTATAGAGTTACAGGTGTCTAAAGGCAACACACACACACACACACACACACACACACACACACACACACACACACACACACACACACACACACACACACACACACACACACACACACACACACACACACACACACACCAGACATACTAGAGGCTGTGCATCCAAGTCTTCCCTATCCTGATAATGAATGGCATTTTTTACTGCCTCCCAACAACATCACGCACACACACACACACAATACGTGCACACACACACACACATCCATCGCTGTACATACACATAGAAACAAACATCCATCCATTAGTGCATATACTCACACAATACACACACACACACACACACACACACACACACACACACACACACACACACACACACACACACACACACACACACACACACACACACACACACACACACACACACACACACACACACACACACACTAATTAGACACAGTGCACACCTCTTGCTCTTACAGCCAATTCATTATGTCTAAACCAGGTGTCATTGCTAAGTGCTGCGTGACTGATATGTGACATCTTAAGAACAAATGTGCGTTAGGACAATTAAAATGTTTTTTTGTGAACATTTTCATGAGGGGGTGGCTCGCACACAAACACAAACATTACTCTACGGCCCTCAAAATATGATCTTTATGAACATTCAAGCATTCCACATTCATTATCTTAAGTATCTATTTATTTGTACGAAACAAAAACCTTTTGTTTCGACTTCGCTTGGTATATTTAGTATGAATGGAGATGAATATCATAGGCTTGGTCACCATTCAAGAGGTTAAGACACATACTTTTTCATAATTTTACCGTTAAACAAAACTATGCGTAATAAACATTCACAGACGCACACTGACGTCACACACTTTCAGACACAGTCCGACGTCCTCAGAGAGCAGACATCCTTCCTGCTGAAGGTGAGGACATGCAAATGCAGTCTTAAATGTAATGAGAATAAAAGCAGGAGGTCAAGGAAGACCGATAGATACTCTCTCTCTCTCTCTCTCTCTCAAGCATTTATACACACATAGACGCTTTAACAACCCAACGTGGTTGAATGAGCGGCCGCAGTGTTGGACCCATTGTGTGAGCAAGTGAGCGAGTTATAAAGAGACCGATCGGGATAAATGCAACGCACACGCGACTTAGTGGGTGCAAGACATGTGTGCGTGTGTGAGTGTTGTTTCCGTCGCGGGTCATGAGATCATAGGTCTCAGGTCGTGCTAAGCACTTCAGGTCGCGCCACAGAGGAAAGACTGACGCCAATCATGGGTTGAATGCATAATGCACCGTGTACACCCGTACAGTGCGAGTCCTGAGTCCTCTGGATCCAGCTCACAGCACTGAAAACCACTTTGGTTATTGAGACGCAGTGAGGGATACGGAGAGTCCATAGATCAGCGGGCCCATTAAGCTGTCATAGGTATGACATAAGTTATAACAATGCCGTGGACATGACAGAGGTCATAAAGCTGTCTTTATAGTATGACATAAACCATAAAGCATGGCGACCACTTAAGCATGGCTGCTGCCATAGTAACATATGTCAATCGGGGGGCTGTACCGAATGGTTGCCCGGGTAACGATCCTCAACAAGGAGGGTAATGATATAAACTCTGGGCTTGGATTCTGATAGGGCTGGTAATGATTTTGTGGTTGGAAAAATAAAGATGTACAGCAATATTACATGTCTGAAATATCCGTCCTATCACCGTCATAACTATTTCACGTTGCCAAAAGACAACATTTGGATGTGGACCGTCTCTGCTAATTAATCCACATTTTCCTTCCACTGTCAATAATTGCTGTATTTGGACAAACTATTGAGGTTTTGTACACTACAGTGTTAGATACGTGCACCAAGACTTGAGATTAAATATTTGATTTGTAGAGTTTTGTTTCCAATAAAGAGCAGGAATAATAGTTCCGGATTCAGCTAATGATCAGAAAAGATAAATTCCTCACATAGGATGTAATGAAAGAAATATTTCTCTGAAAAGTTGCTTGGGTATACTACTGCTTCATATACGTGAAAGTTGACAGTTGTCAAAATCAAAACAAAAGAGAAGGAAAGTGAATGTATTCGTTTTTCTCAGTGGGAAGGAGTCATGCGAGTCATTTGTAAATTCTCAAGGTTTTCTGTACTTTTTTGTATTATTCTTTTTATTTATAAATATAATCGGGAGCAAAATTTAACTGACAGCAATATCACATTGTCCCCCGTTCGGCTGTGACAGGAAATTGATGAGACCTCAGACTGTCTTCCCTGCCTGACAGGTAGATAATGCCCACAACGTAATTGGCGTGCAAGGGAGGAAACCTGTCTTCCCAAACCGTAGCATCAGAGAAAGAGAATGGAGAGAATAAGAGAGAGAGAACAAGAGAGAGAGAGGGAAGGAGAATTAGAGAGCTGAAGGGAGAATAAAGGAAGGAGAGCGAATAAGCGAGTGAACGAGAAAGGCGGGAGAGAGGGCAGAGAGGGGGGGAAGGATAGTGACAGAGAGAGCAAGGCCATGAGAATAAGAGAGAGACAGACAGAGAGACGGAGAGTGGGAGAGAGATGAAGGGAGACAGACAAACGAGGAGCAGAGAAAGATGCCGGGAGTGAGTTGGGAAGCAGTTGGAATGCAGCCGTTGCTATGAGTTCATCTTCTCATGCTTTGTTAAGTTAACTTCATCACACTGCTAAATATAATTTGGGGTTTGTTGGTATTCCAGCTGCTGTGAGGGGAGCCTAGTAAATGGTCTGTCTGTTGGCCATTACTGCACATTTCAATATGTCTTCTCCAGATGCTCCCTGTCACGAAAAGACACTCATTATCTTCTGTTTGTTTGTTGGTTTAAGTTGAGTCTGCCGCACAATTTTCTCACCATTACTGTGGGAGCAAGCGAGGGCAGATAATTATAGACAGCAACCATGAAAACCCGCCACTCCTTCTATATCGATTTAAGGCATTTAATTTTATTTAGCAGTTATCCAAATACATATCAACGAACACAATGGTTGACTTAATTCTCTATTTTGGTCATATTAAATGTAAAACCGAACTACCATTTTGAAGAGAAGATCTGTGCCGTGATGTAGAATCGATGAACCCACCTGTTAATTTACTTACAAGAACGGCAAAGATCTTGGCCCCACACACACATGCTCCGACAGAGTGTTACCAATGAAAAACTAAATGGACACAATTATCAAAGCGCCGAAACATGTCCTTGTTGGAGGGCAGAAGTCCCCGCCATCGCGCGAGCCACACCTTGTTCACCGGCCATTAAAAGCCTGTTGGCAGCTTTAATTAGAGTGCTGATCTGCTATGCTCCACAGTGGAGACACGCTTTTTAACAAGGGTGTCTAGCACACACCCACACACACATGAAAAAACAGAATACACACATACCACACACACCAGACGTACTTAGCGCATGGGCGCACACACACACACACACACACACACACACACACACACACACATACACACACACACACACACACACACACACACACAGGTGGAGAATGTCAACTCAAGGAGAGAATATTCACCTGGGAATGAGGCTAGTCAAGGAGATACATGGTTCAGCATTCTTGGCTATATTAAATCACAGCATATTTCATATGGTAGCAGAAAATAACCACAGATAGAATTATGCAATCCTCCCCTAACCTTGTGTTAACCACCCAGTAAAGGGTAAAAGGGTGGAATTTCATAATTTCTATTTGATAATTTGAATACTTTTTGTACACTCCTTTGATAGTGTCACGTGTGTACTGGCAGTTCAACAAGGCCTCCTATGCTTTTGGTATAATGTTGACAGTTTTACCCTTGTTGTATCTGACAGTTTTAATATGTTTTATCGACACATTAAACAAACTGGCAGATTCTACTTTATTTTTTACCTTTACTCATTATTTTCTTGACTTGTGTGTCATGAAGCTGTCAGCCAATATTACATTTCTTATGAAAACAAAGCACAAACACGCTCCTTTGTGATTGTGTTTCCATTTAAGACCTAGTTATAAGCCCAAACATGTACTTGTGGCTTCAGACATTGTGCACTTGTGCACAGATTTTAAAAAGCTGTTAAAAAGGAAACCAACAGCTATGACTCCTCAGACCTACAGCGAGCAGCATTGAACCATTTTTTTGTAAACAATGGTCGCATATTGATTACTGACAGCCCACCGCGTCAGTTACATGGCCAATTATAATTACTTACCTACTTGTGTCCATGAAAAGAAGTGGTGGGAATTGCCATCATGTAGGTTTTCCTACAACGGATAACTCGATTTAAAACACAACGATCTATAATCATAGCCGAGTGGTTAAGAGTTGTTGACTTCCAGCTGAAAGATTCTTTGTTTGAACGCCAACGTCTGTCATCCTTGATGACATGTGTCTAAAAAACAAACAAAAAAACAAAGACAAGTGTCCGTTGATTGACTAAATAGTGATTGAAAGCTATGGTGTGGACGAAAGCAGGTGTGAACAAGGATGCAGGCAACTCATCCATCAACATAAGCCGGGTGGCTCCCTGACGTCATACCGCAGATCTCCATGTACTGTACAGTCCTACCACTGGAGCCTTAGGGGTGCTTTCAGGAGGGCTTGTGTGGATGCTGCGGGGCTCTGGATGGCTGTCGACACTGGGTTCCACTGTCATAATGGGACAGTAGTTCCACAGAATGGAACTACTGTCCTATAGTAGTTTGTTTCCTACAAACATTTTCACTGTGAAACTGCCAAAAGGAGTTGACCTTAACTAAGGTGTTTAAACCATTCATTTATTTATAATAAGGTTAGGGTTACGATTTTGCATTGTAGTTCAGTTCCTGTTGGTTAAAGTTTCATCTCCATCCCCAGTGGGTTATCCTAACCCATCTCAACTTACGCTAACCCATATGCAAATGCTCCATTATGATGCTTATTACTGCATGATGAACTAATGTTAATTAATAGTTAACTAATGGACCCTTATAGTAAAGTTATACCAATAATCACTCACTCTTAGGGACCCCTTGCCAAACAACAATGAGAAACAGGTAGAGAAGAGCAAAGAAGGTGTACCACTACTTAATGCCCCTTGCCATGAAGAGGGGTGGACCTCGTCGCCATCCGCGATGATTGTCACGCCTTTGATTGGATTAAATGCCGTGTCAATCAAACTCTTTAAGTAATAGATAGGTGGGGGCATCTTGGAGAAGCAGGCATCTCAAGTGTTGTTCCTCCTATTGATTGATACGACAGTGGGATCAGTAAACGTGTGCTGTGAATAAACACTGGCAAACACAACAGAGAACTCTGAGATGCAACGGTTCCGGCACACTCTATCAGGCAGTCAGCGTTTGCACAACCGACTGTAGTCCCCTGCTGCATTAAAGATCAGAAAACAATTATGCTCAGGAGAATTACATTTTTGGGTTCTCGCTGGGAGAGAACAAAACAGATGAAAGAACAGGATGGAGGGTGTTCGTGTGCACACAGCGCCGCCGCGCTCCTCCTGAATCGCTTCATTTATCTTCACGCTTTCCTTTTCCCCGTATGTTCCCCCATTCTTCCACAGTCGTCCACTTCTATTCTTGTTTCGCCGTCGCACTTTCCTGTACAATACATCATCCCCACTTTTCTATTTCCATCTCCTACTCCTCCTCCTCGTCCTCCTACTACTATCTGCCCTCCATCCATCCCTCCCTCCCATTTTCTCTTGTGACTCTAGTTTTGTTTATGCCTTTGATAATGTGTGCATTACCATACCATAATAAGCTGTCTATCTGCCTGTTCTATGGCCCCTGAGAGACAGGCATTGTGTGTGTGTTCATTTATGTGTACAAGTATGTATGTGTATAAGTATGTATGTATGTGTATAAGTATGTATGTATGTATGTATGTATGTATGTATGTATGTATGTATGTATGTATGTATGTATGTATGTATGTATGTATGTGACAGCAGAAAGCTGTCATTTCTAA
Source organism: Gadus morhua (assembly GCF_902167405.1). NCBI lineage: Eukaryota > Metazoa > Chordata > Actinopteri > Gadiformes > Gadidae > Gadus > Gadus morhua. Next base: position 9,052,599 of record NC_044053.1, read on the forward strand.
TTCAAATATAATCGAACAAAGAGAGAAAAACATTTATACCTACCATGTACTAATTCTACACAAATAATATAGACTAAGATTCAGTCAACCTCTTTGTGTTAATTGAATGAATTTAAGTGAAGACAATTGACGCCAAGAGGGAGTTGGAGAGTATAGTGAAGTAGCGCAGTGGATGGGTATTTTCCGTGTGTGTGTTTATTTCAGGGAGGGTATGGGGGAGAGGGGGGCAGCGGAAGAGAGAAGGAACGGGGCAGATTATGTCCTCTTATCTCCTCCTTCTACCCCTTGTTCCTCCACACACACACACACACACACACACACACACACACACACACACACACACACACACACACACACACACACACACACACACACACACACACACACACACACACACACACACACACACACACACAGTCCCTTTAGCTCTGCAGGGGGGAGAGCTTTGAGTTCCATTGGGCAGGGTTGGCGGGGGGTTATCAGGCTTGGAAAGCACGCCCAACACTCTCATAGGCTTACAAAGCGCGCATACACACACACACACACACGTGCGTATGTGTGTGCGTGCGTGCACGTTTGTGTGTGCATGCCCGATTAGAATATTTCATAGCAAAGTTCACGGGGAGGGGAAATCAGCCTTATCAAATATTCACTCAGAATCAGCCTCTGAAATGGCTTCTCAAACTAAAAAGCTCCATTTAGGAATACAAACTTAACCATCATGATACAATACGAATGGATTCAAGATAATCAATGCTAATACAAGGTTGTATTATCTTATCATCATGGCCTCACCAAGGACGTATTCATTTATTGTTCAACATAATATTTGATTTCAGTCATACAAGGGAATTTAAAGTGTGGTCTTTGCAAACACACACACATCCATCCACACACAGCGGCTGAGGAGGCACTACCTCCTGGCCTGAGACACTAATTGGGGAGGGAATGTCTCCAGTCTGTGTGTTAGTGTATGTGTAGGGAGGCATACCTATTGCCATGAAGTTAAAGAGCCATTAACTGTTCTTGTGGACAGTTAGAAAAATGAATTGGCTTCAAAGCCCTCTTTCTCTCAAAGAGGGCTGAGAGAAAAAGACAAAGAGAAAGAAAAAGAGAGAGAGAGAGAGTCCAACTTTGAAAAGGTTTTCTGTCCCCTGAAGGTTATTTTTGGTATATTTGAGGGCATTTTTTTGCGAATAATTGTGACACCAAGGCAAGCATGTGACATGCAGGCTGACATAGTAGCCATTCCAGGTGAGAATGATTCATTTCTGTTTTGGCCCAAGGCTGTGTTGTTGAGTGTTCTGTCTGTCTTGGAAACCGGCTGACAGGGCCCAAACCTGTGTATTGACGAGTGACAATACAAATGACAGTAGAAAAGTTTCTCAGTCAAAACTTTTATTTAATTTAATAAGTTACTAGTATTACGTTACTGTTTTATAGCGTTGTGTTTCAACTAACTTATCATGCTCAGGGAAGCAGGTAGCCAGCATACCTTGGGGTTTGAACCCAGAACAGTTTTGGATGGGAGTAGAAAACCCTGCCCACTATCCTACATGATGCTACTTGCTGTTTAGAGGTCATTATTTAAAAGCTTTCTGGCCGCCGTTATTAGTTTATTTTACAATGGTTTGAATAGAAGTGCATAAGTAATCCTTTCTCTCTGCAAAAAACAAAACAATCACACACACAGGGACAGACAGGGACACAAACAGAATTTTAGTGGTACAGATTGAACTTGATGCCTGAGGATTTCTTTTGAGACGTCTTTCAAAGGCAGTGCCATTCAGAGCCATTGGTGCAGAAATAACAAATAATCCTAAAAATAGCACTCCTGCACTGTTGCTAGGAAACCGCTACTGTCACCTTTACGATGACACGGACCAATCAAACCAGATGCATAGATGTTTATTTATTCTGAGCGAATCATTCGATGTAAACAAGTGGATACATGCAGCCGTTTTTTTGTTGTGACTTTTCAACAATGTGCGACTTTGTGAGTAGGATCGGTGCATCAAGAAGGCAGGCGAGGATAGTCACGTGATGAATAAGAAAAACGTTGTCTACTATAGATAGTCACTGGTGCTGGGCCATGTTTTGAAAAGAGAGAGGACATACCGGCCCTGATGTCGTGTCGAGGACAGGGCAAACGCACAAATAATGTGGTGACTCGCTTGTCCGCCCCGTTTACAAAAGAACCCAACATCTGTCTGCGGCTGATGGAACAGCAGCCTATACATAATATTACCATCTTCCCTTTCGTCTACAGTCCTCTGAAAGGAACACATCATCCGAGAGAGCGCCACGCCACGGGATGATGAGATGACTGGCATGTTGGGTGACCGCGTGCAGTTTGACCCCGGGCGTTTGACTCTCTCCATGAAGCAATACGTTTATTCTTCATGTTTCTATCTAATTGAGATAGCGTGCTGTTATTTTGGTTTGCACTTAATTGGGTCACTTTGAGACTTTAGACACACCGCCTCGACGCCTGCAATGCCTTTAAAAGAAAACATTCATATGCATGGAATAATTGATCAAGGGGCCGGGTTCCTCTGAGAGGGACTGGTAAACACAAGCCTGGCCCGTGGACACGTCGTCTGGAGGTCAGATGCTGTCCTGGCCCAGTTGTTGAGCCGAATGTGTTCACCCATTTAGGCCAAAACAATCAGGCTACACAAGTAGCCTGTCTGGGAGGAAGTGGAAAATGTTTGATAATTTACATTCTGCTGACAATATAAAAGTGTTTGATGTTTTGTCCCTTGCGCTATTTTTATTTTCATGATTGTTATTTTCCTTTTGTCTCGATGCCTTTTGTATCTAATCATCAAAACGTCATCTTCCTCACATGCTAGGTTTCCTATTTCCTCCTCCTTCATCCCCTTGTTCCCTTTCTTGCTCTCCTTCAGTCTTTATCTCCCCTTCCCGGGCCTCCATTTGTTGCTCCGGCGCTCAGTGAGACCCTCATTAATCAGGGATGCCAGCGCAGACGCACGCACGTATTCATTCCCACTCACAAGTGCCCTCTTCTCCGCACACACCCCCACGCACACGCACTCTCTACTACACACACTTTCTCTTCCCTGCATACTCATGCATACACTTTCTTACCCTGCACACACTCTCCCTTCCCCTGCACACACACTCTCCCTTTCTCACACACACTTTGCTGCATACGCACGCACTCTTTTACATTACACACACACACACACACACACACACACACACACACACACACACACACACACACACACACACACACACACACACACACACACACACACACACACACACACACACACACACACACACACACACGATTCCAGGGCCCAGCAGGGTTACCTGATCGAGTTCTGTTGTGTCACCTCAAATCAATTCCACTCGCATAATTCTCTAAATATAATACTGTTGGCAAGGGTTATTCCACCACATGGCTTGTTGGGTAAGAGACACTACCAAAGAAAGAAAAAAAATAATAATGAAATGGCAAAACTACAGGTATCTACAAAGAAAAAAAAAGCCAAATATTTACCGCCAACCTCAGAGAATTTCCTCTTTTGACAGACATTCCGGAGAAAAACACCAAAAAAAGTGATTATTATCTGGTGCTTTATTTTTTTTATCATGTTGTCATTTGCCACCCGACAACCTAACTTAAAATACAGTATAAAATATGAGAAGCAGAGGAGAGGGGGAGGCAAGTGCCAGCGGAGCAGATGGTGCTCTGACTCTGAGGTGCACCGACACCAACACAGAGTGATCTGTTTCACAGAGGGGGGGAGGAGCGGATGGAGGGGGGAGAGAGTGGAGGAGAGGGAGGGTGGAGCAGAGGAAGAGCAGTGGGGAGGGAGAAGGAGAGGGGAAGGAGGAGGAGGGAGGAGAGAGGGAGGGGGGATGGGAGGTGTGATAGACTGCTATTGCAAGAAGTATTAGCATTAAAAGCGATGCAGGTGAACGGATGGATATCTAATGGATGGATGCATAAAGTATATGAAAAAATGAATGGATGGGTGTGTAACTAAAACAGCAGAAAAGTGTACATTCATTTAAAGACATGCATGGATATACCTGTCATTGCTCAGCAGGATGGAACCCTGCGTCACACACACACACACACACACACACACACACACACACACACACACACACACACACACACACACACACCCACCCCCCCCCCCAAAGAGTTCCACCGCCTTTCCTTGGCCGGTTGAACCTCTTAAACGTGTTACAGCTTGGTGTACCCCACTACCACCCAGTACTTGTCAACACACAGGACAGCTGAGTAGAGCGCGGTGGTCCATATATAGCCCTCAGGACTGCGGTGGGCTCGCTATAAGTCCCTACAGGGTCGCTACGGCCCACTAGGTAGCCCACTGAAGCCCTTCCGGGGGAAGCCGGGTGAAGGACAGGGAGGTGCTGTCTCATTGCATTATGAATGAGAACATGGCTTGTTTTCAGGAAATCTGGCCGCAGTTTGCGTGTAAAAAGCCTGCTATAGAATGCTAAGAGAAGGGTTTTTCTGGGGAAGAACAAGGTTGTGTAATTCGTTGAGCAGTTGCGGCTGATGGAAGTACACGACAAGCTGAGAATGATACCAGGGAGATGGTAGGGAGTGAACATACCAAATAAAGTACTTCTTACTGTAGCGAGAGAAGCCACCCAGACTCCTTTAAAGCAGACGCGCTGCCTAAAAATTGTCTTAGAATCTCTTATTCTAGCTCAGTTAGTTTTTGACAAATAGGTGCACGTATGTGCACAGGCACACAGGGACACGCGCACACACACACACACACACACACACACACACACACACACACACACACACACACACACACACACACACACACACACACACACACACACACACACACACACACACACACACACACACACACTGTGTATCTCCATTTAAAATCAATCTGTGGTTTCCTTCTTCGCTGTTAGATTGTTTTTATATGCATGACCAACTTTTCAATATATTTCCCACAATTCTTTTCACCATGCCTTTCCTCAGATTGTGCTTGCGTAGGTGTGTTTGTGTCTGTGTGCGTGTGTGTGTGCGCGTGTGTGTGGGAGAGAGAGATGAGAAATAAATCGAGGTGGAGACAGAGAGCGAGGAAGAGAGAGAGTCCTATGAAAGCAGAGGGTGATAAAGTGGGACTCCTTGGTAGCCCGTGCCTTTCAGCGTGTTATTTCTTCTGCTCCTACCTGATGGCTCAATCAATACAATTAGAAAGCAATGTCCCAAATTGGCAGTGCATGCGTACAAACCACAACTACACAGTAATACAGAGACACATGCCCACATACACAGATACAAACACACAAACAATCACACAACCATGCCGCACACACACACACACACACACACAGACATATGCAAACACACATCCACACGCACACACACACACGTAACCATACAGACCCACACAACCTGTCAAAGTATTTTAGAATGGACACAGATGGATCGGTGCCTTAGGAAAGCTGTCTTTTCCTATTAGCATCCCCCCGCTGTACATGGCATGGCCAATAGGACTTGTGTTTGGCAGACAGCTTAATGATTTTCACATTTGAAAATGACTTTCCAATAATCATGTGGTTTTTTGCATTAGTGTTTTGCATTAGATTAGATTCGGTAATTCATGGCTGACCCTTGGATACATAGAGATATTGAGATGTGTGTGTGTTTGTGTGCCTGCGTGTGTGCGCTAGAGAATGCGTTCACACCAGTCTGCGGCAGGTTTTACTGTCCTTAGCAGCAGGAAGCAGTCGTAAAAGGCAGCAAGTAAAGGAAGAGCCACCTAAATGGTTCTGTAAACATGCAAGGAAATAAACAATCAACGGTAAATATGATGCAGTTATATACCAGTATTTATGCGTGCCTGCAACTCCAGCATCATTCCCAAGAAGGGAACACACAAGCACTGCATTAATTATATACTGTTCTCACCCTGTTGGGCCCAGGTCACCTCCCTCCACTCCCTTTCTGTCCCCCACCTAACATTACCTCC
>NC_044053.1:9063612-9078612 GCF_902167405.1 Gadus morhua
CTATCAACAGCTAATGACAAACATGCTGTAAAATGACTGACACAGTGCAAATGCTATACATGTAGCTTGCACACACACACACACACACACACACACACACACACACACACACACACACACACACACACACACACACACACACACACACACACACACACACACACACAAACATACATCTAGGGAGAACTCGTCGCTACTCCTTGTGCAGGGGCATGCAGGTAAACAGTATAGGAAAATAAAGGATTCATTACAACTATAAATGCTTTGAGAGTCAGTTGATGCTGGGAAATGACTGCAAATATAGGGTTTTATAGACTTTACTTATTTACCAACTCCATTCAGGCATAGAAGGTCAGAAGAGCGTAAAGGATACTTTAACAACAACTGTCCAGATGAAGCTGCTAAAACATAAGAGCTACGACTTTGAGGATAAATAACATCAGACTATTGTCCACCCTCAAAGCCTGAAGCGTTGTGTGCACTTCACTGAAGAGAAACTGAGAGCTTTCTCTTTTATATCTCAGTACAGTGAAACATAGACAAACTCACACAAACACGTAAACACAAAAACAAAAGCACAAGGATATAGAAATAACACACCTATTTTCTCTCTTTCACATACGCATACACAAAACACGAATACACACACAAGCACGACAATCACCTAAATAACTTGAATCAATCACTCTCGATCTCGATCGATCAACTAATGATTGATATTGATTGAGCATCAATCAATCAATATCAATTGAGCATCAATCAATAAGTGTGTGTGTGCTTTATTGTCATGGAGTTATACAGGCAAGAGGCTGTGCTTAGCGATTTGGTAAACAAACCGTTTTTATTTCCCATTCATGACTTGCCTGGTGATTAACCATCCTCATTACACATTAACTAAAGGAATAGAGAACACTGTGTTCTGACCTTTTGCATTATTATAATGCACAATAATAACCACAGTCTACATTGTTTTTAAATTGTGTGTATGAATAATTTAAACCCTGTCAGACAATATTAACATTTATTCTATTTATTCTTTCGGCAGACTATGTGTGCATGTTGCTGTTTATTAAGTTTATTAAGATAAGTTTTTTTTGAGAGAATATGAAAGAGATGCTTTGGTCTGCAAAACTTTAAAATCTCTCAAGATCCCCCCAAAATGGGGTGGATTGGACAAAATTAGATTGGTCAGGACAAAATGGGATCAAAGTAGGTTCATGTTCAGAAGCAGACAAAATCAACTACCATGTACTTGATTTGTACCTTTCATAAATGCTGTTTTTGTGACTTTTCGGACTCAAATTTATCAGTTGCCATGGTAACTAAACCAGACAGTTTTTGCCATTTTGATTCAGAAGAAAATTAGAAGCAGAATTAGCAGAAATAGTACAGTCTCTGACCATGAATACAGTGTTTTCAGGACAGGGGACCTTGCTTTCATTTTACACAAAACACAAAAAAAAAGGATGAAAGAACTGAATGCTCTTGAGACTATCTTAACTGTTTGTGAGCTCAAATAACTTTGATAAGAGTACTCCTGCTACAGCTGGCTGGAATTGAAAAGTATGTAGGGTGAGCAAGCACCATTATAAACTCCCTTGGGGATCGGATAACAAACTTACATAGGAAATATAACATTTTCAGGCCAAACGTCATGATAACGTCGTAATAATTATCATAAAATGACTACAGTATCTTGCTATGTTATCCCTGTGTTCATAGATGGAACCTCTGTCTTCTGCATTAGGGTGCATTAGGATAGAAGATTTATCAACTGTAAAGAAATATTTGGAGCTAAGTTCTAAGATTGTTCTGGTAAACAAAACGCGTTGTGGTGTCGTTATTTAGGCAATATGTGTACCGTTGGGTGTGTTTTGAATTAGGCTGTAAGCATTCATAAACAAACAGGATTACCATCAGTAGGACCAGTAGCCGCTGTGCGGTTGCCTTGCCGACCGTCACAGATAGATGTTATTTTAGAGGTTAATCCAGTTTGATTCAATGAAACCGCAGACAGGCTGTCTTCCCTTTATATGACATTCATCTCTAAAAGAGATAAAGATTGTTTATCTCCGGCAGTTTATGAGCTGTGTGCTGAAAATAACACAATAGTTGAAGAGTCTAGACTTACATTTATATGATTCATACTTCTCTGTATCCTCTCTATCATACTGCAAAGTGAATTGATGTACAACATTCTCCACACTCTCATCTTCTAAGGTTTGCTTTGTTTGTCCGACTTCAGCAAGGATTCACGTTATAACTTGATTTCAGCTCAATTATTCAAGCCTGATAATACAGCCTTTCCTTGACAAATGATTATTCTTACATTTCTTTTTTGTTTCACTCAAATTTTCTATGATGTAAAATTCTGTTAATCCCTCTGTCGTCCCTCTGTCTTTATCCCTTTTGTCGTAAATAGCATTTAGCCTCTGTAACAGTCCGAAAGATTTGTTATATTATGCTATATTATACTATTACATAATATAAAAATATATTTATCCAGCTTAAGTGTTCATTATGAAAGGACCTTTCAGAAAACTGTAGCTCACCACTAGGTCTGATCTATAAACAGTACAATCATGGGTGGCTATACTGTAGCTATGGTGGGTCTTAAATGTACTGAGCTAGTACTAAGGTCATTTTTAATAAATAATATGATCTATATGTCAGGAAGGTACTTCCAAAGCCTATTCTCTGTGGATGTTAAGATGTTAATATAACATAAGCTATTAATGCATCTATCAAGGTAGATTGAAGCCCCTTGTTCCTGGAAAATGGAGCAGAGCACAGCATGCAGTCGAATACTAAAAAGAGACACTGAAATTTTGTGTGTGAGAGTCCGTGTGAGTGTGCATGTGTGTGTGAGAGGGTGTGTCAGGGAGTGTTTGCGAGAGTGAGTGCGTATGTGAGTTTTTTAATGTGTGTATGTGTATGGGTGTGTGAGCGCTGGCACCATAGACTGGTCAAAGTATGGACGTAGCGTCCCTGACATCACTCATTGATTTACACATGAACCTTATAAAGGTTGATTTGCAAGAAGCGGAAATCATCCATATTTGGCACATTGAGGTCGGGGCATGAATGGCCACCTCATTCAAGTTAATCAGTAAAAAACTAATTCATCTTTAATCCTTTATAACTTTTCAAGGAAATAACTTTCTACCCAGAACTCACAAAATACAAAATATGAATATGAACTAGCCATTGAGATCCGAACCGAACAAAAACAAAATGGATTGGCTTTGTGTCAAGTGTGTGAAATCCTTATTTCTTCCCGGGGACTTCAAATAGTGGCAGGTCAATCCGCCGTCAACTGCTGCGAACCTCCTGCAGGCCGTTAGAAGAACTACATGCTAGCCTCACAAACAGACGGTCAAGGCAGCGGCTCGGCTGGAGCGTGGGTGTTCATGACATCCGTGGGCAGGGTGATCTACTTCAAGGAGCCTGGTGAGGAGGCCTGGGGATCCGACGCCTCACTGAAGCTCAGCACGGAAGGGGGAGCCTGCTGCACCACCACTGGCACTGATGGAAGAGGACATTGAAAGCTGCCACATCCCCTGTGCTGAATATGCAAGGGTTGGACTTGAAGGGTAAATAAGAGAGAGCAAGAGGGCGAGGCGAGGAGGGACAGAGTAATAGAAGTCTCGGCCCCTCCTAAACATTTCAGTTTAGTAGAGATGAAAAATGAAAAAGGATTTTTGCAGACGGATCACTTGTTAATCCAGCAGCACAATTTTCAGCAGTTTTGGTATTTTTCATTTTTGTGAAAATACAGGATGTATTTATTAAAAGTCTATTTCAACTCCAAAGTTCTGTATTATTTTCAAGAACTACATCCCTCAGCCACCTCATCCTTGCCATCCTGTTCCCAATTTGTCACAAGTCACATTATAGTTTCAGCGCTGTAGAAGATTGCAGAGTGAAAGTCAGTCATTAAGAAGTTGGTATGAGTGAGTGAGTGCATGATGGGATAGAACGAGTGTGAAGTGAGTGAGTGAATGAATGAGGCAAAGTAATTTTACGTGACTGATTGACTGATTCCGGGTTGTATTAAAACAAAAAAAAGGTGTTTTTTCAAAGCAGATTATTTCAAGAATCATAAATTATTTAGAATAACTGAAGTGACGGCAGTATTATGTCCTGATTGAGGATATCCCCTGCAGTCATCTTCCCTTAATAATCTCCATCAAATTTAATCATCTGAATATCCACGTAGCAATGATGTGTGGCACACACATTTATTAACGTACGCGGGACACATACACACGCACGCACGCACGCACGCACGCACGCACGCACACACACACACACACACACACACACACACACACACACACACACACACACACACACACACACACACACACACACACACACACACGGCAGCCCTACCAAACCAAACATAGCACTTTCAAAGGGTCGCAGAATTTCCCAGAACATTTCCAGCATATTTAAAAAATGCAGAGTTTTCCCGGATCAAATCAGAAAAAACAACAATAGTGTGATGTAGAAAGCCTAGCTTGTGTGGATTTTTTTCAGTTTGAATACTCACATTTGATAATACATATATTTCCAATGGTCTCTGTATGTGAGAACAGGGATAATTCAACCCCTGGGAGGGGCGGAAATGCTGGTGTAATAACAGCAGCAGGAGGTAAGACAGCAAAAATAGAGATGAGAGCCAAAAAAGTGCCAAAATAAAGATAAACAGAATATCAAATGCTGAAGTTACTATTGTGGCCAAATGATCAACCCCATGGTGTCGGAGGGGATGACAACTCGAGAAGAATAATTCATGTTCCCGGAGTCACTTCTGTCTTCTCCCCTCCGCCAACCCCCCCCCCCACACACACACACACACACACACCCCCCCACATCAGGAACCCAGGCACAGGGGTTAATTAGGAGCAGGTGTGGCTAAACAAGCAGCTGGGCCACCACTGGCTCAACAAACCAACCCATCCCGACTGACAGACTCTGACATCAACATCTTGGCAGCAGAAGGCTTAATACACCTTGTTGTTTCGGTGGCAGTGATTCAAAATGAAACCATCCTAATTAGGGTCTTAATGTGCCTTCATTTTGCCACCAGGTGTGATGCTGATGAGTCATTTTGAGCAATCTAAATGTATCGATAGATATAATCCTCTGGTGACATCACAAGTGGGACTGTCCACCCAGATGTGCTACAGTCCACCAGGAGTGGCTCCGGGAAATGGATCATCTAGGAACCAGACTCTTGGCGGACCCTCCCATACGAGATTTCACCAGTTTTTTGGAAATATATCGTCATGATTAATGAGCCTCGCTCCTGGTGCTAAAATAGATATTTCATTGCAGCCTCCCTATGCCGCTGTTAGGACTAACAAGGCATTATATTAGCCAATTACAACCCAGAAGTGACCGAAGCATCTCCACAGCCAACTCTTTCCAGCGCCTTACCTGCTATAAAAAGTGCCATCACCGTTATGACGGGGGCCGTCGGAAAGGGTGAGTGTTTACTGTGACACGCGCAGTGATAGGCTATAGGAGGAGGAGGCTGGAAACAAACAAGCGGTCGCAGAGTCAAAAGGCCACGTCCCGGCCCACATCATTAACGTGTGCCAGGGAACACCTGGCCCAGGGTAAACAAGGCCTGCTCCCTGATCAGCCATTAGAACTGCCAACACTGGGTTCCAGCTGGTTGGAGTAGATCTCACATCATTAAAGGTCTCCAATGACGCTAAGACCCCCCATGGACCTAGAAATAGAGACATGAGAAGGAGTGCTTCAGGTGGATTCTCTTCTCTCTGGTTCTCTGTAACACATTGTTAGAAAACGATGTTGGCTAGTAGTGTAAGGCTTTACTTGTATGAGGTTCCGCCATGATATCCTTTCAGAAACAGTAGCCGCGTTTACATGGACACATCTGTTCCGCATAGATTTCTATGCGGAACAGAAAATGATCATGTATACGCCTCATTCGGAATACAATTATCTGTTCGGCATAGATTCTATGCCGAATAGAAGAGGTGGTGTAGTCCGTTTTAATCGCCATGTATACAATTATTCCGAATAGATTGGGATGCAGCCGCAGTAGTTCGCAATTGGTCCACTGAGCTCCGTCGGTACTTTTAAGCACACCGAACTTCACCGCTGTCAAGGAAAGTGGATTTATTGCCTGATTCACGTCTTTGTTATCACTCCGTAAAAGTAGTCCGGTAAGCGTGTCCGGTTGCTAAGCGACGGGACATGGGTGTTTATTAATGACGTGTTTGCGTATCGTAGTGTCCGCGCGCGTCCGGGATAACTGTAAATGAGTAGGCTACTATTAGTACTTTTGCAGGCTGAACGTTAAAATACTTCTTAACTTAAGCCTGCCACACACATAAAGATTTTATAAATCTCAACCGATTTTTTTATCTGTGAGAGACCCCACACATTAACATTAACATTAACAGTTTTGATCGTATTGTGTGTGGTGTCCTGCGATATTCCAAACACAGCACACCACACACATAAAGATTTGTCTTCAGACGCACTAGAATCTTGTCCCTCAAGCAAGAAATCTCGCATGAACAAACGTGATCTGACGTAGTACTCTGACTGACCTGTGGGGGCAGTCACACCAAACATAGTCATTGAACTAACTACAAGAAGAAGTGAAGAAGAGCGAGTGTACACCGGTGTAAACTCATGGAGGACCAGCTGGATACCGACTGCATGATGGTGGTTTTGGGATTAATCCTAACTGAAAAATCCCAAAGCAAAAGAAAGAAGAGACTTTCCATATCGGAGGTCCATCTAACTTTAACTGTCTTCGCCATATTGGTGGTATTCAGGGATATCGTAGCCATGGAGATAGCTCGTTATAATTCCGTGTTCAGTCAGCTCGCTCTTTATTGGTTAAATTCAATATTACGCCACGTTGGAGACTCCCGATTGTCGGCTTCCCCCCCACACAAGACGATTTGACACCACAACGTTCTCCGCCGATAATCGTAAATATTGAACATGTTTAATACTTACGATTATCTGCGCCGACTGATTTCGGAGCCGATTGTCGGCCGAATTTCACTCTTAACACACCACACACTACAAGAGAATCTTATAAAATAATCTTAAAAGCTTAAGATAATCGGGCGATGTCTGTCCGTGATCGGAAGGGGGAAAATCGGGGCAAAATCAGCCCGATTATCTTTACGTGTGTGGCAGGCTTTAGAGAGACCACTCTCTCCCACCAGTCTTGGCTGCGGACTCGCATCCAAATTCCTCTTGTTTACGGCGGAGCTGGGGGTAAATATAAAGATCTGACGAGAAATTGACGTAGCTACGATGTCCTCCTCCTTCTTAATTGAAGGAGCAGGCAGAGAAAAGCTCTCTCCTGCTGTGCTTTCATTAAAATCGAATTTAAAATCCCCGATAGTGATAAGACATCCATTATGTCGCCGCCGGTCCAGAGATGTGTCAGGTGTGCGCGAGAGACATAACGGGCACTTTTGTTACTGCCATGTATACAGTACATTCGGAACACATTTTAGGAACAGATCTATGCGGATCAGATGTGCCATGTTAACGCGGCTATTGTGTGTTTTGTGCCTAAGGTGAGTTCTAACAATCAGTGTGTGATGGTCGCTGATCATATCAAGCCGTTCAAGCGAGGTATGTGTTTAATGATGGTCAAAGAAAACATCATTTATGTCATAAATATATCATAAAATTAAAGAGGTAATAGTGGATACGAGAGAGAGAACACAAGAGAGATAATTAATGTGAGAGCATAAGTAGCGAACGGAGGGAGAGATATATCAATCTTTTGAGGGTACCCTGTGGTCCGAGGTACCTTTCCCGTTTCTGACTTCCCAATGCCGAGCCTTCTGGGTACTAATCAATCAGTCACACTCTGACAAGCTGTTTGAACTGAGTGCTTTGTGTGTGTGTGTGTGTGTGTGTGTGTGTGTGTGTGTGTGTGTGCGTGTGTGTGTGTGTGTGTGTGTGTGTGTGTGTGTAGGTGTGTGTAGGTGTGTGTGTGCGTGTGCGTGTGTATGTGTGTGTATGTGTGTGTGTGTGTGTGTGTGTGTGTGTGTGTGTGTGTGTGTGTGTGTGTGTGTGTGTGTGTGTGTGTGTGTGTGAGGTGAATGGACACAATAGCCATGCTATTTATTTTATTCCGAAAATATGAAACGTAGGAACATTTAGATGGAAACAAGGTAAATGGAAGCATATTTTGAAGAAGGACAATATCTAAAACTTGTTTCACTTGATATCAATTGAAAATTGTTTTCGATTTGAGAGACATTTATAGACAAATCCACATTTCATGAAATGCTTATTTCTTGGGTTGTTATTTTCTGGTGGTTATGTATCCATGCCTTGTTGAAGCCCTAACTGTGAATATGAAGTATGATTAAATTAATCCATAATTGGTTGCATCTATCTGAGCTAAACTTAATAAATATATATAATTCAAGATAAAAATAATAATCAAGACACATAAAACCGAATGCACACGTATCAATTAAACCAATAAATAATAAACCAAAAGTGTCCTATAATCTAAGCAGATCTATTAACTAGCAGTTTCATGTTTGACAGATTGTAATTATTTTAGAGTTCAATAAAATTGACTGAACAAGATCAGTTCCGCCAAGTTTAAGTCATTGTGTAGAGTACTCCAAGTAGGCAGGACAATTAAGTAAAAAGCTTTTTTACAAATGAGCTTTCGTACAAAAATTCAGTTAGTCTTTTGAACGACCACAATGCATTCCATAGCTACGGTTTAATACATGTCTTTGTGAAAGGTTCTCAAAGCAAAGAGCAAAAACTGTTTGTGACTTGGTGTGAGTGTGTGATGCATCTATTGCTATCGTCATCCTTCTTACACACATACAAATTTTACCTTGTGAAGTTACCTACAGGGTTTTCCAAGGCATGTGAGCAAATAAAACCTTTTCAACAGGATTAAGGAATATAACCTATACTTTTTTTTTGTTTACAGCTAGATACTGCTGGATGGTATAGATATCCCCTGGAGACATCTTAGCCATCATTTAGCAGAAGATCTTACCTCACCAACCCACGCACCAACCGTAAATCACCTAGGATCTCTATTGAATTAGCCCTGTGGCCAGATCAAATCTAGCATAATTGGTTAAATGCATTATGTTGATTAATTGCTTCCACTGGCGATAATAAAGTAGGACAGAGCAGAGAGACAGCTAATCTTTGTCTAGCTGTTTTTAAGTCTTTCTTTCAGGGAAGTCTTTACAAACGACCTGACAAACACACTTCCTGGGCATTTTCCTCGGATATTTCTTCAAGATGATTTAAGGTAATCTCTCTGCCAAACTATTCCCACTCCAACCCAACTACTCCCTGCCTCTCTCTCCCTCTCCCTCTCTCTCTCTCTCCCCATCTCCCTCTCGCTCCCTCTCTCTCCCTCATTATCTCCCTCCATATCTTTAAACACAAAAAGCTTTTAGCGATGAAGAATGCCGCACGGCAGCACAAAAATGTCCGCTGCAATGAACAAAGTCACATTCTCCTTCTCCCCTAATCACAGCCACTCCATCAACGCGTGCCGGGCGTATTTACCGCGCTGCCATTGTGGGCCGCATAATGCGATAATTACACAGCACTTTTGAGAAAAAGCACCACCAAAATCAGTCAAGCGCCGCTCATTGAATTTGCGCCACAGAGGAGGAAAAATTATTCAAGATTTCAAAGATCGCTCAGCAAAAACACTCATCATAACAACATAACCCATGCCCAAAAAGACATGACCAACAAACCGGAGCGGTTATGTACCATTTGGTGTTTTGTTGAATTAACATGGTTTGCAATTAGATTGATATAGTATAATATGTAAAAAACATCTGTTCAAATATCTGAAAATAACTAGACTTATATTATAAATTTGGTTGAGTTGTGTACTTCGATTATACTAAATGTTTCCAACTATTCTAAAAACCAAGAGAAAATCCATAAATGTATTCAAGGTTACATTATGTTTTATTTGTCGCCTATCAATGGCTCGTTCTAGCTTACAGCGATGTGCAATTTTAGCCATTTTTACAATTTAAATCTGTACAATATCTAGAGAATCAGGTCAGGACCTGGTCTGGAGAAGTCCTTTCACACATGTAGCACACAACAGGAGATAATTCGTTACCGTCTATTTCTCACATACTGGAAATATGGGGAAAAAATGTGAAACGTCCTCAGAACTCGCTGTGAATTCTTCATCTTCTTCGCATATACCGCCATCTACTAGGGATGGAAAAAGTTAACAGAATATTAATCTAAACAAAATATGGGTTAGTATTGAAGCAAATATGGGCGAATACTCAAAGACTTGTTTTGTAGGCACGTCATTTTTGTCAATGCCCGTGGTAGTTCCCACTGGTTAACACAGCGAAAGTCTGCTTTAATCAGTATTCTACACAGTCTATGCTGCTTTACATTCCACTTGAACTTTTGATGTCAGGAGGCTCATGGTGGGCAGTCATTGCTGTAAACCCTGTTGAACGTGTGGGGAGGTCCGCCTACCCGGGCCAGCTGCTCCGGACAATAACCTGCCCAAATCACGCATCGGACATTACACCGACTTTGTACTTGGTAAAAAAAGAATTGTCTAACATCCAGTCTAACCGATTCAGACCTTTGCATTCTCTCATACAGCTCCTAATGTCTAGTTCAGGGTTGTGCATTGCTTGTTTGAAAGGGGCTTCTGACAAGTGGTTCATGTCAGTGCCCAAGCTATTGTCTACGGTGAAAGTATAACGTTCCAACAACTTTCAGAAAGCTCATAAAGTAATTTTTCGTATGATTGTTTTAACCACAGATAACAGCGGTGGGGCCACCGCAGGATTAGAATCGCCATGTAGCGTTATATACAGATATGGGTAGATGACTCACACAAGAGAGAGATAAAGTCTCTCGGACAAGTTTCAAAATAACTGAGAGCTGTGTAAAAGTTCTGACATCATCTCTTCCACTAAGCACAAGGTCTTAGCGAGAGTTTAGATGAGATGACAAGAGTTAGAACCGAGAAAACATTATGTGTTTTTGGAAGTACATTCTGTGACACCGAATTTCTGCAGTCTGTAGTCATAAACGAATCCCAAAATATAATATAATATATATATATATATATATATATATAAATGTTACCCAACTAATGTATATATATATATCCATATATATTTATTGAAAATCATAAAAGGGCCAACAATGTAACATAGTAGTTATAGTGCAATAGTTTTCTCTCTCCCTCTGCCTTTCTTTAGGTGGTTGGGAGAATCACAACCCAACCGTAAGCATGTTTGTGTTTCTGCCTACATCTGAGTGATGAAATATGAGTGGTCCATACGCTGTCAATATGGCGCCTAGTTTAGAAAATAAACAAGTGGCCCCTAAATGTCAATGGTGGCAGTCTAAAGGCGGTGGTTTATTCCCACTAGGCGATTTGCTCAAAGTTCTTGTCGTTTACAGCGAAGAGTTCTCCCAGACAGATGTCGCCTGTCTGTCTGGCTGCGTTGGCACACACATCCTGTTGAATCCCAATCTGAAGTCTGTTCATCTGTTTTCTCTTTATGATTTTTAATATTTGTTTAGCTTCACTTTCGATTTTTTCGTCATTTCGTTTCATTGGCGGATTTAGTTAAATACTAGATCAATACTCAATTCAGAGCTAACATTAACGGCAAATTGAGGCTCCTCGTATAGTGTCTTCTGAATGATGCTATTTTACTGTTATTATGGTCACACTTACACAAGAAAAAATTGTTGCCAAGGCAGCTCTTGTTTTGTATGTAGGTGCAGCTGATTTTTTCGTAAAAAATACATTCACACATAGCCCAGTCGTCTCATGCTCAAGGCCATTTGGCCGACCGACTACAAAAATAGTCGAGACTCAGATCCCATCTTCAACCTGAGACCTCACATTGAACTGTGGCGTGTGCACCCATCAGACCAGGGTTCCTATGGCTGTGAGCTGCTAAGACAACGCTTGCATTGAAATGTGAAGCGCAACTGCATCGCAACAATCCAAACCCCGGTCAGCCAACGCGGTTAAGAACGCAAGCTGTTGTAACAATGACAAAAAGTAGGAATGTGCACATGTTGGTGTGTTATGATGATGACATGATGACAGATGGATGATGATATTAAGAAGGGTGGGATAGCCAGCCGACCTGTTTAGTGTTTACACAACCAGAAGCTTGGTTGCAATAGAAAGAAGCGTGTAATAATGCAAGCATGAATGCTGATGTCACACTCAATTACGACGGGACATTTTTCTCCAATCAGGCAACTGATGGAACTTGAACACTTGAACACACGTTTGTATGAGTCAGCAAACTAAACGAATCAAAGTTGGGCGGCTCGGAGGACATAAAAGAAACATATCTTCCGCATCTCTCCACAGTGCAACAATGAAATCCAACTGCTCTTCTGCTGGCTTGGTTCCCTAACTAATCTCTTGTCTGTCATCAGCTAGAATAGAGTCAGCAAGAGGCAGAGAAGAAAGAAAACGAGGCACTAATTAAAGTATTCTTCGATTTACTTGATTAAAGTCGTTTCATCATTTTTCTCTCATGTGTCGACCACTAACGAATCCATGATGTTAAGTTTGACATTAATAAAAATGCAATTGTTTGGATTGTTTGTATTGATGTCAATGCTAGTTCCCGGCAAAGTCATTCTATGCTGGATGGAGAGAGCGAGAGAGAAGAAGATCACGGGAGAAATGAAGATTGTTATTGTCAGAGCAATCTAAATGCCAGAGCAATTTAAATTCTTGTCAGTGGAGTCACCTTGGATAACATCACCATTTTTTTTAGCACACAAAGTGCATGCACAAAGGGCACACATCACAGACAATAGTAACACAACACCAAACAGAAACGGTTTGAATGCTGTACGTTTTCTATTGACACAGTGGCACCTTTCAATTCACAAAGTGCTTCAATGTTGTCCTTGAACATTTGGCTTGGAGAACAATGAAGCCTGGCTTTGGGTTAAGCCAACCTGGAGTCTCAGCGTCTCCCTGTCTTCCTGTTTCGTCAGGAGAAATCAACTATTGCCTTAATCTGAGAGTTGACTAATATGTTAGACTTCCAGCCAAATGCTATTTGATTCTGTTCCCAATGTCCACAAAATTAGCATCCTTGAGTAGGATGCCTGATTCCTACCGGCAACTTAATGCCCAGTATTGAGTACTTTGCATGTTGCTTTTGGATAAAATGTATCTGCTAAGTTATTCAATAGAAAACGTCTGCTAATTAACCAACTAATTAATGACTAATTTATTTGTTTTCATTCTCCTTTTCTGTCACCCAAACCTCTCTGCTTCTGCCTCCAAACGGGTTAATACAGATGGATTCAGGCACACCAACAAAACAGTTTTCTTTCTGTCGTCTTTCGAAAGTTCATAACACTATTCTTGGTTTTGTTTAGTTCGATTTTTTCCAAATATCACACACACACACACACACACAAACACACACACACGCACACACTCAAAAATACACACACACTAACACAGAGACACACACACACACACACCAAACTCGTTTTTAGCGGTGAAAACCAGGACGAAAGTGTAAAACATCCCATTTCCATCTTCAATCAGTTATACAAGTACATTTATGATATTTGAAGTGCTGTGTCTATTGTACAACGCAGTTAAGTGATTATTCTTCATTATTTATTACACTCTGGAGCCATGACTGCAATCTGTTTAAGGGGAAAGCTGGGTTAATGGCATAAGGAGAACCGTATTATCGAAGGAAATCAGACCTCTGAGTCTGAACTCTGGTGATTAAGCACATTAAGAGATAGAGAAATTAAGGAAGAATGAAAGCAAGAAAAAGAGAAATAAACAGACATTGAGATGGAGGAACACTTTCAAAATCGATACCCAAACAAAGCTTTACACGCATAATGAGCTTTGTTAAGAATCGGCTGTATATTCATCGGGATTCATTATTTCCTCAATTTAAACATCGAACAAGACAAGAAAATTAGCCCTCAAATGAATCAAAGCAGTTGTCTATTCTCCTTGGTTGAACACAGCACATGAATCAAAGACCTAGACCATTTCACTGCTTTAGTCTGGTCACAACAACGCCCTGATATGGGCCGACACAGCCATCAAGCGAGGAGCAACTGAGGAAAAAAGCCAAGATTAAATGACAAAGGAAAGTAGAGTCCCTAAAAGTCAGAGAAAGAAGAGAGGGAGAGTGAGAGAGAGCGATAAAATATAAGTATGAAATTCAAATAGATAAATTGAACTGTTGAAAGACTGATGAAGATCAAGGGAGGGGGGGGGGGGGAGTGAGTGACGAAGGGGCCTTTGTTGGGGAAAATCAACTGCTTTTATAATGCTTGCTGATTACATTTCCTAAATGTCAAGTCCATTTCCATTTAAAGTGCCTCGCTGCCTAAGCGGGCATGGAGAATGAGACACGCCCAGGCCTCACAAACACACATACACACACACACACACACACACACACACACACACACACACACACACACACACACACACATACAGAGACGAGAATCAAAGGCATTCAAATAGTCTACAGATTCCCATATAAACAAATGTCTTAAACACAAATTAATGCCTGCCTAAATCATCTCCTATATGCTCCTCTTGACTACATGTAAGGATATTAGGCTACACGCCACGCCACTAGGCTACACGACGCGTTCCCGGCCTAGCAGGGGGGGGGGGGTCAAATTAAGAGATACTTCCAACAAGTTTAAGTAAAAGGCTCATTACATAATGCAGGCCAACAGGCACATGTTATGGATACACAACACTGGTAATATGTTAATCATAAGAGTAGAGTGTGTTATCACTTTCAATATCACATGTTATTCGCTCTCCCCATGATATAAAAATGATCTCCGATCATTAATCAAGCCAGGAAAATTAATCAAGCAGAATTCATTGGAATAGCCGTCTTCAAGGTAGCTGCATAAGAAGCGCGTAGTCTGGGAGATTGTACA
>NC_044053.1:9081112-9123612 GCF_902167405.1 Gadus morhua
GTGTGTGTACTGTGATTTATTTGGTTTAATTAGATCAGTGATGTAAAACAGCTCGCGGGAAAGAGAAGGTAAAGACAAGTGCCAAGGGAGGTATAAATAACACAGCCCACCCCTCCTCTCCCCTCCCTTCATCTCTCCTTCTGCCTCTCCTTCTCCTCCCTCATTCGGTCCACTCTATCCTTCCTGTCGTTTCTTCTCTGCCTCTCCTTCTCCTCCCTCATTCGGTCCACTCTATCCTTCCTGGCGTTTCTTCTCTTTCGGGTCAGCTCCAGGTTGCCGTTCGAAACTCAACTGATTTCCCTCACCTTTGTTGTAGTTAGTGCATCACTGTTGCCAGCCTGTTTCTATAGGTCTTGTTCATCGCAATCTTAAATCGATGGTGATGTTTGAATGGATGTTTTGAAGATCCTCTGAAGCTGCCAGCGCGTTTCTCATCTGAGAGGTGGCAAACAAAGTTTTCACTAGCCAAGGTTACTCTATATTTACGTTGTTTGTGATTTTACAGTGCTGCTGCTCTCAGGAGTCCCCTCATTATGGCGTATTGCCGACAAATATCCCATGATGCATTCTGATGTACAAGCCCTATACAAGTCTTTTGTGTCTACTCTATAGAATGAACTCTAAGAGACACCCCGTCTATCTCTCTCTCTCCCTCCCTCTCTCTCCCTCCCTCTCTCTCCCTCTCGCTCCCTCTCTTTCACTCTCCCTGCCTCCCCGACATCTTTTTTTATACTTACTCTATACTCACTCTCTCTGCCCCTCTCCTGTATGCTACACACACAAACACTTTCTCTTACACACTCTCACTTCCACAGCCATAGCCACACATTCCTGCTGCTGGCTGAATGCTGATAGGGGGTAAACACCTCATTAGGCTAAAAGGCCCAGAGGAGCGATCAGCCGCATGTTACCTGGTGGAAACTGTTACTCAAGAGTGGCTGGCAGACATTTTGGAGTGGGAGAAAATTAATGCAGGAAATTATTCTGCACAGGTTATGGAGGGGAGCGAGAGTGAGACAGAGAGAACGAGAGACAGAGAGGGAGGAAGAGGGACAGATGGAGAAGTTATTCAAAGTATTCCTTCATTTGGCTCTATAGGTGGAAAAACGGGAACACACACACACACACACATACAAAAATAACCCCACTCCCTCTCTCCCTCTCTATACTTGCATGTGAGCTCCATCACACATACACACGCACTCGTCTAACACCTATACACATGCATACGTGTTCCTAAAAAGCCTGTCAATCGACGGGACCAAAGTCTCTCCAAACCCTTTCACCCACCTGCTGCACAGAGCCATCAAACATGAGTACACCTGTAACGCCAGGTAGTTGGGATTAAAGCCACCAGCACTTTGCAAGGCTTATTTTCCTGCTTTGCATATTCACTCACCCACACACATACACACACACACACACAAATCTCTCTCCGTACCAAGGGCATCTGAGTAGTGTAATAATATTTCCCAGGGCCGTTAGAGAGGCTCCAGGTCTGAGAATGTCGAGAAGAACATATGAACTTATCTCTGTGCTTTAGAACAACGCCCAGAGACTAAATCAGCCGCCTGCAAGTTGGCCCTATCCCACTTGGCATTAAATAAGTTTTACTACTTATAGCGTTCAACTGTGGGAATGGTTTTAGTCACAGATATACATACACATTGATGTGACCACACGCACACTTACACGTGTGTGTGTGTGTGTCTGTGTATGTGTAGCAAACAACGTTTGGCGCTTTTTTCTGATTCACGAGTAAAGCGTTTAGTGTGCAACAAAATAGGAACATGAATTATGAGTTGTGCGTGTGTATCGCTTTCCTAAAGCCTTCCCGGGTGCTCAGCACAAATATTCCTGCTAACATGATTTAAGAATGCTCATAAAACATTGTCTGTGAATCATTAAGAATCGTATATCATGTCCAAAGCTTCATTCTTATTAAACAAAATATGACTTTTTTTTTAAGCATTTGTGAACTTTTTTTTTATATGTGTATGAAACACAAATGCTCCCTCCCCGGTCTTTACCTTTTTGGCATTTAGCGTATTTGACATAATTAAATGTTATGCATACATTTTAATGTGTTGACTGCACACAGTTAATAGAGCATCATGTTTCAGCTTTCTGTTGTCATTGCAAACATGAGCAATATGCATTAGCATTGCGTTAATATTTCATTATTTAAACATTTATTTTACCACTCAGATCCACTTTTAATGATGGCATTGAAAATCGTGTGTCAGTTTTATGTTACTAAGACATTGTTGCCAGAGAAAACAATTACCAAGTATGGGTTAATGGTAAGCACCAGATAATACTATATCTCTTCAAACCCGTACACAATATGCTGTCATTTGTTTACTGTACACAACCACAGACATTTAAACATTATGGAAATCCTTGTTGGTTAATCTGATAGACACATTGTCATAATGTGAACATTTCCCATTCCAACCGCCACCGGAATGTTCTGTCAAATGAGGCGTTCACCTTAGGGATGCATTAGGAATATGAATCGCACGCAGCATCCGAAGCGTTATTACTATGATGGCAGGCTTCCTCGTCCAGATAAGTGCATAATCCAAACACAAAATCCAAACGATCGTTTGAGAGAATGATGCTCAAATGAAACATTTGTCAGGTCCAAATGAAAACATAATGGGTTCATCAAAGCCTAGAAATAAAAGCCCATGTGGGGATGAGCTGAAACAACTTTAGTGCGGCAGAATTCATTCTGTTCCCCGTGTTTCGACTCTGACATTCACAGAGCTGTGGCTGGGGAATTCCTCCCGATTGTAATCTCTGATGAAAGACAAAATAAAGCAAAGAAAGCGCTCATGTAGTAGTACTTTACTGATTATTTTCTTACATTGCCAATAAAAAATAACTAATAACCAAGCCTCAGTAAAAAAGTAATTTGCAAGAGATTGCCTTTCACCTTGTATCAAGGAGATTCATTCCTAGTTTGAATCAACAGACAAGATACAGTGCACTTTTTTAATGTTGTCATGACCATAATCATTTGTTTAATACGTGTTACATTTTTTCTCTTCAATTGAAACTGGGATCAGCCAGATCCAATTAATCCAATCAATTAATAACACATTCACCTCATCTTAATAATTGACTTTGCTCATTATAAATTAAACATGTATCGAAAGACAGAAATGTCTATATAAATAATGAATACTTTTCCCTTAGACTCAGACGGTGCATTTGGCAAACGTCAGAACTTCTTTTGAAGCTTTGAACTTTGACATCGTTGCTTATAAAAGTAAGTAAGTGTGTGTTTGGCTCTAGATGGAGACGTCAGCGTGTGGTCGCAGGTCACGCAGGTCGGTCCTGGGCCCCGGCACGGGGCCAGCAGAGTCAGCGGTGAGCCAGCGGGGGACCAGAGGGTTGTGCAGCGTGACATTGAAGGTGCCTTTCAGGACCGTATCCATGACGCCCGGACTCAGCTGGAGGAAGACGAGGAGGAGGAGGAGGAGGAGGAGGAAGAGGAGGAGGAGGGCGAGGAGAACCAGACGACAGCAGAGGAAGGTGAAGGGCTTTCAGTTCCACGTGTTTTATACCGAGTTACTTATGCAAAGTAAATAGAATGTATTGACACAGCATTCAGTGTTTACTGGTTACATTTGTTCATACAAATCATTTAGTGTATCATTTAAATTCTTCCTTGTAATTATTTTTTGGGGATGTTACGTATTTTGCATTACCGAATGGATCACGGGAGTTTTTGTTTGCCATACTCTGGCGGAGTTACTAATGTAAAATCCTAAGTAAATTTAAATATCCGTAAACCAAATCCTAAATAAACATAAATATACTGCAACGTAGGCTGATTAAAACATTGTTCTGCAATGTCTCTGTTTTGATTCAGAAATTATCTGGCAATTTAAAATACAAAGTCTCTCCATAATGACAATTCATTTCAAAAGGAATTGCTAAACATTGCTCCTATCCAAAACGGAGGTGGTCATTGAGATGTAACGTCACGATGAACAAGCCCTAAACAGAACTGACAGCATTTTGCTTTGCATACTGTCAGTGCAAGAAGGACTTGTGAGCAAAACTTTCAAGTTGTTGTTTTCCTTCGACATCTTCTATTCTACAAGGGTACAATTATATGTCATTGTTGTTTGTGAAGTGTTTATTTTTGTTTTATAGTGAGTTAAGGATGCTCTTCAGATCAGTCCGATTTTTCACGAGCAGGCGAGCAGCCCTCCTCACATCTGAAGGCAATACCTCATAATTGGGGACAGCTCATTGGCTAAGCCCTCTAGAAGGGGTCTTAAGGGGACACTGCCCATTCTCCTCATAGCTTGTACAACTCTATAGTGGCTGATAGCGACTTCAAAGCAAAAAAAAAAGGAATGCAGGTAAACAGAAAGTCAAGAGGTCAACTCAAGTTCATCTTCACAGCTTCAGTACTAAAAGGCTTCACAGGTTAACAGTCAAATCCTCAGCCTTGAAACAGAGAGCGGAAAAACTCCCAGAAGTCCCGTGGGAAAGAAACAGAGAAAATTCTAAGCCACCAGGCTAAGTCACCCCCCCAAAGCCACCCCCCCCCCCCCCACACACACACACACGCACACACAGACACACACAAAATGTGTGTCATCACATTCAGCCTTTAAAATTGTAATAGAAACCTATCACCCTGCCCCACACGGCAGCACTGGTGTGATGAAGGACATGACATCATATCATCCGTTACGGCAGGGGCACGTATTTTGTTGTGCATTAATATTGGTGGCGGGCACCGTGAAGATAGAGGTGACGGCTTGATCAAATTTGTCATTTGTCTTGCACAGATAGTGCTGGCGCAGGGATGGGAGTGTGTACAGACCGAATAGAGAGAAGAGGGAACGCTAGGGAGATAGGAGAGGGAAGACAGGCAGAGGGAGAGAGAGGGCTATAGAGGCAGAACAGAAAGGGAGAGAGAGAGGAAAGAGGGAGAACAAAAAGAGAACACGGAGAGAGAACACAGAGAGGAAAGAGAGACAACACAGAGGGAGAACAGAACGAGAACACGGAGAGAGAACACAGAGAGGAAAGAGAGACAACACAGAGAGGGAAGAGACAGAACATAGAGGAAAAGAGAGAGACAGACAGAGAGAGAGAGGAAAGAGAGAGAACAGAAAGAGTACACAGAGAGAGAACACAGAGAGGAAAGAGAGGCAACACAGAGAGGGAAGAGACAGAACATAGAGGAAGAGAGAGACAGACAGAGAGAGAGGAAAGAGAGACAACACAGAGAGGGAACAGACAGAACATAGAGGAAGAGAGAGACAGACAGAGAGAGAGAGGAAAGAGAGAGAACAGAAAGAGTACACAGAGAGAGAACACAGAGAGGAAAGAGAGGCAACACAGAGAGGGAAGAGACAGAACATAGAGGAAGAGAGAGACAGAGAGAGAGGAAAGAGAGACAACACAGAGAGGGAACAGACAGAACATAGAGGAAGAGAGAGACAGACAGAGAGAGAGAGGAAAGAGAGACAGCACAGAGAGGGAACAGACAGAACATAGAGGAAGAGAGAGACAGACAGAGAGAGAGAGGAAAGAGAGACAGCACAGAGAGGGAAGAGAGAGGGAAGAGAGAGAGGAAAGAGAGACAACACAGAGGGAAGAGAGAGGGAAGAGAGAGGGAAGAGACAGACAGAGAGGGAGAGAGAGACAACACAGAGAGAGAGAGAGAGCGAGAGCACAGAGAGCGAGAGCACAGAGAGAGAGAGAGAGCACAGAGAGAGAGAGAGAGAGAGAGAGAGAGAGAGAGAGAGAGAGAGAGGGAAGACACAGAGAGAGCGGGAGAGTGCTAGAACAGAGAGAGGGAGGGAAAGAGAGAGAGAGAGAAAGGTACAGAGAGGGAAGGGTGAGGGAAGAGAGGGAAAGAGGGAGAGGGATAGAGTGACGAGAGAGAGAGCAGAGAGATGTGGCCAGGTAGGATATATCCTATAAGAACTACACAAACAAAGCCAGAGAAGATATGTGAGCGAGGGAAGAATAGCGATTTAAAGAAAAACAATAACGGCACAGACACACACTCACAGAAAAATGCGGTACCCTCTGTCAAATCTGTCAAACGCAGGCATACACAGAGAACACACACACATTGTTAGTGCATTTTCCTGTGTATGTTGGGGTGTGAGAACAAGGCAGAGTGTAGTGAGAGAGATCAGGGCGATCCTCAGGAGAGAGAGAGAGATCAGGGCGTGTCTCAGGAGAGAGAGAGAGATCAGGGCGAAACTCAGGAGCAAAAGAGAAAGAGCGAGAGAGAGAGGAAGAGAGAGCGAGAGCGAGAGAGAGAGGAAGAGAGAGCGAGAGAGAGTGAGAGGGAGGGAGAAAAAGAGAGAGAGAGAGAAAGAGAGAGAGAGACAGATAAGTCTCTCTCAGATAAGTGTCTGCGTGTCACCTTCTCTCTTCACACCTGCTCCACAACAGCCTGGGAATACTCAGCTCTCACAAGTTATCAAAGACCCTTACTCGCACACACACACACACACACACACACACACACAAACTAGATGTAATAGAATACATGTGCACGCCAATGCACACAAGCACCATCAAGACACCACCTCAGTGAGAGTTCGCGTACGTGCATGCGTGTGTGTGGCCACAGTGAGAGTACGCGTGCATGCGTGTACGTGTCCCTGTGCGTGCGTGTGTCCCTGTGTGCCTCTGTATGCAGCTCATGCACACGCCCGTGCGCTCACGTGCGTGCCCCCGTCTCTTCATCCCCTCCGGCCATCAGTATGCGGGCGACGCGGCGCGAGGATTTAGCTACACAGCCTCCGCCCTCCACGTCTCCGTATCGATCGGGACGGGAAGAGAGGGCCCGGGGTTCACAGGCAGGGCACCCTGGGGTGGCCCCGGAGGTCGGGGTAGAGGTGGGGGGGGGGGGGGTTGGTAGTAGGGGTTACGGTGGGGTGAGGGGAGGGGCCTCTTGGATCTGATGGCGCCGCCAGCATGGCAATGAAGGGAGGAGATTATGGGATGTTTCGCCAGCCGCGGAGGTGTTGATGGTGTTGATGGGAGCCTTACGGAACACGTGTGCAAAGTAGAAGGTCTGTGTACTTGCACACACATACACACACACACACGCGCATGCACGTGCACGTACGCATGCACACACAGAGCTGCTGTAGGACAGGTGGAGGCGTGGAGGATTGGATGCGATCAGTGCGCACTGCGTAGCTTCGGGAGGTGGATGAGCCCGGCTCATCACAGGTGAGCTATGGAAGCACCGTCCTCAGTTTGCATACGTTCCAGTGCTGTGGTTTCTCATGATTAGCAATAGGCCTCTGTCTCCCACCGCCTGCATTCTCTCTCTCTCTCTCTCTCTCTCACTCCCTCCCTCTCCCTCTCTCTCCCTGTGGTTCATTATTTGAATGACTGTCTCTGTTGAACAATGCGTCATCCCACCCCACGTAGACGTGTACCTCTGTCCCGGTTTACTCAATCCAACTATCTGCTCCTCTTTCCCTCTTACCTCCCCATCCTCTCCCCCTGTCCTCGCTCCCTCGCTCCCGTTATCCACCTCCGTCTGTCTCTACCTCCATCTATCGCTCCCTCTGTTTTCTCTTTATATATCTCTGCTGCTCTCTCTCTCTCTCTGTACCTCTCCCTAATAATCGTACTTAGGCTCTCAAACTAAATGAGGGCCAACCAGTGAAGACGGTGGAGTGTGTGAGAGAGGGGTAATGGAGCCTGGTTTTCCGGCTCTGTCTGCTGGCGGATGCGTATCATGGCCAATCTCAATGAGCCCTCGCTGTGGACTTATGTTTCTCAAGTGGATAGCTTTATGTTCAGATACAATGGGCACACACACAAGGGGACGCACACACACACACACACACACACACACACACACACACACACACACACACACACACACACACACACACACACACACACACACACACACACACAGTGCCCACATGGGCGTTCACACAGGCTAATGCTTAAAGAGCTGTGATTATGGGCGGCTGGTGCCTATTTGCGGCATTTCAACATCGCCTGGTTCATTCCAACCCCCACTTCCTTACCTCCTCCTCTTCCTTTATTTTAACCTTGGTCCATTCGTTCAGCCATAATCTCTCACAGGAGGGACACATTGTGCAGAAGCAGGAAAAGAGGGGTGAAGATGAAGAAGTGACGAGAGGAGAGAAGAGTAATAAAGTGACAGAAGGAGGGGACAGGAACATTAGAGTTTTTGATAGTAACTAATGGAGATACTCAACAGCGTGTCTCATCTTTGCAAATACATTGGCAGATGAGGTACGAAAGAAAGAATGAAAGATAGAAAAAAAGAAAGAAAGAAGAGATCAACAGACGGGATGGGAAGGAGATGTATAAGAAATAACCTGGGATTTACTACTTGGTTCAGTCTGTGTGTGCCAGACAGACTGAACCCCAACACACACACACACACACACACACACACACACACACACACACACACACACACACACACACACACACACACACACACACACACACACACACACACACACAAACACACACACACACACACACCGCGTGTCATCTTAGATTCTATCAGCGCCACCATTTCCTCAACCACCGACAACAAAAGCACGTCGTCAGTAGAAGGGATTTATAAAAGAGACAAGAGAGGAATAAAAAGAAACTACAAAAGTGCCAAATAAACACTGAGACATAAAAGGAGGGAGGAGTGAGAGGGTGTGGATAGAGCCGCATGACATATAGGAAAGGGAGAGACAGAGAGAGCGATGGCTGAGTGAGATAAATAAATAGGGAGGGACTAACGGATGAAGCAAATAAGAGGGCAGAGGAGAGGGAGGACAGGAAGGCGTGGGAGAGGAAGGGAGAGGAAGGGAGGGAGGGAGGGGGGGGGGGGGTAAGGCAAGAGAGAGTCAAGGCGAGGAGCGGAGAGGAAAGAAAATGAGAGGTGAGGGATAGGACAGAGGAAGGAGAGGAAAGGAGAAGGGAGGTGAGGGGTAGGAGAGGAGGGCACAGAAAAGAGAGGGAAGGAGAGGAGAGGTGAGGGATAGGAGAGAGGAAGGAGAGGAAAGAGGGGAAAGGAGACGAGAGGTGAGGGATAGGAGAGGAGGGGAGAGGAGAAAAAGGAGAAGAGGGTGGAGGGAGGAAAAGATGAGTAGAGAAGAGGAGAGGCGAGGGTAGCAGGCAAGAAAACAGGAGAGAGGCCGGCGATAGGAGAGACGAAAGCAGAGGAACCTCGCTGGCTCCGGTGATAAAATTACCCCCCTGATGAACGCGTGGAACCAGGAAGTGTGTTCCAGGCTCGTAAATCACGGGCTGTGATTTGCCTTCAGTGTTTAGCGGGCGTACTCAGCGAGGTCCGCGCACCGCAGCGGATCTCACCCATCCATCACCGGCGTTTACAGGCGGCCCTAACTGTCTCCGGCTATATGTCCTATGAAAAACAGATTGAAATTGACACAACGCGCAGACACGCGCACGGGCAGGAGAGTCCAACTCAGAGAGCGAAAGAGCTAACCAACAGTTCCGTTTAGCCATGTTATGTTGTGAAAAGAACAAAAGACATCCCAGGTATGAAGTATGAACATATATGCTTACGTATGGACGCCGTTGGTGTGGCTTTGCGCACCTGAACTTCCCACAATAACGGGAAATCATATGCTGTATTCTCTGAATTGCGCCGTGGTGTGCCTAATTTTCTTTTGAACAATTCTGGGATGCCTACCCTGTACAACTTTTTTATTCAACCTCATCCGCAACATTTTCAAAAGCATTGTAAACTCTTACACCCCGGTTTCTAAATCAATGCCCATTCTCTGGGATAATTCCAACCTTGGATGTGGCAATCAGACTTAATCCCTCTTTAATGCCATAAATTGAATACCAATTTCACAATCACAAAAATCCTCCAAATCCTAGGTTGGGGAAAACATGTTTATTGACAACTGTTAAATATAAACAAAATCAGGGTAACTGGACATGATAGTTATGCTCATTTGGAGTAGCCTAGTTCTGTCGTCTTCTTCCCCAACTCCCCAACACGTGTTTTGAGATCCCCCATGTTTTCTCTGTAGCGCTTTCTCAGGGTATTTGATTTTGTGATGAGCTGGGCCATTAAGGGCGCCAGCCTTCCTTTCTGCCTGTTCAGCAAGCCGGCCTGCGTCTTGGTTCAGGCTGTTTGTGACCACGAGCAGAGTTGACGTGCTCCTTCCCTGCTCTACTACTATATCCTCCTCTGATGCATATCTTCGTCGTTCCCGTACCGGCTTTCTCATCCATTCCTCTTCTGAGTGCGGCTGGTCGCTCGACCCAGCTGACGCGGCAGATGCCAGCATCTCCGCTCGGACAAGGGAACCGCGAGGACCCGCCCCCAGAATGTGACATCGTCCCATTTGAGGCGCTGAGCGTTGACTTTTTCCTCCTACATGGTACAGATCTGCCTCGTGGGACAGGGGAAGAAGGACTGCAGAGAGATTGGGCTGAGAAGGACAAGCTATAGCCAGAGGTTGAGGAGTGGACTGTGTGTTGTGTGGAGAGTTGTTTGAGAATGACAGAGGGTGGGTGTGTGTGTAGGAAGAGTATTGTGTGAGAATGACAGAGGGTGTGTGAGTGGGTGAGTGAGTGAGTGAGTGAGTGAGTGAGTGACTGTGTGTGCGCGTGCGTGAAGTGTATGTGCATGTGAAGTGTGGGTGCGTGCGCGTGTGTGCAGTGCGTGTGTGTGTGTGACGTACAGAACTGTCCAGGTGCTCTATTCCCTCCTACCAGCAGAAACACCTCCTGACAAATGCTGATCGTGCAGACACCTCTGCAACCAGACCGGACTTCCTCCCCTGGCAACAGTCTCTGTGTGTGTACATGGTCTTGGGTTCCAAACGGGCAACCCGTCTCTCTGTGGCGTAGTTCAGAGGTGATCGCTGCTGTACTTTCTGTATGATCTTCGACAGCCCTGTTTTGCACTCTTTCCTAAACTCAAGGACTGAGAGCCCCCCATCTTTCTAGTTCTGCTGGAGTCCATGACAGAGTGACAATGGGAAAAGTAGTGAATGACCTATCACACCATGTGCCGTCTCCTTCCGGCGAATAAGAAAATGATATAGTACCCTTGATTCTGCATTCAGGGCTATTTTCATCTCCTTTGGGTCGACCCAATTCTTCTCGTCGGTCTCACCAGATGCAGCTGTGTGAGGTTGGGGAACACATCCCTCTTGACACAAAAATGTCAGCATCCTAAAAGCAGATGTCAAATATTAACAATATTAAAATATAAAATATTATCCCGGTCCCATACATATTGGACCCAATTTTACAAACACTGCTATATATTTCTTCACTTAAGATACTCAGATCTAAATTGGAATCAAGGATGTCAAGAGCAGAAACTAAATTGTCCATAAAATGTTTAAATACTATCACAAGGCTATCATTACCTTCATCAACTCTGCAAAATCTGAGGCGAGGACTAGGATCACTGGCTCCCCTGTTTGGTGTCTGGTTCAGTAAGGCCTGACGCTCCCGGTGAAGACCATGTAGAATCGGAGCCTAACTATAATGAGGAGGTCATGCCGAGCTGCGTTGCGGATGTCGAATGATGCCGTTCTTGTGCCAGTATCTTCTCGTGCAGACTGCCCGCTCAAAGCTGGCCACACCTCCAAGCAGCCACCTCAGCAACAGCCACAGTAGGGAAGGGGAATTGGTTGACTTTTTCCCAGCAGTGAAATCCTCCCTCCTGACTGGTGTATCATGAAGGACAATGTGCAAGACTCTGAGCACCTTCTCCATCTGCCAGATAGCAAGGCCAACTTTACCAGCATTGTGCAGTGTGTTGGCCACAGTTTCCCACTATGATCAACCCCCCCCCCCCCCCCCCCCCCCCCATACTGCTCAGCTTGCTCATGCTGCAGCAGCTCCAGGAACTTCAAGCTGAGGTTTTGGCCATACATTGGCTTAGCCTAGCTCCGCCCGCCTAAGTACTTCCGCTCAATTTGAATTTCCCTTCAGTACTACGTCTGGGTCTGCGGTATGTTCGTGGGTTTTCTCCGTCGAAATTCTCTGCGCCCAATCAGCATAGGGAGTGGCTGAGATCAATGACGTTAAAGTCAGCTCTCATTGACGGACATCTTCACGCACAGTGTTTGGTTTGTTTACAGCTCACGTGCAACGTGATTACCGGCAAAACGTTAGCGATTGGTTATGGCAGATCCAGAGTGGCACTGGGCAGATCCAATAGTTTTAAACTTCAACAGACAGCAGCCATCAAGTGAGATACTATTTATCAATTGAGTAGGTCCAGACTCTCTGCACAAAGGAAATGAAGTACGAGAGTCTGGTAGGACCAGGCTAACATTGGCCAGGATCTGTCTCATTTCCAGCTGCTTCGCACATTCCTGAAGATGAAATGAGAATAATGTATAAAGTATCACAACTCAAAGAAGCAATGTGTAACATTACAACCACTGCTTTTACATAGCTCCAACACATCTGTAGTCAATGCTGATCGATAGTGATTTCAATAATGTTAAAGGAAATCACATCCTCTAACTGATATATTCTACAAATGTTAAATGCCAGCCAACCCATTATTCGCTCTTTATTTACAAGAACCTTCAAGGAGACTCTCAGAACCCCTCCCACCCACTCGACCCAGCCAGCCAGCCCAGTTGAAGTAAACAAAAGTCTATTAATGAGGTTTTTTTGTTCTGAAAGTCTCCCGACTTCAAACTGACAGGGGCTCAATCTAAAACATATTTCAACTTTAACAATAACGATCAACAAGAAAATGTTAATAATATAACTGTCTTTTCACAACATAGACTATATAATATAGTTTTCTCTCTAAGTTAGATCATTTACTTGTATTTAACATACTACTTACATTGAAGTTGCAGTTCCGTGGCCCAGTTACCTAGAGAGAACTTGACTAACGGACCGGTATCAAATGTGCAGGTCCAGCTGTTAAATTGCCAACCCAGTCAAAAGGTACTAGGTTTGATCCCCCATGTCAGAGCAGCCTACCTGTTGGTCTGCTTGAGGATTCTTAGCTCTTTTATTGCCTTTATTTCAATTGACTGTAAGTCGCTTCAGATAAAATAAAACATCTCCCCTATCCCGACGTCGCTGTTGATCCTAATGTAGCCCAGAGATCTGAAGTTTCAGCTGATGCTGATGCTGTTGCTGTTGGTGGTTGAGGTGGTGGCGGGAGCCTGTACAGAAATGTGCTACGATTTTGCAGGCAGATATTTTTTGGCGATTGAGACATGTTTTGCGGACTGCGTGTGTCATTCGACAGCATTGACCCCCAGCGTTCCAGGCATGAAAAATTTCTTTCCGCGCCTTCCATCAAACAACCTTGATGAGCCAGCACGAAAACCTTGGGTCATCTACCCACCGCTCGGTGAGTTTACACTTCACCATGATCGGACGATTTAATTGATAACCAATGCAATTAATTAATAGCTTGAATTTAATTATAACTAACTTTGTTATACTGGAGAATATTTGCAAGGCTGGTTTCTACGAGTACTTGACCTCTTTGTATAACAGTTCCCCTTAAACAAATATGGACCTCTTCATTCTGACAATTCTAGTCTTTGTAAAGCTGCATCATTTCCTATCTATGGAATGTTTAAGCGCAATAAAAGATACTTTGAAACGTTCAGCACTTGTTGATTATATAATTAAATGCTTTTAATCATTTTGAAGCATCCGCGGACACCTTGTTTGTATGCCTGCGTGTATCAGGCGAGGATCTCTCCCAAACTCCCCACGATGTGTAAAACAGGGTGACAGTATTCTGAGCATGTCGAGCCTTTCATGTAAACAGATTTGCTTTTTCGATCCAGGTACAATCTAGATTCAGCGAGGGTTCTACAATCCAGATACTCATCTAAGACCTTTGTGTGTTTACCTGATAAGTGCCCGGGCCGGGGTTGGAATTCCTCTGGACTTTGAATCGATCCTCCCTGCATACGAACAGAGTCTGCTGTGGAGACGTCTTTGTGACCGGGCTATACTGGCCAGGTCCTGGACACACACACACACACACACACACACACACACACACACACACACACACACACACACACACACACACACACACACACACACACACACACACACACACACACACACACACACACACCTGTAATGCCCTGTATAACAACTATAGTTACTACACAAAATGCCTATTTCACGCACAAACATCGATAAACAACATAAAACCCCACAACAACCCACATACAGAATACTACCTTGAGGAGTATTCTTTAACAAACACAGGCACGTGAACTTATCGTGAGCAGATGCACACTGGACACACAGGTCACACAGGTGTAGAGTAGTCAACATATTTTCCACAAACACAGCTTGGAGGTCCTATATATGTTTGATATTCTAGGTCTGTTACTGGATAGCATCAATACATAGCCGTCACATAGATAGGGTTATGGATATATTACGGCCAGGAAAAATAATCCAATACACGAGGCATCGTAGGGCATCTTGAAAAAGACATCAATAAACAAACACAGATCCAATTAATGTAATACAATTTTATCACACGCACACACACACACACACTCTCACACACAAACACAAGCCTTGTGTGCTCACAGACACAACGATGCATTCACCCATCAGCATGCTCGCACAACAATGCGTGGCAAATGAGAACGCCACGGTTTGCATGAAGTCATGTTCATTCAAAGAGGTGACATTTGCATTTAATAGCATTAAAAAAAACATTCAAATATTATTGAAATGAATACCCTAAGCCCCGGGGGGTTCCCAAAAGTCGTTTAATACGAGAGCAAAATCTGCACCGAGGAACGAAATGGAACTATTAAATAACTTCGAAAAACTTGGGATTTTCTTCGGTTCTGCACATACAGAAACTTTTAAGTATCTCGACAGGCTTATAACTGCATTATGGCGAGGACAATGGAGGAGGTTGGGGGGGGGGGTTGGAGGGAAGGGATTACCATCGGACATTCGATTTAAGTGATAGAGAAAAAACAGCTAAACTCCCCACGTCAGCAGGTAAAAGGTTAAACATTCAGCCGCTCAGCGTGTGCCTGTCTGACCCCATAGCTAGCAGCAATCCATTTAGGATCGACGGGAACCCGGGGTGAAATTAGACACACACAAACGCAGACAGACCGATGGACGACAGGCGAGGCGGACACAAATGCACAAGAATTTATTTTGCCCGGGGCCTATGCTTAATGTCACAGACACTATTACTAAAATTGTCATTCTACGTGGCCATCTGCGCGCGTGAGTGTGTCTGGTGTGTGTGTGTGTGTGTGTGCAGGTAGGTTGAAAGCTTGGATAGTTAAATACATTGTCCATTAGGACATCAGAAATGCAATCGCATTGGGGGGGGGGGGGGGACACAATGAGGAAGGTAATGATAATGTTCCATATAGGCCTATTTATAAATGCAAATTCAATAACTGGTAGAGCGATGGCCGTGTGTGAGTGTGTTATCTAATGTCCCATGTATGTTTATGTGTGCGGGCAGCGAAGAGTTGTCCATGTCCTGTGTGTTTCTGTGTGAGTGTGTGTGTCTGCGTGTGCACGTGTGTTAGTGTGACTGTTATCTTATGTCCCATGTTTGTTTATGTGAGCGAGCACCAATGATTTTGGAATGTGTGTGTGTGTGTGTGTGTGTGTGTGTGTGTGTGTGTGTGTGTGTGTGTGTGTGTGTGTGTGTGTGTGTGTGTGTGTGTGTGTGTGTGTGTGTTCACCTGCCGGCCTGTCCACCTGCCTCCCTGAATGTGACCGTGCGTGCGTGTGTGGGTGCGCGTGCGTGTTGTGTGATATCTGGATGTGGACGTCAGAAACACACATTTTTGCAACCGGTTCAAATCTATTTGTATGCAAATGTGTTCCTGGATAAACGTTTTGAGGGGTCTCATGGGGCTGAGAGTAACTCGGTTCAACGGTGGCCCTGTCATAAATTATCCAAATAAGTCATGAATCTATCAATTTTGAAACAACATTTTTGCAACGGGAGTGTCACAGAGTTAAATACTGGGCAGGAGGGGTCCGGTGGGGGGCTTATGAGTGGGTGCTGCCGGGGGTCACGGGGTTATTGGGCTAACCAGAATGGGCATAACCAGCCATGGCTTTTGAGGGGCTTTTTTTGGACGCATTCATCATGGCTGTGCGAACGATAAACGAAGTGTGCATGCACTACGGCTGACGAGTTGAGGTCGGTCCGTCGATTGGCTGGTCGATAGTATTTGGACTTGATGGCCTTAATTCTCATGGATGGATAATCGCTGGTGATCCCTGAAGAAAGAAGCGCAGACAGCAGGGCGAACAAATGCAGACTGATTTTATTTGTATTATTTTCGAGCGATAGGATAGATTGTGTTAGAGATAAAATGAACTCTGAATAAATACAATATTGAAAGCTCCGTAGTTTCTGTTTTAATAAACATATGGTTTGATAGACTATATGACTTGTTAGACAGGAGGTCCAAACATCCTGGATATCAAGACTTTTCCAGTCGCCCAACTTAAGGAAGACTGCTAGTCGTAGCTTACTGAACATTTACTCCGCTCCAAATTAATTGATACCAAAGAAGTCGTCGGTCTGCCAGCATTTTGTTAAAAAGGACGACAAAAACATTTGTAAAGTGCAAAGTGAATAAAAGTATATGGGGAATAACTTCCAAAAGGGAAAGTTATTTATTTGTACTGTTGTCTGCGGCTTTGAATGTGAACATTTCAGAAAAGGCACATTAGCACAAATCGCATCGCCGTCCATTAGGACCCATTATATTAAAAACCTGAATCTCCCTATGTGCCTTGTGTTTTTTATTATTACTATTATGAGAAATGTCGAAGAAATTAAAAGAGAAAAACATGTGTGCATGCAAAACTGCTGTCAAAACAAACAGATTGATGGGCCGATGTTATTGTGCATCTGAACTAATGCATGGTGAAAAAACAGTTAATACAATCTTTGTCTCAAATGACATACCTGGTAGATTGGGGTCGGACTGCAGAAAGGAGGAGACACGTGGCTCGCCGGACAGGAAGCCACCCTGGAATCTCTTGGCTCCCTTGGTTC
Source organism: Gadus morhua (assembly GCF_902167405.1). Taxonomy (NCBI): domain Eukaryota; kingdom Metazoa; phylum Chordata; class Actinopteri; order Gadiformes; family Gadidae; genus Gadus; species Gadus morhua. Next base: position 9,098,178 of record NC_044053.1, read on the forward strand.
GGGGTTCAGCCAAGGAGGCGTGGCCAAAGCTTTTGTCGAACGCCACGATGTCATAGCTGTTTGGTGGCGGGGTGTCCTGAAGAGAGAAAAGAGAAGTGATGTTAATCGGATGTGATTCCACCAGACTTATACATTCTATGTATATATATAGATATAAATGCGTCTGTGTGTTTTATATTTTAGGTTTGCACGCATAAGAGTCGTTTTATCCTCGTCATTATTCACACATCCCCATAGTAGTTGAAACTATTGAAGTGTCTTTAACCTCATATGATAAGGCTGCTCCCCGCTAATTCTTTCTGCTTTATGTGAAACAAACTGCCGGCTCCGCTGCTTTTAATGGAAGATGAGCCGAGAGTGATTTCCAATATAATTATGTCTCTAAGCGGCATAACCAGAGCGTTACATAGCCAAACGCTGACAGCCACAGTACTTGCATGTCGAGATAGTTATATCGGAAGCAAGGGTTTCTTGCATCCTAGACTTTATAACAGTGCTGTCGGCTGTATGTTGGACCGCCGGGTGGTTACATATTTTAGTAGCTTGCCATTCCTAAAATATATACATACATCAGACACACGCACATAAACACAGACACAAACACAAACACAAACACAAACACATACACACAGACAGAAACAGACACATACAAACACAAACACACCAGCTTGAGGACAAGGTGTCTCTCTTTGTGGTTTTCATATGATTTCAAAATGTTTTCAAACATTGGAAAAAAAGAAAATCTCTTTTCCTACCGTTTCTGTTATCCAAGTCGATAACTAAAAAAGAACAAGCCAAAAAAAAGGCACACTCATGCAGTGATCGGAGGTCACAGATAAAATATGCAAAAGGCAAGTTTCACTTGAGAACGAAGAAGACGAAGAAACATGGCCACCGCTGGCAGGGAAGCTGTGCAGTACACGGCCGCAGCCACATCCGAATTACTGGAAACGTGTCTTGTCGCGGCGACTTTGAATAATTGATGGCCGCGGCTGAATATAGCGACAGGATTCATTTGTCCTACACATAGTGGAGCTGTCATGCCAGCCTCACACTGTCATCTCCACCACCGGTGGCGCTCACCTCCTCCGGCTTTAATCAGCGCAGGCCCATCAGCGCTTCCATTAGAGACGCAGTGGGAGGATAGCAGAGGAAAACACAGGGGGAGAAGAGTGGCACAAAAGCCCCCCCACACACACACACACACACACACACACACACACACACACACACACACACACACACACACACACACACACACACACACACACACACACACACACACACACACACACACACAATGAAACCTGCAAAAAGGGATTTGTGCAAAGAATGAATTGGAGGTGTGTTTAAAAGGTGCTGTAGAGGTTCAAGAGCTGGTATTTGATGTATCTTGTTAAAGAGGGCATAGCCTTCAGATAGCAATTAGTGCGTTAAATGCCCTGTGAGACTATATTTTTCGGGTTGACTGCGGCTACTAGTCTGCATGACTCGATTTAGATGTATGACCACTCCCAGCTCGATTCGGACCAATCAGGGAGTCCACTCTGATATGGGTTTGGAGAATGTATCTGTCATCACAGGTGAGTGAGCTTAAATACTTATTAAGGGCCGAGAAACATAGGGAGGGAGAGAGCAGAGAGGGAGAGTGCATTTTTGGAGTTTCTTTTGGCTTTCCTGTGTTCTCTCTTTACAACTTTGGAATTTTACCTAGTGCACCTTCAACGGAAGAAAATAACAATTTTGTGTTTCATCACGAAAAATAAACCACACATTCAGCCTTGTTTCACCGTTTGCTCGTGGATAAACATATCGCTCACATAACTTCTTCTTCCTTCCTCTTCAGTATTCCTCAGGTGTGAGACAGCCTTTCTCACATGCCTGCCCAAACACACGCGTGCGTCGTACACCTGTCACAGCTCCCTGTTGGCCCTAATTACAGTTAAAGGCAGAGGCAGCGTTGCGGCACAGGGGTAGGCCGTCACCCGTTGACAGCACTCAGATTGGCTTTAATTACACCGTGCTGGCGTTTAGCGAGGCCCGCCCAGGATGCCACACGTGCACAGATGAGCGAAGAACCCACACCTGGTTGCAGATGCACAAACATAATGGAGACGTTCATCAACCAGGCCTGCACAGGAGTGCACGCACACTCACCTACACACAGAAATGCAAAAAAAAGAATGAAAAACTGAACACAAACTGTTTGTGTGCATGCACACACACACAAAGCAGCCAGTTTCAACAGACATTTGCACACACTCCTTACACACACAGCTCATGAGCTGTGCAGGTGTGAGCTGACAGAGTGACAGAGTGATGACTAGAATTGAATTGAATAGGTATGTGAAGTGGCATGACTTACAATGTAGGGGAGACCATGATATCAGAAGTATCATTAACTATGACAAGTATGATATATTATCAGCAGTATCACTTTCAATTTCAGGACTATAGACATTATGTGGAAAGAAGATACTCCCTTCACTTCAATACCACATTCTCTCTCTGTCTCTCTCTAAATATATTTCTCTGAAGAACATTATCAAAAGGCATGTAGTTCTACACTTCTTTGCAAAAAGAAATTTGGTCATACCAACCATTTGCTGCTCGGATTGAGAAATGCAAATAATCCCAGTCAAAATGCTAATGCATAAACACACGCAATTCTGGTGTAATTAAGATGATTATCCGTGGCTTTCTATGCAGGTGCAACAACAGCACAAACTGAGCCTGTGCCTGAACCTAATTGACACAGGAACCCAGATAGACAAGAGAGTCAACCACTGTTGCATGAAAGAATCGAAATACATAACTGTTAGGATGCTAAATGCTTGAATACTCAGTATATCATAACGTGTGTGAATGCCCGCTATGGAACACACTTCCACTTCAACCCCAATGATGCTGCGTTGTTTGGCTTTCTGTAATGGACTTCACTGCTTCTCAAACTATTTGGGCAAATCATTAGTAGTCAAAGAAAACAAAACAACAAAAATGACATAATAGATTAAAGCATTACCCATACCATGAATAATGGACGCCATTTGTATACAAATATAAACAAAAGCTTTTGATGAGGCGAGACAGATTGTCAAGCGACGTCGTCATTTTGCTTCTGACTAAAGACAGGTTCTGTAAATCCCACTGTGGCAATGCTAAGAATAATAATAGAACGGCCGTGGTATACAAACTATATTTGTGGGCCATGTCTGTTCAAATCTCTTTAATATTATATATTGCTATATTTTTGACTACTGAAAAGAAAAAAAATAGTTTTCTTAGTGTTTGTTTCAGCATGAAATAGAAAGTGCTGTCATCTTAAAGACAACCAGAACAACGAGCAGTACATATAAATCACAAAATAAACGTTTTTTTATTGATCACTGTACTATTAAGTCATTAAGGCTCAGGTAGGGATAAGATATACGAAGGGTGCAGATAGGAAGGGACATTGGGGATAAAAAGGACCTTTTGACTGGGAATCAAACACACTATCCTGTCCCCTATTTCTTTAACTGTTACTAACTATAGAACTTCAGTACTAGTCAAAAAAATCTTATTGCGGGCATGTTTTCATGCATTCCACATTTCTCTGTTTGTAGTCGCACTTGCATCTGTGCTGCCTTCATTGTGTGACAAAAGTAAACACTGTATCCTTCTTCATCTAGGCCAGGATATACAAAGACGTCTGGCAGAGGTAGAACACACCTCAGGGAAAGAAAAAGAAAAACTGGCATTGGGAATTCAATCCAGGTGTTGAATCCCAATAAATTCTCCAAAGAGCTTAATATAAAGGACACGCTTTCAACTATTGCAGAAGATAGTGATCAAAAGTGCTTTGAACACATTTAGATCTGCAATTGCCATTTTTGTAGCACTTGCAAAACTACATTAGTAGTTTAGAAAGTGTTTCATTTTAAAGTAAATGGCAATGACAATCATCACCAGAACTAAAAGAGATTTTAAAGCAGTAGTAAACAGTGGTTGTAAAAGCTAAATGAAAGCCTCAACATGTTTCATCCCCGCCAAGCAAAAAAGTTACGATTTACCTCCAAGCATTATTTTTAACTCTGAAAAAAGAAATGTGTGTGAATGACCACTGTGCGTTGCATTTTTAAAACGCACCATTTTTATTTTAGGTCATTCAGAATGGTATAAGCAATCATCGCCGGTTGGTTGGAAGTCGTTATCACACCTGGTGAGTCATCACAGAGCTCTCTGGCCATCTGTCTGATGTTTTTAGCGAGGAAGCTAAGCCTGGCAAGATGGAGCCTTAATGTGGAGGGATGGGAGGAGAGACCTTCGAGCATATGGTCCTCGTTCAGACACCATGCATGTTTTATAGGTGGCAGCTTACTGGTTCCGTAACGCAGACCGGCAGCCCGGCATGACTGGCATCGACTTTTATCTGTATATGTTTTTTTTCCTCTGGAAAAATAAGAAATTGCTCTCGTATTCTGCCTCATTGGTCGAAAAGGATTTTATTTTTGTTCATATTTTCCTATTTTCAAGCACATATTGCTTGTGTCCCGATAGCCTCCTAATTATTTTACGGTGTTATCCGTTTTACCCCCACCTGGTCGTATAGGTCCTTCAGCCTCTTCATTTCATGACTTTTTAAAGAGCAGGTAGGGGTTAGCCCTCCTGTCCAGGAATACCTACAGACCTCGGGTTGAAATCCACAACATTGGGGAGTTGAACAGCGAAACCACTAGAATAATATGTTGATTTATTTCACCAATTTCATGTGGAGGACATTGCTTTGTGTATAACCTTTGTACAGAGGGGAGCCTGCACAGGCATACACTGAAGGGCCACCCCTACACATCAAACATAGATCAGGTTACAACCTCCTTACAAACCGCCAGCCTCTTGGCTGTGAGCTTCCATCCGCCATCAATCCACACCACAATGGCTTTTCCCACAGTTAACATCCACCCGCTTAGAAAACGACTCTGCATTTCATCCATCTTCCCGACGTCTTTTTGGAAAAACTTGGCAACACGAGTCCCTCGTTTAAAAACACACAGACCCACAGCTGGGGCCTCCCAGACGAAGGCTCCACAACGCTGCACAATGAGGGGCGGGCTTGGCAGAATAAATGTCCACACTCTGTCGACATCTTGCCGGGCACGGCTCTCTCCGATGTCCCCGCGGCTGGCTTGACGCCTGGCTGGTTGTCAGGCGGGCTTTTAAAATCATCACCTGCTCTCAAACAGCTGTTCCTAACACAAAGTTGCATGCGCACACACACACATATGTACACACAGACCTGCACGCCAACAGCACCCCCCCCCCCCCCCCGTCCCAACAAACAAACAAAATCACAGATGTAGGCCCGTGTCTGCTTGTTGGAATGTACATGGAGGTACACAACACACATCGGCGGATGCATTAATGCACACAGCTGGTGTTGGAGACTTGCCTCAAACGTGTACACATGTGCGCACACACCTGGCACAGCTGGCTACCAAACGGGACTGCAGCACAGATGGCTGGTGGGGGGAGAGAAAGAGACGCAGGGAGAGAGACAGAGACAGAGCGAGAGACCCTGAGTTTTTGGCATGCCTTCTGCTTTTCAAGAGGGACGTAACTCTAATAAGTGGGGGGAGGAGGCAGTAGATGAAGTTGGCCACATTCCAACCCTCGGAAACCCAATTTAGATTTGGGAGATCTATATTTAATCTGGTTAAAGGACAATCTCAAATCCTGGACAGCGGAAGCAGGGAAGTTCCCCACTTCCCCAGCTACCTGCTGCGTGATTCCATTGCTGTCAGACGAATACATACAGGTGTTTACTTGGCCACACGCGCACACACACACACACACACACACACACACACACACACACACACACACACACACACACACACACACACACACAGTCTGATTGATGTGACAGACAGAAGTCACTAATGTCCACATGTCCCTGACCAAGACAGCTAACCCAGCTGCTCAAGATGAGCTGGCTGACACCTCCTTCGGTGTATAAATGTGGTATGACTGTGTTAATGTGTTCATGATTGGGTGAATGTGATCTGTGAATTTGAGGTCATGATTGTTATACAACTTTGAGCGGCCACTGGTCTGAAAAAGTGCAATGTAAACAGTAAATTTACAGACAGGTAGGAAAAAAGACAGGGGTATAGAGATAGAGATATCCATCTCCATGCCCCTGTATATGTCCGTCTGTCCGTATGGCCGTTTATGTTCATGCCATTAGGCGGAGAGATCTTCAAGCCGCCCTCGCTCAAAGTTTTAACGGCTGTTTGGAAAAGGAGCGATTGTGTTGCAGTTGACCTGTTTTATAACAGCATAACATAAGAGAAACAGGCACGTCGTTGTTCACAGGGAGGGAGATGCTGAGAAAGAAAGTGTACGTGATCTTTACCTTCCAGCGACGGCATCCACACATCATAAAACCTAAAAGTACCGCCCAGACAACGTTCCCATCTGTGGCCTGGCACGGATTTAACACCTTGGTCTGTCTTCTGTTCCGTCTCGCGCTCTCTTCCTCTCTCTGTGTGTTATTCAAACATCAACTTTCCCTCGCGCAGCCCTATTTTACCATGACACGCACCTTGTTTTCTCTAAAGTTAACTTTTTCACTGTCAGTTTTGTCATTCCAAACACACCCAACATGCCCCCCATCCCCTCCCAAAAGGTCACACCTTCCCCCTCCATCGCACCAAACTCTTCTGAACCGGATTCTCTGTTCCGTGTGAGCTTTGGCACGAAAAATACCAAAACACCTCCCTCTTCGTGAATCCGTTGATCCGAGTGAGAGACCAATCAGGCGTCCTCGTCAATTCATCAGCCACATCACGCCTCCTTTTACCCCCGCTCATCTGGGATTGCCGCTGGCACATCTGGTTTTGAACTACAGTACATCTTGCACTCGTTGGAAACATCATTAGTGATGGGACTCGTTACATCCTAACTGCTTTTGTCTTTGTTACTTTTCAGCTATAGGAGGAGACAATCATTTTTAATTGTTTGGGTTTTATAGGACGACGTTAGGGATGACCTAAAAAAAATGCCGGGTGTTTAATGACCGGATTCATCACCTGGATCCTAACAACTTCAGAGTTGCTTGCTCCACTTAGGAAGCGGTGAGAAAATCAATTCCCCCCCCCCCCCCCCACTCAGCTGCTGAACTCTCGCTCTGGCTGAGCTCATCATGGCCTGGCCGTGATACTTAGTGCCGTCTCTCTCTCTGCTCTCCAGCCACGACGATCTCTCGCCCCTCTCTCCCTCCGCCCCGGCCCCCGTTCTTGTTGTGTTCTTCCCTCCGTCTCGCTGTAAGACCCTCTCTCCTTCGATCTTCCTCTTCTCTCCGATTTTGTCGGTCCTCTCTCGCTCTCCCCCCCCCTCCCCCCCCCCCCCCCCTCTCTCTCTCTCTCGGCTATTAGGGCCTGCTGGGAACAACGGCTGCGGGGGAACCTGAGGATCACAGACCACAGTAGGAAAGTAGGAAAAATAACCCTATAATTACAGCTAACCAGTCGCAGATCGACCGAGAAAGGAGGAGTAGACGTGGGGTGGGGGGGTAAGAGAGAGCGCGAGAGAGAGATGAGGGAAGATCAAGGAGGGTAAAGCTTTGGAGTTTCCCTTTTCCAAGGCGAGCCAGCGACTCGCACAACATTTAATGGCCGCCGATCCAACGGCAATTTAGTTTAAAAGGAAGGCAGTGGAACAGAGGGAGAGAACAAAGTGGGCCAGCGGGACAAAGTCTTTACAAATGGTACGGAATAGACTGCGCAACGGCCATTAACTAGGGCCCCGCAAAATGGCTGCGTGTTTAAATCTGCTGGCAGATTTGAGGGGGAACTGGGGTGAAGACGTTAAACACAGTGTTAATGCCACATTTAGCAAAGACGAACACAATTTCCTGGTCAGCCTGGAATCACGACAAAACTGTCCGCATTAAGTCAGGAACGGGGGGAGGGAGGGGGAGTGCTTAGTACAATCAAATTCCTTTGTTCCAAAAATCTGATGACAGTACAGTCTCAAGTTCCATCACGCCATCATGTGAAACGTTGTGTAAACTCTCTCCCGGCCTCTGGTGGCTCAATGGCATGGATCCAGGCCCTCGATCAGCCAGATCCCACCAAGAGCAGGCCACTAGGGTGACACAGTGCTAGAAATAGATCCCTTTAGTCAAAGCAAGCAATTCCATAAGGTCACCCTTGGGAGATCTACTTAGAGAATGGGGGTATCCCACTTTTTAAAGACCTGACACTGCCTCTCAGGGTATTAAAGACGTCGCTACATATGCTGGGCAGTTACAAAGTAAGAACAGGCTACCTGAGAGAACATGGTTGACATGGGCTACAGATGATGTCTGCCTAGTTAGCGCCATGCTTTTTCCTACTTAGCACCTTCGTGTGCTAGTTAGCACCTTCGTGTGCTAGTTAGCACCTTTCCTGTCGTTTCTCCCATAGGGTTTTCATGTTAACTAAATAATCTTCTCAGTACTATCAATGTGGAAATGTTCAACTTGCATTGACAGTCATGTATAGACTTCATTCGCATTGAGCCCGCAGTACAGAGCATATTGGAGTAGAGGGCGCTTGAGTCTGGGCTTTCTTATTCAAAGGATATACTGGCGGGCAGAAATCTTTGCGAGGGTATGATTATTACATCCCTTCTAGATAACAAAGATCTTCGTGAGGACAAATAAAGTACAAAAAAGTTTAATTTCCCCATGAAAATGCATGCATAAAAAAAAATAAACATTTCCAGACAGACATACTGTGTCAGTCATACACTTGCTTAATATGATTATTTCCCACCCCCGCAACTTTCTGAACAGTTAAAGAAATCAATCCCATTTGATACTACCACAGGACAGCTTGCTTGCCCCCTTCACACTCCCGCTACTCTTACTTTGAAGAGCCTTTCTCTCTGGCTTTCATCTGCTCCTCTGGCTGATGGCTGCCCTAAGTCTCTCTCTCTCGCCAGATATCTTCCTTAGCGTGTTGGGCTGGGTCAATGAGGAGGCCGCGATGCCGGTACCCCAGCAGCCTTACCAGCCCTGGGGGCAGGAGCAACCCCTGAGCTGGCCTCCTTATGGGCTTTACATTGTCACGGTCCTGCTTCTGTGTGTCTTTCTGTCTGTCTGTGTGTCTTTGTGTCAGCATGTCTGTGTGCGACACAGGGCGAGCGTTAGTCCACAGGCGTCAGATTGTGCACGTGCTCCGTCCTCAGTGGGATCCACATCATGAGCGTTGCCATGACAGCTGACAATTGAATCTATATTCAATATTTTTTTAGATTTCTATTTCTATTCATTTTTGGGTCCCATTCCTTCCATCACCTGATCCCCCCCCCCCCGCTACTCTCCCAGCACCGTTTGTCACTGCCCATGTCACGTGACCCACGGCAAGGCTGTGACACGCCATTAGCGGTCCATGGAGATATCATAAAAAATGCAACCGTACACACACACAAGACGAAAAGTCAATATGTGACAACCGGGAAAAAGAAACGATTGTCCTCCGGTTCCCCCCGGTACTCCCTGCGTGCGCCGTCGCTGCGGGCGCCGACAAAGTCAGCCGGTGTCAACACCGCGCCTGTCCGTCCTATGCTTGGCATTGGTTCATTTATCATCGGGCCTCCTCTAGACGCCTCCGAGAGCCACCGCCCTCTCCCTCCTCCTGTGGAGCCCTTTGTTTTTCCCTTTGTCCTCCATGTCTCCCGCCATCTTGCTCACATTCATCCTTTCTCTGTAATCTTCGTAGAAACGTCTCTTTCTTGGTTTTCCCATTGTTCCGGCTAATTGTCGGTCTCTCCGGAGCAGGCGGTGGAGCCACGAAAATCTATGTGACTCTTTTTCCGTTTCTTAAATGCATGTGTGTAACAAACAGAGCTATTATCCAGACCTAATCAAATGGGTAATTTGCTCATTATCTCATTATCTGCGCTCAAGGTGTAAATATTTTCAACGATGACTGCCGCTGGTTATGACCTCTAGAAGTACAAACCAATCAGTGGTCAGGTGGAAGTTGTTTGAGAAATAAATGGGCCTCTTATGGAGGACTCTCCCTCAGGCTTTTCCATTATTCCATTATTTTGTTTTCCTTAATGAAGTTGAAGTCGTACCGTTAAAGACTGAAACACCAGCCTTGATCGTGGCTAACAATGTGGCCCCACTAGACGCTGCAGATGAAACAAGGATGAGCAGGCATGTCATTGACCCAGAGTATTCACGTATAAAGATGTTCTAAAAATAATGTAACAGGTTCTACGTTTTAAAGACCCCCTCTAGACACTAATATTGCCTGCCCCCCTACACCCTAAAAGTCTCTAACAACTGTCAAAACAAGAAAACTTTGGTAGCAAAAGGGGGTAATTAAGTAAGCAATCCGAGTGTCGCGAAGGACAAGGCAAATCTCTGGAGAGCGGCCTCAGGAATGAACCTCGCCACCAGTGGCTCTTTTTCGTGCTCTCAAGACACGTCGTGATTCCAAAGACCGGTGAAACCCGTGCAAACAAGTGCCTTTCCTCGACATCCTTGGTTAAAGAAGCAGATTGAAGTGGCCATCAGTGGGACTCCCCAGCCCCCCCCCCCTCCGTGTGTGCTGTGGCCGGAGGGGACGGCTGCTATTTCACTGATCTATGGATGAGCGGATGGGGATTTCACAGCTCCGGGGGGGGCAAAGCGATGGTCTGTATCTGATTTCTCCCCCTTGTCGTCTGCGTTCTGCAGATGCCTCGGGCTGTTTCCGTGACCTCTTGGAATAAGAAAGGTCATTATCGGTAGGTGTTGGCGCGAAGAGGAGGAGGAGGGAGAGGAGGAGGAAGAGGAGGAGGAAGAGGAGGAGGTGGAGGGAATAGCGATCGAGATGAAGGAGACGACGGACAAGAATAACGAGAGGGAGATGGACGGACAGAGACAGAGGGTTCAAAAATGAGAGGGGGGGAAAAGGGAAGTACATTTCGGTGTCTGAACTGGTCCAATCACCCCCACGCTACCCTTGTTGATCTGTCCACACCAAGGGCGCTGTTGGACGCAGACGGATGAGCCTGCCCTTTCACCCGGGCCTTTCTAAAATAAAAATGTGTTCACTATAGCTCATGAAAACAGGAGGTAGGACTTGAAGCTACAATTAATGATCAGAGGAAGAACCTGTCAATCCCAAGACGAAAATGTTTTCAGTCCAATAAATGACCAATGAAAGTATGGAATATTCAATCAATGTTTTGGAAAATTAAGCATGTTGGAGGGTACTTACTGTAGTAACAGAATGATGACATTCACGTCCTTTGAACAATATTGAACAACAGACTATGCCTCACCATCAATCAGGCTGTGAACAATAAGACTCGTCAACTCAATAAAGAACACAGAAACCCTTTAGAACGAAACGCTCCCGATAATACTTCTTTGATAATGATTCTCCCTGGAGCGCTTTGAACCAGACGCGCTCCACACTTTACAGTTCCCTCGCTACTGCCTTCATAATCCCACCTTCAGAAACCACTCAGCGTGACTAGCTGTTTCACACAAAGTGCTTGACCTCGTCCAATGAGCTGGGGCCTTTGAAGACAAAGCAGAGACGAACTATGCTTCTACCCTTTTTTAACGATACAATGACTAACCTCGGCGCGCAAGCCGCCATTTTACCATTCCCCCCGAACCCCCCGACCCTCCCGACGGCCCATTGTGCCTCTGGATGGTGATTGCTTCCCGAGTAGAACTGTTTAATATCCCTCCCCGCGGGATGGCGTCACCAGGGACGCCAGCTCCCTGGCGCCGCCGGAGCTCAGGACTTCTCGAGGCTAATTCTTACATCAACTGCTTATAGAAAGGACACACTGCAGGTAGCCGTTCTCCTGATGGGCATCCAGCATGCGCGCACATGCCCAGGCGCATGCAAACGCACACACACAGGAGAGGCACCACCCACAGAGAGAGAAAAAAACATGTCTGGGGAAATATCAGCGAGAGATAGTCGAGTGAGAGACAAAGAGCGAGACACACAGACAGGCAGACGGACAGATACAGAAGTTGGAGGCAGACAAGGGAGACTGAAAGCAAAGAGATTGACATAAAAGAATGACAGTCGTCCTAAAGAACAGGCAGAGAGCGAGCCAGAGAGACAGAGACAGAGGGAGAGATGGAGAATTGCTCTTCTTAGTGTATTCGGTTTTCTACAGAGAAGGAATATAAGGAATAAACAGGACTAAACAACATCATTCTGTGTTGTTCATCACAGTTCCTATTACAAAAGGAAAATAAAAAGTGTTGTTTTTTTTTGTTGGACAATGCTGACCTTTAATCAATATTTAGTCAAATAGTTTATGATATTATCTAACCCAACTTACACTGAATCCAGATAAATGTAATAATGGACCAGGTAGGGGTAAGGCACCTTCCTCATAGACTCACAATTCAGTCTCTAAACACTTGCTCAGCTAAAGAAAATCTCACAGGTTTTGTTGCTAAACAGGGAGAAAATAATTAGTTTAAAATAACCCTGCCTTGCAGAACCAATTCTAAATCGCCGGTGACATGCAGAAGTCTTGTGTGCTTGCAGACACTGTTGTACCGACACTTCTTCCTTGCCCTGCGTTGCAAGCATTCTATAAATCGCTGTTAATCCTTCATTTCACCAAGGTTGTGGACCGAGCACACATTCGATGAAACTGAATTGAGACAATTCAATGTGACATCCATCACCAATTTGTAAATTCTTCTGTTCTTGTATCTTAAATTCTTGTATCTTTTACTTTAGTTTTTAATTTATTTATTCTATTTTATCCTTTTTTAATTGATCGCTTATGTTCCTGCTTGTTTATATGGTGTTATATATATATATATCTCTTCTTCATTGTTCATTGTTATTGTCTTAATGTATGCACCTTAATCACCAAGCCAAATTCCTGGTTGGTGTAAAACCCTTCTTGGCAATTAAATCCTTTCTGATTCTGATTCTGATTTACGATGTTTTCAAAAGCTCTCTCCGTGTTACAAAGGGAATTGCTAGATTTCCGGCGTCATTTCCCGTAAAAGGAGTGTAGGTCTGTTAGCGGCCCATCTTGCCAGCGTTCAAACAACAAAAAACAAAGTTAGAAATCCCAAGACGTTTAGTCGTGGCGAGATCTCCTGTATCACTTTCCTGCATCACTTTTTTTTTTAGATTTCTTGTATCACAAGACCAACTTGCTCAAGGAGGCTTAGGCTGGTTGTGACGTTGTGGATTGAATCCAGTATCTTTCAGTTGAGTCAAACAGCCTTCAGATTAGACCAACCATCCCCCATTATCACATTAATTAGTAGTAATTAATTCAGTGTTTTGAATTTTCACATATCAGTATAGGGATTGTGCCCAAATTAACCAGATGATTGAATGAATGAATGAATGAATGAAAATGTACAGTACAATGGTCTGGGCCAAACTCATCAGCAGAATATATTACCATGGATATCATAGATGAACCATTCATTAGAAAATCAAAACAACACTAAGCAGGTTCCCTCTTCTAATCACATTAGACTCTAGTGTGAAATATGTCAAACTCCACATAGAAAGAGGTTTTCAACCAAGGACATTCTTGCTGTGAGGTAACAGTGCAGTTGAAAGGAGAATGAACCCTTTCATTCTCCTTTTTTTATTCCTTCAACTCCATTTATTCAGTGATTGTCCCTTCTTTCTAAAGCACTCCCAACTGTCTGCTGTTGAAGGGTGCTGCATAAATAAAATTGCTGTGCCTTACCACACAACCAGTTTGCCACAAATAAATACATACTGGAATAAATTGCATCTGACCTGTTATATGCGTGGTGGTAAAAAAACCGTTCACCTATGCCTTTGTGTACTTTGTGTGCCTCTAGTCTATCCTTGAGTTGCGCAGGGTGGGAAAGGTATCGGCTTGTTTGGATCCGGTGAATGCATGTCCGCGTGCCCGCTGACATTTAACTTCCTAGCAAATTCTGCTACTGCATTATTTCTGCGGAACACGCTGGATGAGGGGGTGGAGACGGGAGCTGTGTTGGCAGCAGTGGTGGACCTCTCCACCTATTAAGGGGCTCAGTATTAGTCATAAGGACTAGATTAGGATGGATGGTGTAAAAATGTGGACGCTATTTATACTGTTATATTCTGCATCTGTACCTTTATACGTTTTTTTTCCAGGTAGTTTCGTTCTGTACTCGTTCACACTTCTAAATAATGGGACGTCCGAAATAATGTTTTGCTGGTCCCCTGTCACAACCCCGGCTCAAGGATTTGACAACCAAGGCGACACTGCACGTTGGATTCACCTCCATTCTACAATGCATTTAAGGGTAAACATATCATAATGCAGCATGAGAGGTGGGAGTGTGGGTTATCAGTGGTGTGTGGAGGGTATGGTCGAATGCAAAGCAGCATTGATGGATGTTTCAAGTGTACACAAACCAACCCAATGGCTACTTAACAGGAGCACTCGTCCGCTTCCTGTTGAAATCGCAATACTTTACACAACGTCACATCGGCCCAAAACGCCAACAAACTGAACACACCAGACAACCTGTAACCCCAGCAGCTGCTGCTCATCCCCAGCTGAATGAGTCGGGTCGTGGGACTGCAATCCCCGTTGTGTTTTCAATCAAATCCTGTGTGGGTTCCTGAGTCTGCCCCAACGGTGTCAGGAGCCCACTCTCCGCGAGAATCATTGGTATGCATGTTGGCGAATCAACAAGGACTTGAAATGTGAAACCAGAGTTAAGGCATTACAGTTTACACTGCTGATGTAGGCGGCAACTCTTGCCCATCATGTATGTGTCAGTCACTCCTCCTCCAAATATAGGTTCAGCTTAGAAGTTCACTTCAGCAGAGTAAGCACTAACGTGTCCCCCGTCAAGCTCAGTTGATAAGGCATGGCATCAACACTGCCAGATGTATGGGTTTGATTGCCACCAGGGCAATGGCAACAATGTATCCATTGCACTCAGAGTCCAACGATTCTTTGGACAAAAGCGTCAAAACCAAATGGCATATCTTTATGCATTTATTTAAAGCCTGACGCATGTAAAGACCTTATTATTCTAATACCTGCACAGATTACTTGATATGTGTTAAGCACCACAGGATGTAAACATCTGAGCAGATAAGAGGTTTATTTGACATGATCCTCATGACAATTTCCAATTCTTACAACCAACAAGCAGGCGTCTTGAAGTCCTGGTACTTCAACATGGCCCAGTGGGCAGGTAGGGATAAATACTGTATATTAACAGTATACAATAATCCCTACATAAGAATATTGTCAGTATTCCCCAGAGCAATTTGCCGGGGATTTCCTGGCAGACAACGCATAACTTATTCCCTTCGATGCAGATTTGCTCCTTTGATGTCGCTCCACACAAAAGAAGAATGTTAGCATGCTTAAAACGCCAATACCAGTTCTCCATTATCTTCAAACCCAGTGCGAGTCTATATGCTACACATGCAGAAGAAATTCCTTTTATTGTTGATTATGATTAGTTTCCCACTGAAATTCAAAAAGGTGGCGTTTTGAAATGCTTTCACATAAACCTCAGTTATTTCATTTCTTTGTTACCTCCTGGTTTGAAATCAATATAAATTATATGACTGATATCACCGTTTTCAACATAATTTTTATTTAATTGGTGTAGTAAATACTCAGGCGATGGGTATTTAAATGTGGACGAGTTGAATATGAAAGTAACTCAAAATTCAAAGAAATGATAAAAAGCATAAAAAAAGAATGGCCTTTTCGATGCTGAAATAGAATAACCACGGTCTCCCTTATCCCATTAGACGGCAACTGTAGCCCTTGCTATTGTGTCTGTGTAAAACCAATCAGGTACAGTCACCCGGAGGCTGAACAGTAGGGAGAAACCGCTTCATGACCTTGTCGCTTTCTGCCGAACCAGACGCTCCAACAGGAGGAGAAGCAGGGCCCAACTAAATCCAATTGCTAGAAAACACGGCTCTGAAAGTAGTTGGTCAGAAGCTACCAAGTGGAGATCGAAACCAAGAGCTCTGTTATTTGTTGTTTTTTTACATGTCTTGTATGTAAAATGAACAAATGCAATAATGAACACAAGCAACAAGCTGTTGCTTGTCCTATAGGCCAACGCGCGTAAGCAAGGCAAACACAAGGAGTGAAGGGGAGTTAAGCATCGACAACAACGCTTCTAAACAGCAATCCTTCAGCTGCCATCCACACACATAATGCCAGCAGAACTGTTTGTGTTGAGTGGGCGTGTGCTATAACACCAATGTGGGGGGGGGAGGGCAAAGTAGTAAAGTCTGTCCCTACGTGGTGAGTTGAACTTAAGTATGTTCCTTAGCTTTCCCTGGGTGAGTGCATCTTACCTATCTAGGGGGTAAGGTGCGGGGTACTCATCGCAGGTCCACATTCACCGTAGTCTCACATTCACAGCTCTCTCTGGGATTCACCTGCCGCCTCAGCTGTTGCCATTTATCATAAATGAGCGCCTCAACAACGCCCCCTCTGTGTGAAGTCAGTACTGACCCTAACCATGAGCACACGAAAGCTTACCCTAATCGTAAAGCTCTTCTTTTACGAGTGGTGCAAGAGAGGCGATGCAGAGAGGATACGGACATAATGGCGGCTTACCTTAGCCAGCAGAGATGCCGCCATGCGTTGGGTGGCTGATCTGAATACTGCCATCGGCTGCCTTTTGTAGAGCTCCTCTGAAGGCCTTGTCACCTGTATGCCGGAACCCAAACACGACACATGCATGCGCACACACAACACATGCACATACAAACACACAGAAACACAACACACACAAACACCTTTTAACATACACACAAGACTCAAACAAAGGATATGCAAACATGAACCTCTTTAGTGCATGAGAGATGTCTCAACCCCTTATCCATAAACAGATTAATAATCCAGTTCAATTATGTCATGGCTCTTATCTGTGGATAAGAATTGGCCAAGCGCGCTACATTGGCAGGGACAGTGGGAGATATATTTATAGAGAGTGAGGCAGGCAAAGTGAATGAGAGTGGGCGTGGTAGCGAGACAAAGATAGAGACGGATGGATAGAAGCCCACTCCCTTAGTGGAAGAGAGACAAGGAGAGGGAGGGAGACCGATTGGTAGATGACGGACGGAGAGACTGGAACCTACCACATATTGCCCGGGGCCGGGGGCGTCCAGAGTCTGTACGTTGTGGAAGACGGAGTTGCGCTGGGCATGGCAGCCAAACCCCCCCTTCCTTGAGCTCTCCAGAGTGGCTCTCTTCACACTCTCCTGGGCGAGACCACAATCAAACATATTGTAGGACCCTGGGCCTGAATACAGAGAGCAGGACCTAATCAGGGACGGTTGTACGTACGTGTCCGCTGTCTTGGAAGACGTTTCGATATTTTTGGGCAGAGTCGAGATTTTTGGGCAGAGTCCAAAATATTGTGTGAGAGTGTGAGTGTGAGTGTGTATGTGTAAGTGTGCGTCTGTGGGTACGTGTATGTGCATGTGTGTGTGTCTAGTAGTCCAAAAACCAGCCTTTCATCATTTTTTTTGCAATTCTATCTATTTTGTGTGCACGTTTTTTAATGCTAGATTGCTGAACACCTCATAAATCCTGAGGCAGCCGTTTGGCTTCTAGTTCAAAAGCCACAGCCCGGGAAATGGGACCTACAACCAATGAAACATAACTCTGTGGGTTGTTGGTGCGATGTCAGCCCACTATTCCCATCCAACTTTGGAAAAAGGTACCAATTAATTCATTGCTATGTTCCACTGCTGCTTTTTCAAACAATGGCGAACGACCGGCTCAAAACGCAAACAAAACATGCATGTGGTAGAGCATATTGCATCATGCAAATATGGCCCAGCACTTTAAACACGCACACGCACCCACCTGGTGTGGAGTGCTTCAGACTCTGGCGCTCGAAGCGGACTGCGGTTCCTCCGAAAGGGCCCCTCTTGGAGCCCAGGGGTCTCTTCAGCAGCTCGAGGGCACAGCGCGGGTCGGTGTACGTCCCGACCGGTGGACCCTCTTCTTTGGCTGACTTGAACCTCTGTTGATCGTCAAGACGAGATAGGGTGGTGGCAGGAAGAATGAGAGAGATAGAGAGGGGGAGATGAGAGAGGAGAAAAATAAAGGGGAGACAGACAAGAGACTTTTGAATGCGTCTTGTCACTCATTCAGATTCCACTACGCTGACAGGGACTAAAGCTGCTGCCTCCACATAAACCTATGCTCATGTTTCCACCTACATGTATCCAGCAGAGGCACAGCACCCCCACTGGAATACTAGTGAAACTGCACTCAGCCATTCAAATAAATGGCCGAAAAAGCTATTGTTTTTTACTCAAAAGCATATGACATAGGTTCCTCCCCCACTGCAACCCCTCAATGTTACATTGTTATTAATGAAATTGGAGACATTTTCTGGAAAAATACAGTAAAATTGTGTTCTGCTATAGAAGAATAAAATTACAGTACACAATACTGCAATGCAACTGCACAACCTCGTGTTATCAAAAGCAACCTATATTCACGTAACCTAGTACAAGTTAACACTAGCTTGTAGAACACAAAGTTATCGATATGAATGATCAATACATATAACAGAAAGCGATATCTGTAGGTCTATGAATGTAATTTCACACTATTGATAGCTGACTGTGTGTTGAGAAAAATAGGGTGTTACCTCCGCCATGTCCTACAACATGTGCAAAGACCAAGGTGACTATGACAAAGGTACCCAATTGGGACTAGTTAAACTGATATATTTGCACGCTAGAGCCGTCAAAGACAGATCTTGGTGCAATTAAAAACAATGTCCCTCTTTGCCAAACGAAAATACCTACTGGCAACTGATTGATTTGGGGGGGGGGGTTCAGTTAATGTAATCTCAACATTGCTACCTGACCAATAGCTGCTACTTATTTTACCCACTGGACTTTAAATGCGACAGAAATGTGTCTCACCAACATTTGGGCTCACATGCTATTGCTTGTTATATTATTGTACCGTTGTGAGGGACCATTTCTGTTGGAATGCAACAGAGCCCTACTTGAATCAGTGATCACACTAAAACCTCTCTGTGTCCATCAGCACCGTGAACGCGGTTATTAGCATCTTGCACACGCCTGTGCACGTGCACTTGAACTTGCACGCCTGTGCAGGTGCACTTGCACATCAACATGGTGTCCCCACAAGGGAAACACAGATTAGAGATTAGATATTTGTCACACATGTGCTACTGACATGTAAGACCAATATCTGATATCCAATACAAATGTTGCACTGAAATTTAAAGAGATTAGCGTACCAGACAAATTTACATAACACAGAGAAATCTGCATTCACAAGAGAAAGATATGCTCAGCAAATGGATTGTATAAAACTGGCCACATCCAGACAGGCTGAACAAGAAAGGACACAGATTATACGCTACAAACATCCACAACAACAAAGATGAATCATCAAGCATTTGACCGAGCAGGAGGAAAGGAAAATCATGATAAACAGGGTGAGTGCAAGGCAGGGCGGTCGGGACAGAAGAAGAGCAGAGAAAACGAGAGAGGGAGGGAGGGAGGGAGAGAGAAAAGGAAAAAATAAAAGATGAGGAAGCGCCAAAAGGATAGCGCCACAAGAAGTGTGGTGGCAGTTTGTATGACCGCATTAAGAGCCTCATTAAGAGTCTGGATTTATACTGCAGGACAGAGCCACCTGTCAAGGTACACTGGCCTCTCCACTGTCCTTGTTGAAGCCTAATTTATAGTCACTGAAGACATTTTTAAGCTTGCCATTAAAGGCTTCACATGCAGCATTTTTTAACGGGTAAATTTCTGCCCGTAAAATGTGTGATAAAACAAGGACTGATGTTGCAGGTTCATGATGCATGGGATGCAAAAGAGCAAAAGGAGGGCTTGGGCTTTTCAGTGTTGTGTCCTATATGTAAGTTGGGAAGGAAGTTACTAACTTAAAGAAAGAAACAATATATTTTTTGAATAACATAATGGAGCAAGTCATGATTAAAGTGGGGCTTTCAAATTCAGTCTAACATTGGGTCGATTTTTGATGCATAAAAATGTTCAGATTCAGCACAGAAATAAGTGGGATATTTTATTCAGAAATGACTCGTTATCATGAAAATCAGACTATTTTTGGTTTTGTGGCTTTCTAATCTCTCCGTATGCGGTTGGACATTTCCTTTCCAAAAGACCTTACAAGTGTCTATCTGTAAGCTATGTGCCAAACTGCTATCATTAAGTTAGCAAACTGCTTTGACACAGACAGACAGACAGACAGACAGACAGGCAGACAGACAGACAGACAGACATTGTATGTCTGAAATTGCTTCCCCTGTAGCAGTAAAGGGGGAGTTTTTTAAGGGGAAAGAAAACTACAATCATAAGAAATTCTAATGAGAAAATGAAGAAGAAGAAAAGGGAAGAGCGAACAGTGACACAGTGGGGGAGGGACGGACGGAGAGAGGGATGGATTACAAAGGAGCAAAAGGTGATGTTGACGTGCGGAGTTGGGAGGTGAAATAATAGGCATTGGAGGAAGAAGAAGAAGAAGACAGGGCGGCATTCAGCCAATCAGCGGAGGACTAGGGGTCCGGGGGGAGACAGGGGAATGAGATGTCAAGGAGTAAAGCGTGGCGAGGAAGGGGGGGTGGTGGTGGGGGCTTTGATCCTAGGGGGAACATTTGGGAGCGCCGTTGAAATGGAAGATTCCAGCTGTTCCTCTTATCTTTTCATTCATACACTCCCCGCACCACCCCCACACTCCACCCACAGCCCCCCTCTTCCCTCTTTTTCCTCTTCCTACTTCGAATTCCTTCTTTCGATGCAGGATACCGCCCCCCCCCCCCCCCCACACGCAGACACACACACACACACACACACACCAACCCCCCACTGGGAGAGACCCAGATCTGAGAAGCTGTTGCTTGTTTCTCTACGGAAAAAATATCATTTATGAGGCTTTGGCATGCGCACATGCACACGCATGCATGCCCACGTGCACACACACACACATGCATGCATGCCCACAGGAGGGGAGGACGACTTCACAGGGTCGAGCAAGGCAGTACAACGCAGCATGCGGCCATGGAAAACCAGGTCATGGCCCGCGGTTGCTACACACACACAACCACACAACCACACAACCACACACACACACACACACACACACACACACACACACACACACACACACACACACACACACACACACACACACACATATTACGCCCATGAAACTTTGATGGTGCATTCTCATTATAGCAAATGGATTACGTTAGAGTATTGAACTAGAAGAGTGAAGGGCCCACACACACACAGAGGGCCCTATCTTGAATCCTTGAATACACTGACACATGTGTCGTTGCTAGTTTTTCTGGTGCAAAACGTTCCCTGGTGCTATTTTTCAGTTTCAGAAAACAATTGCGCCACAAACCAGGAAATACCTGGTTTAAAGTCAGTGGCGCGTTGTTCAGATGCTATTTTAAGGGCGCATGCATAATGTTGCTTGTGCACCTCGCGCATACACTTTTCTTCTCTCATCTACCTTTAGCCACACATTCTTGGTAAACTTTTTGGGAAAGAACAGCTGATACAGCGGTAAAAAGTTGTACTTTTCAATCAATGCATCTGCAAACACCGTAGAGCAAACACATATTTTCTTCTATTCTTCCATTTCTTCTTCTATTGCGTATATCATTAAATAGAACCATAGCTACCAGGCAGGCAGGCAGTAGCTTAGGAGGTAGAGCGGGTTGGCTGGTAACCTGAAGGTTGCTTGTTCGATCCCCGGTTTCTCCTAGATGAGTGTCGAGGTCTCCATGACAAGGTACCTAACCCTGACTGATGTGGTTGACTGATGTTGACTGATCCAGCAGCTGTGGTTGACAGCTGCTGGATCGACAATTGGGCCGGTCCAGCAACTCCCAATGGCTAGTCGTTATAAGGAGCATCTAACTAACTACCGCATATCATAGGTTTGTTAAGTTTTCTTTGCCGAAATTTATTTGAGGACTCAGTGTTTCTGATGTTGTGGAAGAAAACGCTTTTCCATGTGTGAACTAGGCCATATTATTTGGCCATAAACTGAGCCATTTGAAGTTTGGAATTCATATGGTCATGCATCTGTCTCATCGGAGACTGCAAACGCACTGTCAAAGTATCAACTCGTCAGAGTTGATACTTTGATACAATGAGAGTGCCAGGGAGCTGGCACTCTCATTGGTTTATTGCACGTTACTCCCAAACCACACCTACGGGTAATTCCTCAGCATTCTTATGAGTCTATATCTTACCTTGAGCTTATGCATGCATGTAAATGCATATCAATTCTCAAAACTGTGACCCACGGTTATATACATAATAAAGGAGATGATAGGCAATCTATATTGATACGTTTATGAATGATAAAGATAGAGAATCTACAATTCCTTCTAAACAGATGATGTTCTGGAAACAGGACATAATAATTACTGCTTCTACATTTTTGCCTGCTTTTTGGTAGGGTAGTGGTGCTTCCTTCAAAAACTAAATTCACACAAAGTTATAACTTATGGAGGACTTTTTTAAGAATAATAAGTGCTGCATATTGTAAAACAATTCAATACTTTGCACATTGCCTTGGTTTAATGTAATGAATGAGTACACTGATTAGTAGATTACATGTCATCAGTAGAAATACATACAACATTTCACAATGACAAAGGTCTGTCTTGATAGTAGTTGGATAACATTAGACAGAGGCTTTGAACCACTATGAATACCTCTGAACCTCTGGTCTCTTGGAAAGATTATCTCTTGGCCCTATGTTCTGCTTTGTGTCTAACATCTGAGTAGGCCTGACCCCATTGAAACAAGTCACGCGGATCACAGATCCACATCAAGGCGACTAAAACACCTTTCCTAGGAAGTGGATGCCATAAGCCAGGTCATCCACTGGCAGAGTTATTGGCACACATACAAGGTTTACAACGATGGTGGGGGAACAGGCCATCTAATTACAGCAATGACCCGCCTTCCCACAATGCAGTCAGTGTGCGGTTAACTGCACTCTTGACAGCTAGACAGGGCAACGAGTGAGAATAAAAAAGGTATTGCCACTCACTTGACGTCCAAATTCTATTGGACGCAAACCTAAACCTCCCCAATTCGGCGGCCTAGTGGCCTGGATTAAACATATCCCTTCCTTGTGAAGCAATAAACATTTGAAATTAAACATATTTTTCAGCTTTGGCAGTTCCCTAGCACCGCAATATCTATTGTACTCTTTTGTCTTGGATATAAAATCAGTCTGTTACATTACATTTCACATGCCAACACTAACACAGGCACTGACAGCCTTCACCCCTCTGTGCTGAAATTAAAAAACGGATGGCTTCTAGTGAGCTGTCAGTAGTGTCCCAGCAGTAGACACATTCATTTCCTTGACCGCCCATCAACAGTTGTGATGCGAGAGCTAGTATGTGACGGGGATTTTTGATTTATTTCTGAAGTACATTTCTGTAGTGCGCAATGTGTCTGCATGTAACTTTATAAATGAGGCCCCTTGATGTGTCTCCTCCTCCAGATGTTAACGTGTGTATGTGCGTGCGTGCGTGCGTGCGTGTGTGTGTTCACGGTGTCAATTAAGACAGCTCTTCGCACTCGGGCACAGGCTTGTCGGCATGACAACACCAAATGGGAGCTCAGTCATCCATGGGACTTAGAAACACGCCGTTCCACATATTTTATAATCTCCCCGCAGAGTCTTCAAATAAACTTATCCTAACCCCCATCCGAAGCCTCCCTGCTCTCGCCGCATATCAATTAGACCGCAAGGGTCCGGCTCATTACCTTGGATTTAAAAATTAATCTAACGTGTTCATTTCAAAAGTCTGCCGCCTCCTTTGAGGAGCAGTGACTCAAATAGAGGATTTGGTTTTCTCTCTCGTCATTTCAATATTCCCCAGAGCCTCAGGCTTCTGGTTGTCTCGATGTTGAAGAACATCATGAAAGGACAGCGAGGGACGAAAAGAAAATCACAAATTGATTAAATAATAATGACTAACGAATAAACAATGACTCTGCGCAAATAGCTTGGTGGCCTTCCTTTGTTTATTTGGAATTAATTAATATGCTTCTACCTTATTGCCACCATCATTCTCCTTATTGCTGCGGCCTTGGGCCGGTTTGTTTGTGGTGAAACAAGTGCACTTTTAACAAAAGCGCCTTGCTAAAAACCCTGACATGCATGGAAGTAGGAGCAACCCTGAACCTGGGGCGATCACAGAAGGCGTTGGAAGAACCAAGGACCTTCCTCTGGCCGTGAGGCATCGGTGCCCACCAGGTCCCCGAGCTATCAAAAAGCCACGGTGAAATGTACAGAACAACACTTGACTCCCTGCAACACAACACACTTTTTATTTACTTCGTACGCTACAGGCTCTCTGTTGCCTTCTAAGGCGAAAGAGACCGTGTCATTCATAAAATATTTCCAAAGAACTTTCGCGAAAGACCTTCCTCATCATTATCATACAGTCAAGATACAATTTATTGTAATTCATTGTTTTTGATTCAATGATACCAAAAAAAGGTTATGAAGCAACCGTAGGAAATTATTCTGTGCAGATATAATGAATACATATTGCTTTCTGTATTTCAAAGTGTTATAGGGAAAACAAACACAAATTTTGAAATATTTAACTGCGCCCATGCAAAGGGCGACTGGGACCTGATATAAGATCCACTATTCAAACCGCACGCATTGCATACATTATACGAGAATAAATGCAATCACATTTTCGATTGTGTTGCTCTTTGTGCACACAAACAGTGGTTGAGCAAACAACTCCACCATACCATAGAGAAACTAATCTGGCATGTGATGCATGCAAACAGGAGCTACTCAATTAATTTCCCCCTGAAAGGAAACGCGTTAAGCCCACATTGGTCAAACTCTGAAAAATACTTCCGTCCAGTGCTTGCCCTCCTATCGGCCAAACTAAAAAAAAGAGATCCCAAAGTATGGTTTATTTTTAACGGTGACGGAGGGCTACAGGATGCATTGGTCGATGGACACAAAGAGAGACAAGAGGTGCATGTGATCCTATCAAAGGAACTATGAACTTTGACCTTATTTCTAGATTCACAAACATTTCTACCTTCTTTACTTTCGAAAAGGGTAAAGGTCACACTAAGGTCACACAAGTAACAAGCCTGACTCAGCGAAATCCCATAGTGATATAAACACACGCTCTATAAAATGACCCCCCCAGCATGAAGGCCTGCCAAGGCCAGACAGGGGGCACGGGTAGGTCTGTCTGCAGCGTACCTTGGTTTCAGAGAGGAAGGGAGGACAGCTGATGGATGGGTTGTCGTTGCCATCCACAGGCTTGTCAAACTGACCCCTGATATGGTACTGGCCCGGACCAGGCACGCTCTGGTGGAGGGTAGAGAACACACAAATGGAAGTAAACTTA
>NC_044053.1:9126112-9216112 GCF_902167405.1 Gadus morhua
ACATCTATTTCTATAGATCTTGCAAGCCATTGCAGTAACGAATGACGCTGTGGAAAAGAGGGGCAAAAAGAGAAGATGAGAGAAGACGATTAAAGAAAACCGAACAGAGAGGATGAAGACCTTGACAGGCAGGGCAGGTTCACCTAACCCCCCCCCCCCCCCCCCCCCCCCCCCCACCCCACCCCCTCCAGCTCCCCATAAAACGTAGCCAGGCGTTTCTCAAACTCTGCCTCACCCACTCAAAGCCAGCGAGCGGAGAGGAAAGGAGGAGGGCTCAGGTAGCCTTATCCTGGCTGCATGCTCAAGTTCATACACAGGTGAGTTACTCCCCACCACTCCTCCAGCTACGGTGTATCAATGACTGAGTGACCGTGCGTGTGACCATGCGTGCGTGTGGGCACAGTTGTGCGTGCGGGCGCGGTAGTGCGTGCGGGTGCGGTTGTGCGTGCGGCTACTTCTGCAAAAAGCTTATGCTCTACTGCCCTCTAGGGGTGGTAAGGTAAACTAAATATTTACATCTTGAGTGCTGACATGACTTGAGAGCAGTATTTATATTAAGAATTCATATACTACTTACAATATTTAACAGCCCAGCACAAATTAGTGTTCTGCTCTGACAATGATGTGTGTTGGAAGGCATGTGAATGAGCCATAATAATAATAATAATAATCCTCCTACAAGATCATGAGATGGTTTGTCGGGTGTACTATGTCCTGCATACTATGTCTAACTTTATAGTATTGAGTAGTTTAGCAGACATTCAACAAAGCGACTTGCATTGAATTGTAGATGTGCTTAATGAGCAGGGAGGATAAGGTTAGACATCTTGTGCAGGGACAGTTCACAGGTAATTCAAACCAAGATAATTGTGGCACCTCACACTCAATAGGAATAAGGAATTTGCTTTGGCCTTGGAAATCAGAATGCAGGCCCCATTTTTCACCATTGGGTTTTCTGATGACTATATATGATGAATATGTCCACTATGATAAATAGCGTATATGCATAGATACTAGGGGTGTTACGATTCACCGAAACAAATCGGTATCTGGTTGGATTAACACAGATGCGACTACATCGATACGTAGGCCCCTGAATCCATTTAAAATGTCCAAGAATCTGTCGATCCGCAGCGATTTAACGTTGCAATTCGGTTGAGTGAAGCTTCGGCCTGATATCAAGACAGTCAACACATTTCATTCCGTTTCCATACGATTCCGGAAAATGAAACTTAAGGTAGCGGGCGGGTCCGCGTGTGTGTTTGTGTATATGTCCGCGCGCGCCCTGCGTCTCCGCATTATTTTAATTAATAGAAAATTATTGTGTTAACGTTAAACGAATATTAACTGTATCTATCAGATTGATCGCACCGGATCATTAGTACATTGCCTCGAATCGCATCGAATCGTTCCACATTAAAATGTATCGTCCCTGAATCGTATTGTAGCACATGTATCTAGATACGTATCGGATCGTCATATAAAGGAGAGATGCACACCCCTAATAGACACACTTTCTAGACATTTTCTGAACTGACCTTGCCACCCCGCCAAATATAGGTACTAGGTACAGATAAACACACACACACACAGACACTTATACTTCAACAATTCATGGTTATACAGAGACGCACACGAGCTATGTGTGTGAGGGACCTAAGACAAAACACGGTGACACAGAGGGATAAAACAAGACACTCAGGACCATACATTGATGCAGACAAACGTTGGCAGTACCTTCTTCTCCTCTTGCATCACCACCAGCTCATGGTAGCGAGGGAGGCTGGGCTCCAGCCTGCTCCTCTGCTCACTACGCAAGTTCACATTCTCATAGGTGGACCGCTGGACTCTGGGAGGGAGGGAAGGGAAGAAGGAAGGAAGGAAGGAAGGAAGGAAGGAAGGAAGGAAGGAAAGAAGGAAGGAAGGAAGGAAGGAAGGAAGGTAAAAAGGAAATAAGGAAAGCATGAAAATAACCAGTTCAGGACAGCCACTATGAGATGAAATGGATGCTTTGCACTGCTGTCTTTTATAAAATAATTACCATGAGTGCATTCGACCCGAAATGCATACTCGCTTTTGAGTGTCTTCAATACTGTTATTTCTGCGTTTGTGTTGGTTGTGGGTATGTGTCTGCAGTGGCCCTCCCACGCTATTGGATTAGTTGTTGTTGATGCCTTTGTGAATAACGCTGCTCAATATTCTCAAAGTGCTTAGTAAGGCGCAGGCACGGCCTGGGCGAGGTGAGTGATGTCAAACATAATACCTTGGCTCCAGAAAGACCGGAGTAATATTTCATGCTGTCTGGACAGATCGTCTATTCCGCAAACTCTTCAATAAGACTATTTACTCTCCAATATTAGCTGCTTTCGGGCTTGTGTTACGCAAGCCTTATTGTTCCTTTATCACGGCTGCCAATATTCGTAAAAATACCAAAAACGACAAATATTACTATAATTATATGGGGTGTGTCATCTGTTGATCCGTCCATTTTCTTTTTATTTGTGCTGTCCCAATATAAGGAACCGCAGGTGGAGTTGACCGGCGAATACAAATATTTAAAAATAATGATCTGTTCAAATATGTGAGTGCACCAAAATAGACACCTTATTTACAGCTGAACACGTTTCCTGCTGTACGTTTCGAATGTGATTGGCTGTTGAAAGTGGTGTGGTACTCACTGGTCTAGTTTGTACTTTCCCGGACCCGGGCCCTCGGAAATCTTCACCTCCGCTCTCTTCCCGGTCATGTTCCCGAAATGGACGCCTTTATATTTGTGGACAGAACTCTCTTGCTCTGACTAGGATGTGAGAAAGAGAAAGAGAAAGCGAAAAAGAAAGAGAAAGAGAGAATAAACGGCAAGACACCGGGGCTGAATGAAACAAGAAGTTCAGGCATGTCAGGGTCGGGCCGAGACCCTCCGTCTTCTCTTATCTCCCCCAGCTATACATCAAGGCTTCGCTCCGGACCTATCAGGTCTACTCGCGCACCCTTCCTCCACAGTAGAATGCCCTAGAAAGGCCATCAGAGTATAGGAGGAGGCAATTAGTGTCTCCACCGTGTTTTCAAGATACTAGCTTGTGGATGGCAGGGGAAAGATAGGAGAATACTCTTGAACGATCCTCCAAATGCAGAGGGTTTGTAGTCCTTCCAGCTGGGCACTGCATGTTTTAAAGATAAGATGGGGAGCAGAAGGATGTTCCCTTGGACTGGAGAATATCGACACACCAGAGAAGTATAATATCACGGCGAACAGAGGAAAAATATCTGCAGTTACTTTTCAGTCCCCTTTATGGATAACGCATTATGGATTTTCTATGTAACTGTGAAAATAACAAAGAGGAGCAAAGCCATTATGTGTATTCTCCACAAGATATCGAAACTTGTTTGTAGACCATGAAGGTCATTTATTTTATGCTGGAAGCATTACAAGTTTCTAAATAAATGAATTATGGCAATTGACGTATCTTCCACATGGCAGCCCAAGTTTTCTCTTTGAAGCGCTTTGAGAACTTTGGAGCACTCTTTCTTTTTTCTCCTTATCCCGACTTAGAAAGTCATTGTTGAAAATATCTGAGCTTATGCCCTCTGGGATGTTTTGATCAGTTTTTGATAAGAACAAAGAGGGAACTGGTTTGTTGATGTGCCAAAAGAACTGGAAGCAGTTTGGCATCAGCATTTGGAGTCTCCGACAAACACAAATTGAACAAGCTTAAGCCATAACACAGATGACATTGAGCTCAGCACTCACACAACTGTCTAGTGATGTCATCAAGGAGGGCTTTAAAAACAAACCAACAAAAACGGTGCTTGGGGTACAAACACTGTCTTTCCACTTTGATTAAATGGCACAAAGGGACTTTCAAATTCCTCTGAAAATGTCCAAGTACATTTGAGTCTGCAGATGTGGCCGTTGGCATTTCTCCAAGTTACCTCAGAATTCCCCCTCATGCCATGACCTCACAGCCCCAAAAAGACCACTAAGATGTTTTCATCTAACCTGCGGGGGTCATGAATCTAATTGATTCAATATGTCTTCTGAGGTATTTCTTCTACCATTCCTCACCGGCACTCATTTAAATAGTTTCTGAAGGCTGTCAGCTGTGCTGTCACCGCCAACCCACAGACTGCCAACTAGTGGTTCCATTTTGTCAGTCAATACACAGACAAATATTTATGTGGATAGTTTACTCAGCTAAATCTGTTTATTCATAATAACAATTAGGCTTTTAGTAGAGGCTTTTATGCCCAATGATTGAGACGAGAGGCAGAAAACAATTACATATTGATGATGTGCAAGATATAATGTACTTGCACACAAAAGGTGGATTCAAACCAAGCAGAAAATAAATGGAATCGAGAAACTCGCAGGACAGTATTGATGCAGGCGTTGGGAGCTCCGAAGTCACGGCCCCCACTTCCTCCCCGCCCGCACGTTGACTCAACCTCGGCCCACCACTCAAGGACACCTCTACTTCTCCCCCTGGTCATTAAGCATTGAATAATAGCTTCATCCAGGGCATTTTTATGTGAATATTCAAATATGGCTTAACGAAAAATTCCTAATGGCCCTCTTTGTTGCCGTGTATAATGGGTGAGCGTCGTTGTGCTGTGAGTTTTTTAAGTGGCCCCGCATTCATTAGCTATGGAAATAAGTTGGGAGGGTTCAAAAGATGTGCATTAGATCTGCCTGCCACTAATGGACCACATCTCATGGGCAGAGTAGGTGCTCTCAGACAGACACCCACAGTGATGTATCCTCTGGTAAATTCTCTGACACACTAAATAACTGTGCGTGTGTTTGTGTGAGTGCGTGTGTGTGTGATTAGTGCATTTGTGTCTGGGAAGGTGATATGTGCTGCAGTACCAGCAGTGGGTTGTAGAAGGCCGGGCCCAGGGTGACGTCTCTGGCCGGGGGCGGCTGCTTACAGAGCGCGCCCATCGAGTCGTGCTGGTAGCCATAGGCCTGGCCCGGGGATGGGATAGACGGGATGCCTGCCTGGGAGCCCAGTCGCACCTGGTTGGGGACTGCCTGCAGACCCTGCAAAGACCGAGAGAGGGGAAGAGAAAAACAAGAGAAACAGGGAGCGAGAGACCGGAAGATCAGACAGAAAGTAAAAGAAAGGGAACTTGTCGAAAAAGGATCAAAACAAATACGTCCATTACAATATCAGCTTCTTGTGTTAGTCCTGACATGATATCACTAAGATATATAAGATAACATTTCTCAAATTATCTATTTTAAACTGCATTATGTGAAAACATCTTCCAATAGAAGAGCCTTTTTACAAGCGTCGCTTAGGTCTCAATGGTAGCTGAGCCAGAGCTCTAAATGTTAATTTGATATAAGAGGTTATCAGTCCCTTGGCCACTGCCCTTGGTGACTCATTCTAGTCAGCCAGCGAAAAGGGGCTGAAAACCGCCAACAGAACTTTTGCAAAAACCACTTAATATAGACACTTCCTTCACTGCCCTGCACTCTGCCTTGTTTGGGGTACAAGCAGCAAAGTTTGAATCCTGATTAGAGGATTATGAACAAGCTGAACATGACATTCTGTCATTGCCACTCATTTAAGAAACACAACATTGAACAGCACCTGAAATTCATCAGGCAATAAACATTCCTGCTCATTAGTTTCCAAGAATCTGACTGCCAAGACACAGTATGGTATTAAGGGGAACTTCTTCTTTAACCATTTTTCATTTATAATTAACTCTGTCATATTTATATTTCTTTCGTCAGTGTTCTTGAATACAAAGGTTTAATTTCCCCAGAATTTCAAAGATTTTTCAGGCATATGCTTTTAAGAAAACCCTTAATTTACTTGAGAAATGTGTTATTGGAGGTTTCTGGATGTTGAATGCTTATCAATAGAAATTTTGACCACGTGAATGAGGCTGCAATTCAGGTTTATCAGTGGCTCAATGCGATAATGCCTTCAACAGGTGATCCTTGGGTTGAGAGTTCGAATCCCAATTATAGCATGCTGAACATGACATTTGGCCATTGCTTTGCAGCTCACCTGAAAGCCGAGGCACAGTATTGCATTAAGTGGAACGTCTTCATCACATCTTTCCTTCATAATTATTTCTCATATTTATATATCTTGCATTAGTGTGTTCTTGACTTTTAATTGTGCGCTTGCGGTTATTTTTTTACTTGCATTAGCATTAGCTTCAGTCAAGTCCCCTCTAGTATTTTCTTTTGGGGAACTCCACAAGCTTTTCAGAAGGAACAGAAGAGGGATCCCTCCTTCCTGCGATGGTTAGCAATCAGCTTCTATTAGCGTTACTTAATATTGCATACCGAACTATTAAGGCCCTTCCTAGCCAGCCTCTCTTTGGCTGACTTGGCTCTTAGCAGGTTCCCCGAGGCTGGCAGTACATTGTAGGCCCCAGGGCCCGGGCCCTCCGAAAGCTGCTCCTGAAAGCGCCTGGTGCGGTTCTGGAGAGTCTGACCACCCTGGATCTTGGACTGTAGGGAAAGGAAAGACGCCAGATGAGAGGGACGCTCATGAGACAATGTTTTTTATTTTATATTGGTCACTATTTTCTTTAAAAACGTTTTAAAACGTATTTTACATCCGTCTGTATTGCTATGTGAAATGTGCTGATATTTAGAAACGTTAATGAGAACGGATGTTCTTAAGAAGCATTACTAAACTGCGAACTGTTTCAAACTACTGATACAATGGAATTATCCGTTGTAATGACGCTAGAGACGTACAAGTGTGAACTGATAGCCTACCTTAAACTGTGAGCAGTCATACTGTCCAGGTCCAGGAAAGAATATGCAGTCACTGGACATGCTGAACGCGGAACCTCTGTCGGCCAGGGAAAGGAATGGGGCAAAGCAATCTGGGGACAATTGTAATAGTCAAGTGGATTCTTACAACATTATATAACAACTTCAAATACATTTGTATCCACTGAAACAGCAAATAATACCTGATTTAGCATGTTTGTTTGGGATAACGTCGTATGACCCTGGTCCGACTTCGGCAGGTGTACTGCCCACGGTGGAGAACGTTACTCTTTGAGCACGTCCATACATGTTGATTACTAGGCTTCGAGTTAATTGATTAATGGATTAATGCATCGCTAAAACGACTTTCTTCTTTCTTTTTCTGATCTCTATCGAATACATTCGTCCACTGTCTCTCTCTCTCACTGGGCGCTATGTTACTTTGTGAGCGTCGTTGCTTGGACACGCTGCATAATGTGCGTACTAACGCGCGGCGTGTATATAACATTGTACCACTGCACACGTGGAAATAAAACAATGAACCCATGACCAATTATTTAATAAATGTATGTTGCTGGTTTGTTATTTGATTGTCCAGAAAGACCAAATGATGAATAACATTTTGGGATTCCTAAACAGGTTTAGAAGTTGTGACATGTTCTAAATGGCTCAATACCGCCACCTGCCGACAGAGAATAGTCCATATATGACAAATAGACATATCATTATGACTACATTTTAATGTAATAATGATGTATTTTAAAATCATCCTTGAAAACTAAACAAATAATGTGCATTTTTTGAATATATAAAATTACTTATTTTACAGTAATGCATACGAACTACTTAATAATTTAGTAAACGTGATGATTTAAAGTGATTACAGTGAATATAATGGGAGCGGAGGGGGGGGGGGAGTAAGATCCAAGGCTAATAAAGACCCATGTTGTTTGAAAGATCATCTTTTGTGACCTAATTTAAAACGAGGGCGTTTAAAGCTGAAGGATAAAAATCATGAAAGGTTGAAGTTGAAAATAAATTCTGAAGTGACGCCATGCCGATAGGGGGGCGCAATGGACTTGAGGAGCGTGACGGGCCAACCGTATCCCTCGAAGAAGACCCTGTTGCTAGCATCACATCCTTTCCTGCTGTCATCTGCTTCCTCGGTGTCATCTGGCCAACTGCTTTCCATTCATTTATTTCCAATCACTTACACGAAATCCTTACTCCATTAGTCGTTGACTACTCTGTAATATGAAGGGGTTAAAGATCGTGACCGTGCTGTCGTGTGTGTTGGTGTCTTTGTTCTGTGTGGCGGAGGCTGCAAGGAACAGGAAAGACTCCAGCAACCAGAACAGCTTCCGCCGGGCGGCGAACGGTATCTACCAGACCCTCAGCAATGTATTTGGCGAAGAAAATATTCGAGGATTGTACA
The DNA here is from genome assembly GCF_902167405.1 of Gadus morhua. Classification (NCBI taxonomy): domain Eukaryota; kingdom Metazoa; phylum Chordata; class Actinopteri; order Gadiformes; family Gadidae; genus Gadus; species Gadus morhua. The sequence continues at coordinate 9,134,290 of NC_044053.1, forward strand.
AGGTTGGTAAAATGTGCATCCAACAATAATCGAGACCATGTAACCGATTATAAGTAAGCAGTGAGGGAGGTTTTCAGTTACTGAATGGGAGTAGGTCAGTGGACACTCATCTACGGTTGCCATTTTGAGGTTAATCTTGACATCCCGCTCAAGCAACGCTAAAACATTTTTTTAACTATTTGAATTAAAAATAAAACGAACATATTTTATTGGTTTTATTGCCGAAAACACAGAAACTCGGCTTTATGACGTAGTTTACACACGGCGCAAGCCCATTGGCCATGACGGCAGCAGTTATATTTTGTTGTCCAAAACATCCTATGGGGAAATTGTGACATGTTTGTTCACTAACTGCCCCCAATAGCTCTACCTCATTGCCACAACACTAATTGAAAAAACTCCCACAACCAAGTACTGAAAATTGCATTTACTTAATTACATGCATCTTTCTTTCAGTTTTTCTCCAAGACAACCGAACGTTTTGTCCATGGAGTTGACGGCTTTGTCGACTCTATCTGGAAGATTTGGACAGATCTGCTGGATGTCATGGGCATCGATTGTACGTTTATGTTAAACTTATTATGCATAATTATTAATTTAGCAAATTATTGTTCTTCGGATCTCAGATATACCACAAGGTGTGATGTTGATTAGCCATTACATTCCTTATCAACCTACCTAGTACTCAGTGTACTATCTGCCATAGATGAACGATGGGTGAGGGCTATATAAAAATAAAGGAATCCTAAATCTAGAATTCCTACTGTGAGAATGTTTTTAACAGACCGTGTGGTGTGTTTTAGTGTCCAGATAAAAGTTCTGATATAGATTTAAAAGAGCCCTCCATAGTGAAATGATGTCCCTTTCTTAAATGTCTATTTGAAAGGCTGCTCCATGACTCACCTTGCCTTGCCTTTCCCAGCCTCCAACATGAGCCACTACTTCAGCCCCACCTCGCTGACCAACTCCCCGGCCCGCGCCCTGCTGCTGGTGGCTGCCGTGCTGCTGGCCTACTGGTGCCTGTCCCTCTTCCTGAGCGGCCTCTACTACCTGCTCCACTCGGTGTTCGGCCGCTTCTTCTGGGCGGTGCGCGTGTTCCTCTTCGCCATGGCCTGCCTCTACATCCTGCAGAAGTTCGAGGGGGACCCGGAGCGCGCCGTGCTGCCGCTGTGCTTCGTCATGGCGGTGTACTTCATGACGGGGCCCGTGGGCGCCTTCTGGCGCCGCGGCGGCGGCGGGGCCGGCTCCCTGGAGGAGAAGATCGACCAGCTGGACACCCAGGTCAGGCTGCTCAACATCAGGCTGTGTCGCATCATGGAAAGCATGGACCGATCAGCGGAGAAGTAGAGGGGGGGAATGTGCTAGGGGGTTGGCGCAGGGGATTCTGGGGGTGATAGTTTGGGAGTTCCCATGGGCACATTTGACGGCAATAACTTGGTGTTGACACTGCTGTTCTTGAGTTTTGTTGAGATCTCCATTCGAAACGATGACGAACGATAGTTTAGGCAAATGTCACAAAATAATAGGTATAGCTTTCAGTTTATTTACACCTGGCACTCTATTTATATCGAGTATTTTGAGTGAAATGTTTCTAAGGTTAGGTCCATCTGCAGTACAAGGTATTAATAACACATTTTCCTTTTGAAACTGATTTGTACAACAGTTTTGCTTCAGAAAAAACTCTCAATCTGGTATTCATCGTGACACTTGGAATAGATCCAGGTTTGTAATAACGACAACATATTATCTGAAGTTGGTTTCCTTTTAAATTATTGTGAATATCCCCTAGGTCCTGAATGTTTTTATCAACTTTGTCTTTCCCTTTTGGAAAGTGTGTGTGTGTGTGTGTGTGTGTGTGTGTGTGTGTGTGTGTGTGTGTGTGTGTGTGTGTGTGTGTGTGTGTGTGTGTGTGTGTGTGTGTGTGTGTGTGTGTGTGTGTGTGTGTGTGTGCGCGCGCGCGGTTACCCAACCATCTTTCTTACCATTCCCATCGAGCTCTCATGTCTGACAATTCCATTTTATTGACCCTCTCTGTTCCGTTTCAACTGCTAATGCCACAGAATATTGTGACATTAGTTTCCATAAGAGCAGGTATCAGGAACCCCTTTTTCTTACTGCATTTACTGGTATTTTGTACAAGTTCTCACGCAGGTCACACATGTAATTGGGTGCATTGTTGGGATATGGGTGTGGTCACTGTTTGAACTTTAGACAGGCACTGGATAAGACAAACTAATGGAAATGACACAAGGCAACGCTATCTCAGGGACATAAGCATAATATTAAATACAAAAATACAATTGGATATGTCAAATGTCATCTGGATTTAATATCCTAAATATACAGCGGTTGAGGGGGAAACGATGTGTCGAGTAGGAAGAATGGGAGAGTTGACTAGGCTTCACATGTACCAAGGGATAGTGCTCATGGTGTTACCATTGCATACCGACGCATTTTTCAACATACTCTTTTGTGTCCTGAAAAACTAGCATGGCCTTTTTATTGCTGTCCAAATGTCTTTCTACTACCTTTTGAGTTGACCTAATAGTTAAAGCTGATGGGTTTTCAAATTAAGTTATCAATAACAACCAGATGGATTGATATTATTGAGTCAGCGATATCCATTGGTGGTCAGATATTGTACGTGGAATTTAGTTGTCATTTTTTTTCCGGAAACATTGTGATCGTGAACACATCTCATTCTCATTTAATCATTCCTGGACTTGAATGTTAGTTAAATGGATTAGCTTTAAAATTGTGAAACAACAGCCTATTATTTTTCTAATATCTTTTCTGTAAAACTGTTTAAATAACCTGCGTGACATTTTTGTGGAAACGACTACCAAAACTTTTTTCGTTTTGGTTCATCACATCTGCCTTTTATTTAATTTTGTATTGTTTTGGCCTTCATTCTTCACAGTACTGTATTTTTTATGTTTTTTTTTTTTTTTTTTGTTACAATTGAGACGCACACGATAATGTCTAGTTGCTGTGTTTGGGTTTTTCTTGCATACCACCTCTTGTGTTCTTTGTAATGATCTCTATTAACCCTGACTGCCCATTGCACTATTTTAAATAACTATCTTTTACAATATCTATTTCTTTAACTTGTGTTGATGGTGTTGTCGGCAAAGATTGAAATACTTGCCTGACCCTAGCGCTGTGTTATTCAGATATGTAATATATATTCTTGTCAACTTTTATTGTAGAACATGTTGAATATTCAGATTTATTTTCCAGCATGAGATGCTGAAGCCAGAGAATGTCTGTGATATGAAGGTCAAATCGGTTTAATGAATGCGGTATGCTAGTCTCTAAAATTTCCTTGGTGTCTGGACACCAAGACCATATTGGTGTCCAGACCAATATTGCCCAGTATATCAGCGCTTCAGCTTATTGGAACAACTTCTCTTAAGAACATCAAACCAGGGTAGCCACGCAGAGTGCCTCGTGGGGATAATGTAATGGGGCCTAGAATTAAATAGATAAGGAATTTGATATTCCAAAATGGGGTGCTTCCAATCAAAAGTACATTTTTAATTATTTGTGGCAGAGGCTGCAAAGTAATAAGCAGGGTGTAACAACTCAAGAATCCTGTTAATCCGCAAAAAAATCATGTAAGCCGTTTTGGTTTTCTGAACTAAGTCTTCACTTCAATTAAGCAGTTTATTTTCTGGCCGTTGTTTGGGTTTTCATGTTCTCTCATGTTAGCTTTTTGAGTGTATGCATGGTTAAGTTATTTGCTGAGTGTCGTGTTCATTCCTCCAAAATTCAGAATTTCCTCTATGAATTATTGACAGGAGCACCAAACGGGTCTCCCTGTTGTCTACTTTATGAGTTTGTCTGAATCTGTAATAGAGTAAAGTTTTGGGAAAAAAAAAAGTTGTCTTACAGTGCAAATGAGGTCCAGATGTGAATGAATTAAACTTTATCACCACTGAGTTCCTTGTTTTTATTTTGTTCAAGTTAAACGCATTGTTTAGGGCAAAGCCCACATTCAAATCATGTAAGGAAATGAGAATCAGATAAAACACCAGTACATTGAGGAAATAAGTTTTAAAAATCATAAAAACGTTTATTTTTGTATCAAATGCTGATTTACACGTAGACGAGACATTTCCTGAGCAAGATATTTTAGAAAAATAGTCTTATATTACAAGTAGACTCTATACATAAATACAACTAACTAGGATTACATCCTGCTCGTTAATATAGATCTCTTGATTATCATTGCACATTGTCTAGTTTAAAACATTACAACCATAACCCTAAAAGGTCAGTACACACAGTGCTAATTGATGCCCTCTGACACAGTCAAAAATTGTGTCCACACGCATCCAGAAATACATCACTCATAGCAGTTACAATGTAGCCCTAATGCACATTAGGAGTACATTATAACTTAGTACATTTTTGAAGAAGTTGAGATTGTTCTACCAAAAACACATAGAAGCACATTCAGATGGCTAGTAGTGCTTGCACAGTTCTCAGCACACAGAATCCAAGTCAGAGAGTTGAATACTTTACTAGGACTAATATGTAGAGTGCTTTCTGTTGGTCTACACAATGTGTACGATAACTATGGCATTAGACTAGGAGAGGATGCCAGTTATCATTGGCCAGCATCTGTTCTGCTCCAGTCCCTCCTACTACAAAAATGCAATTTCTGATTTTTCCTTCACGTGAGCTGTCAGTTATTGGTCCCTTGGGCAAGAATAAGAAGAGGAGGAAAACAACACAGACAGTGTTGATGTTTTTCTACAAGTTATGTGACCAAGCAATGTATGAAACATTTAACAGAAACGGATATCCTTCCCTCTCTCTAATCAGTTAACCACTAAACCTGTGTAGCAAATGGATATTACTTCATCGAGGTCCCTTCTCTCTGAATGTTAAGGATTTTAATACATTTACCCTAAATTTACTGAAATATCTTTTTCTTTTTCATTAAACATTAACATTAACAAGAAGAATGTTTCTGAGATTCACCAAAAACCCATATTCTAACCATTGTAAATCTATGGAAAATGTGTGCGTTGATATGTGCTGATGAAACTACAGATTTCACATCTGTGATGAAATGGCAGTGGGGGCTACAGGCTTTCATGATGACTACATGAAATATACTGTTTAGCGTGTTGGCTTATCCTCGTTTTCGTGAGATTACATAACTAAATCCAAGTCATCGAACATGACATTACGACCATAAATAATATTGATTGGCGACTCCCTTGTACTTGCCACTCAAATCCCGAAGTTGCAACTTCCCCTATAGTTCACATTAAGAAACCAAATTGGCCAAACCAAATTTAAAATTGGCAGCAAGAGATTAACGGCTTCGAATAAACACTGGAGCAAAACAAAATGGACGTCATGTTCAAAGCATTAGCTTTCCTTCCCACCAACCTGCCAAATTGTCACAACTCCATCAGTAATTTAAACTTCTTTCATGAAAAATCAAAAAATCCTTCAAAGACAAATAAAAAAAACAATCAACATTAAAAATCATTCTACCAGGTGGTGCGAGTTTGTACTAAAAGCGAGCGACTACTTTTATGTCCAATGCCGAACCGCCAGGGCCAGAACCCTGACCCGAAACCTCGTCCACCTGAATGAAGTGGATCCCAGCGTTGAAGCTGGCACACAGTAGGCTGCTGGGGTCGCTGGGAGCCAGAGACACCAGGGGGCCGGCGCCGTCCAGCGTCAATGTTCCCATGCAGGCTGGAGGGGGACCAGGAACAGAGAGATATGGAGAATGTTAAAGCCAGCACTTTATGGGCCCGTGACCACTTTTAGATCTGGAAATTCATGCGACCCCAACTTCTTATATTTTGTGCTAATGATTTACTTTTACACACTAATAGGCCTTTCACACAAGCACTGTGAGCCAGACATTGCCCAGATATAATTCTCACAATCTTCAATGTGTTCTTAACCAAACACTGATTCTCCAGAGTTTATCTGGAGGTCGTGTAAAAGGCTGTATCAATCATAAGGCAAGCCTGTTTGCACATACAGTACTATTTTAAAAGATCTTAATAAAAAGAAACATAGCATGTAAATCACCACTCTCACATGACCACATATGCATTGTTAGGTGACCCAAAACGGGTCCAAAGCCCCATGTCTGGAAACACTTGGCTTCACGCTTCTACGGGTGGCTATTTACCGGCAGTGTTCTGATCCCAGATTTTGAGGGAGCCGTCATGGGAGGAGGTGGCCACCCGGGATATGCCAGAGGGACCAGTAGGCAGAAACACACAGCAGGCGGTGGTCTGGATGTGCCCCCTGTATTCCACCACCTTACACCCAGGCTGACGTAGATCCCACAGCTAGAATGACGGCACAAACATTCATAACAACGGATCAATATTATTCATCCTGCATGACAGAACAGAATCATTGTGGAGATTTCACAGAACGCTTTCACATGCATTTACATGAAAATGTGTTTTTTCTTGGCGTATCCGTCACGTTTGCCTCATACGTGCTTTCAATGTGCTAGATGCATTGCTAGAATGTGTGCTCTTACCGTAGCCTCACACCCTTGGCCCCCGAAGCCGTTGCTGCTGGACACCAGGTAGTTTCCGTTGGGACAAACGTCACAGTGGGTCTGGATGTATTGTTTGGCTGGAAATGTGTTGGTCACCTGCCAGGAACGGCTGTCCCAAACCCTGCATTCATCGATGCATGCGCACATTTACAACTCAACCCATTCACTGATAATAATGATGTGTACAGGCCTACAAAAAAACAAAGATCAACTATAACTCCTCCAACTCATCCTCCTGTAGGCCCTGAAATCATACTATATGTGCATACCTATGCATTCATCTATATAAGCCTTGATATCAGTCATGTGACACATCTTTCTGTTCCCACTGGCCCTTTGAGTGCCTAGGATTTAAATGTAATGTTCCTCATTTGGGCTTATAATGTCCTCGGAGGCTGTATATAGGGATGAGTTACTTGAAAATTATACCGATTAAGTGAAGTAGTAATTGACTCTTACGGTACCTGATAGTTTTGTCCTCTGAACTCTGGACTAATGACGAGCTTCCTGGTACCCAACACACATGAGTCACCTGTTAACAAACAACAGAAAGATACAGTGTCACACCAACAAGTAACAGAAATTGAAGAATTATACTTTATTTGTATTTTTAGCTATTAATTATAATTGAGAATATCCCACATCTGATGTGCAAGTCGATATGCCTATTTGGACAAACTAAATAAGCATGATGATAATGATGATTATGATAATGATGATATAATATATTACTAGTACTCAACACCAATAGGATTTGCTTTTATATTGTTTCTATTTTAAAACAAATTAATTTCTCACCAGATTTCTGGAGATGTTGAGCCTTTGCTCACATTGGCCAGATTCAATGTCCCACAGACACATCCAGTTGTCACGGGAACCACTGCACAGCTTCCTCCCTTCTGCACGGAGATACACACCACCACAGGTCAGGGTTAGTAAGCTGTTCATTACAGATTTGGACCCTAGTTATCTCCGGGGGACACGACAGACAAGTTTGCATTAATTGGCTGGTGTGTGTGTGTGTGTGTGTGTGTGTGTGTGTGTGTGTGTGTGTGTGTGTGTGTGTGTGTGTGTGTGTGTGTGTGTGTGTGTGTGTGTGTGTGTGTGTGTGTGTGTGTGTGTGTGTACTGTACCAGGGCTGACAGCAAGTCCATTGACCACCAATTCATGACCACAGAACTCCTGAATGGGTTCGTCCCCTTGGTCCAGATCCCACATTAACACACTCTTATCCCGGGAGGCACTGAAGATCCATGTGCTACCCGCATAACACTGAACCTGGAGAACAGCGGAGACAAGGAAAGGATGGAAAAGAGAGAAAAGAGGCGCAAGGAGAGAAACTCAGATGCTAAATAGCAATGAGTATTAATACAATGAATGCATTCAAATGAAATGACAAGCATACACAATGTGTTGACAGGTACCCACAAGTACTGATATAGTATCGTTACCTTGGTAACCTCTCGGGTGTGACCCTGGAACGACTGACACATCCGTCCTTGTTTCCAGTCGTACACAACCACTGCCTGAAGGGAGTGAAAAAGGTCATGCAAATCATTGTGCATTGCACACACATATAAATCACACTGCCAGACCTCTACGTACTGATGAAACTACTTCTCATCTGGGTGAGGAACAGGTGCCGTTGTTTTGTAGTAGCTAGTCATTTTATTGGGTTACCTGGTCACTCCCTCCGGACACACACAGATCTGGGCTGAGATTTGTGACAGTATTGATGGATCCCTGATGAGCAAGTTCATATTGCAAGACTTGACTGTCAGTCGAGTTATCTGCTGCACCCCTCTGAGACGCCCTGCACAAGAAAACAATCCCACCCACCCACCCACCCACACACCTCTATAAGTACCGGTTTAAGTCGACATAAACATAACGCCTATTCAAGAAAGACTATTATTGTTTACTTACCTGTACAGTTGTGACCTCTTTCTGAACTTGCTCTGTAGTTTGCCCATGTCAGCAACCCCACTAATAAAACACAAGCAGAGTGAAACCCTGAGTGAATCATCTTGAGTATAAATTCGCACGAAAATGATACGTCAAAATTAGACGTTAGTCATTTGGGTTAGTGATCAATTGCATTTGTCTAATACCAAACATGCTTAGCAATGTCTGCTAAATTCATGGCTAAATTCCCTAAAATATGTAACGGCCAAAGCTTGCATAAGGGTCTGGCCCGCAGCCGCCGTGCACGGGCAGATTAAACCAAACTGCGTGCAGCCACACACACGCGCACACTCGCCAGACAAATGACAGGAAAGAGGAGACTGAAATCCAATTAGGGCAGCATCCTTACTGTCACATGCAATTAGTCACACAAACAACCCCCTAGGAAAAATGCCTGCTATACATCCATGCATTGCGCCAGAATACACACGCTCACGCAAACACAAGGGAAAATAGGTGTTCCGTTTAATGTTAGAAAGGGGGAGGAGACATAGTTCATGACGGACATTATAAGGCAGGTTCTTACCAGTCACAAGTAACGTTAGATGTAGTTGCAGGGAAGCTACAAGTTGCTAGCTTGCATGCTAATTAATCTCGCTTTGGTCTCTCATGCCCAGGGAGCGCAACAAAAAAGTAGCAAAGAAACTTGAAGGAAACGAAACACGTGTTCATCTCCGATAACTTCATGATGACACATTCACACAACATTAATTGTCGTAAAGCAAATGGTTAGAGAGTAACGCGACTCGTCCTGCAGGGCGGTGGCATAGCGACGCTTCCATCGCAACCAGGGCGTGGTCTTGGATCACATGGTAACTAACAACAGGAAATCTAGCCAGGAGATGGATCCTTCAAAGTAAAAGTTACCAACTTCTCCAGGATTGATTGCGCAGCCTGTGGGTTGAGTCATTCACTGCCTTTAATGAAGGTGGTACTAGGCAGCCCTAACTAGGAAGCCTTTTTTATGTTTCTTGCATTCTTGACTACACTATATTCTATGGTTACAGTATCTGAAGTATGGACAATTGGTAGCATTGTACCAGCTGTGTTTCTTGATAGGTCCATGATAGTAATTTGTACCCCACTTTCTATAATAGGCCTCCCAGAGCCAGAGAGAGAATTTTCTCTATCACTCTGATACTTACTTCTTGTTAATGGATCATCATGGAAGTATATATTTCATTTACCTATTGTATCTAATCTATTTAAACCTCCTAAACGTTGTTAACGGTATACTAAAAATAAATCTTTGATTCTAAAATGATTTGATGAATTGATGCTAGAAATGTATCTAGGCTACAATCATAGGGTACAATGCTGGATTCGATAGGATGGTATTGTTTTCGGTTTAAGGTTAATAAGATTACTACAGAAATGAATAAAGTCGCTATGATGACTACCACAAATAAAAGAGATAATGGAATACATCATGGTGATTGAAACTGTCTCTACTTTGCACAAAGTTGCTGAAGCCCTCGGGTGCCCCCATTTCTAATCTAATTGGGCCACTTAGCTGGGTTACCATTAACGCTGCTCAATACATCTGTGTGTTGGCCTGAATTCAAACTTTTTTTTATTGTGTCAGACTGTATTTAATCAGTGGGTTAAACTATAATTTGTATCCTAATTAAAATAATAATAATAATGTCATAAAAATGACTACTTTTTTGGTCAGAAAATATATATTTAGGTCTACACAAATGGGTTGGTTGGGAATATATCACTGACCTTTCGATGTAAGGAAGTAAAATAGACCTATATTTGTATTGTCATCGTTGCATTATATAAACAGTGCAGTTAGCTTGTTCTCCAAACAATGACATATGTGAGGAAGGGCAAACTTTTACTTTATGCTGCTGTCGAACAGATTGATGATAGATGAAAACTGTTTCCCAACACATACATAGCTCACCTAGATTTCCAGGACCCTGATCAGAGCAGTTCTTGTTTGATGACCCTTTGGTGTTTGTTCTAAGAGCTATTGTTTTCTTGATCACCTTGATTCGTTTGGTTGTCCTAAAATCAAGTGAGACTGACTCAGACCCTCATAAGGAATAAGTCTGTGGGTTTAACAATATGTGTTCTAATTCCGTATGGACAAAACAAATAATAAAAGTACTTTATCAAGTGATGTGATTCAGTCAGCAATGCATATAGCCGTCCATCTCCTTCCTCAAAGGTACAGATTTGATAGTAAAAGGAGTGATAAGAGGACAAATCTGACATACTTCGGAAAACCTGGTAGAATTTCTACAATGTCCAAATCAATCCATGGTGCATGACATGACCTCCTGTTAGTCAGAATAGATTTCCGTGCCATCCTGTCCATATCACGTGAGTGACAGTTGTATGTCAGTCTTTCCCCAAGACCCCATTTAGCATATGCAATAATTCTCTAATAACATAGTCATAGTATGTGTGCCAGCGTGTGGCCTACTATCCCAGATTCCCACAGGTTGGAGAGTGTGTATGTGTGTGCGTGTGTGTATGTGTGTGTGTGTGTGTGTGTGTGTGTGTGTGTGTGTGTGTGTGTGTGTGTGTGTGTGTGTGTGTGTGTGTGTGTGTGTGTGTGTGGGGGGGGGGGGGGGGGGGGGGTGTGCGTGTGTGTATGTGTGTGTGTGTGTGTGTGTGTGTGTGTGTGTGTGTGTGTGTGTGTGTGTGTGTGTGTGTGTGTGTGTGTGTGTGTGTGTGTGTGTGTGTGTGTGTGTGTGTGTGTGTGTGTGTGTGTGTGTAGGGTTGGTTTGACGCGACACTCCCCCTAGTCGATAGGAGGTCGACGTCACACAGCCAGCGGAGGAGTGGAAGGTCTCTGTAATAAATACACATGAAAGGAACTGAGGAAAAGGAGAAGACTGGCTGGAAAAACACAGCAGAGTCATTCCTCCGTTTCATCCTGCCACAACGAGCTCTGGATGTTTCAATTTGAAGTACTTGATCTGTGAGCTTTTCGATTCCATTTTGAACCTCGTTGACATGCTGCATATGTGGATTCATTGGTTTCCAGTGGAGACAGAAGGAGATAACTGTACTGTATCCCAGCCTAGCGGATTGGAGTGAAAGTAGTCCGCCATATTCTGCTTTACCACGCCCGGCAGACGAGCCATCGGAAATAAAACGGACACCTTTATTCCTGTTCTATTTAGACGTTCACCATTCTTGCGGACTGTACCGTTGATAGAAAAGGATAGTGTCAGTGCATAAATACAAACCAAGAAAGGGCGACTGAGCACGGAGGAGAGAATGCTTCAGGACATGTCTTTAAAAATGATCTGTTGATCACACTGAGAAGGGAAAGAAGATCACATCCATTTAAGACAGCACAGAGATTCACACTAAAGTGCCCCGGACACTGTTTCAACTGTCAGAGAAGGCAAGTAGAAGCGGGGGGTGGGGGGGGAAATCATTTCTGAAGCATACATTTACCTCCCCCCCACACCGCCCCCAGTCCATTATAAGGGCGTCCACGCGTATTTCACCACAAGTAGGCCTGCATGAGGGCGTCCCTGTGCCTATTCCCGGGCCTCTTTTTGTTTTTGGGACAATCCTAACATCTTGATGAACTAGGTGGACAAACTAAAAGCGGTAAAACCCCTGTGTTTGGTGATCAGAATGACCCTGGAATCCATCATGGCGTGTTGCCTCAGCGAAGAGGCGAAAGAAGCGCGACGGATCAACGACGAGATCGAGAGGCAGCTCCGCCGCGATAAGAGGGACGCTCGCCGGGAACTCAAACTGTTGCTTCTCGGTAAGCATTTGGTGTTCAGTGTACAGAGATGGGGCGAGCTGGGTTGGGGGGAGAAAAAGCTCAGCCATACATGCATACAAACAAACCCTACGATATGTTATCCATGTCGGCACCGGGGATGTGATGCTGGGGGGCGGCATGCTGGGGGGAAGTTATGAAGAGGTTTTGAGTCGCTTGCAGAGATTGCCTGGCCAGAACATCCTGCTGTTTGTTGCCTGGTCGCCTGATCGCTCCTACCACCTGATTTGAATAACTGAAGCAGCATGTCTAGGGAACATTGGCTGTCAAGAAATTGCGGACACCTCTGTGTTCACAGGCCCACTGACGTACCTGTATAAGCATTAAGTGACACGTTTCTATTGTTTCTTTGGTGTCATATGATAAGGACTAGGCCAAAGTCTATCGGCTTTTATTGGCAGTAATAATATTGCCTCTCTCTTGGAGCACACAGCCCGTGTGGTTATTATATCGCAGGGCGTCATGGCAGACATACCTGAGTAGCTGCTTTATACACACATAATTTCATTTTTGTTACCTAAACGATGGACTCGAATAGGTTGTCCCATTTATGAGGTAATTGGAGGTTCCTTTGGAAATGCTAGAATCAGGAAGAAATTATGAAAGTGTCACTGCATGCATTACCTAGAAATTATTGAATGAATGCATTCAGTATAACGTATAAATAATTGTTCTTTAGTTGACATAAGAAAAACATAATTGTTGTGATGAAGTAAAATCCCTGTACCATGCATTGATGGAGATGGCAATGCCTAGGTTCACTTTTTAATTTCATTCAGAATTATAAGACAAACACACACATATACATACACACATCTTTTTTTAATAATTATCCTTGGACCTGAGACCTGTGCACATGTGAGAGTATGTTTTTACCCAGTAAGTTGCCCTGGAAAATCAGTTCTCAAATGAGAGAATTTAGTCGAAGATCCACGTTAAAAACACATTTTTTTATGTTCCCTTCCAATAAGTTATTTAAGGAAGATATAATAGATGACTGCACCCATGATGGCACTTCAGTCACTCCATTCATCGTCATCACAAGACCCCATTCAGTCTACTTATCTTAACCGTAGTAGAGTTTAGGGGGACATCAGACTCAGCATCGACCTCATCCATCCCTGTCATTGAAGTTCAGAATGTATGTATGTACTGGACATCCAGCCTGCCTTGCAAGTTCAATATTAAAGCAGGAATCAATGAAGGTGTCAACTTGATGTGATACCTGGGGCACTAAGACTCGACGCATATGGACGTTGTTTCAGTGACTCAAACCAAATGGGATGTGTGGCTGTGTTCTTAGATCAAACACTGCACACTGACCCGCAAGAGACACACAGAGAGCAGACGTAATCCCTATTTAATTCATATTGATGATGTGTAATTCAATATAGCCTACTGGCAGCCCATTTTATGTTCTTCTCTAAGCCTTGCAATATTTTCTACTCATTTAGCCATTTAGACTGAGCTTTGGTGCACAATTTCAGTGCTAATATGGCCACCAAGTAGTCATAAAACAAACAAAAATCCTATATGTTGAACAGTTTAAAAAATAGAACGTCAACTAAACAACCCCAAAAACACGCTGTGACATGCTGTAATATTGTATTCAACATTTGCTTATGGTTACATAGAGTAGGGCGGTGTGATACAGTCTTGCAATCTAATTCACTGTCTTTCAGACTAAGCATCAAATGCAGAGTACTCTCTACTTCCTATAAAACATGTGGCTCCCATTGTGCTGTTACAGCGCTCTGCATTCTGGGAATCATTTATGTATTACAATGGGCAAATTAAGAATCACAGAAAAGAGATAATATGTTACAACTCTGCTCCGGCACATCATGTCGGTTGTCTGTATAAAGTGGTACAGCACTCTGCAACCGCTTTTCAAACCCCAAAGTGGTGCTCTCTCCATGTGACTCCGTTCAGCCTACGAAGCATATGAGCAGTGGGTTTTCACATCCTCTTTGTGCACTGGTGGACCTCCTGTATGCCACTAGTTATACTAAAAATGCAGCGTTTTAAAAGCTAATCACGTTATCTCAGTTGCATTAAACTTCCCTCTTAATTCCTACCAGTCAACATTTCCTCTCCTCTCATTGCCCAGCTTTCCAACAAATCGCCAATCAGTCATGGTTTTACAAACGGCTCCCACATTGCGTGATAATTACATGTAAGCATAAACCAATGCAGTTTCAGTATCATCTCAATTATTTGCCAAAGCGAAGACATGAAGTCGTAGGCAACGTTTATACAAAAGATAATGAAGATTATCTATGTTCCTAAGGAAATTCTCTGAATTGAATTGTGTACATCACTGTTATATATCATTATCGCTAGGTGACAACTCTTCTTCACAATAAAAATCACAATATTAGCGCAAAATAATCTTGAATGAAATAATAATACAAATACAATGCAGATACAAGGTTTTGTAGCCTTTATTTATGTAAATAATTAAAGGGAAGTAAATAAAACGTCTACTGCCATAATTTTTTATAGAATATATGCAATAGTCTTCCGTCGTTCTTATTTGATAGTTTGGCAGTCTCATTCATGCTCAAAGTAGGAGGGGTTGAAATGAATAAATGGAAGGCTTGTTTCTTTCATGTGTTAAATGAACAATTTGACAGGCTGGCAGCGCAGCTCACATGACACTGCGTAGCATCCACTCCATGCACCAACACTAGGCGAGTCTGAAGGAAGTGATGTCAGTGTGCTTAGAGGACAGGCTCAAAGATATAGAAATATATGACCTGTCAGCCCATGTTAAACTTTCCAACATACACACACACACGCACACACACACACACACACATACACACACACACACACACCTTTGATTCACTGGGGGTTGACAGCTACCGTAGAGCTATATGTGTGTGACACACACACGTAGCACATACGCTCGCACAGTTAAATGCACAGTCAAACAGACGTGTTGAAACGCGTCAACATGTCGCACGTCGTATGTTGAAACAGACTCAGAATGTCTTTGTGTTCTCCCCCCCGCCCCTCCTCGTTCTATTTGCTTTTCTCTCTTGCTTATTTGTTTTTCTCTAGCTTATGTGCAAACAAATCAAAGCAGTTCAAGCGATTGAAAGTCGCTGAAACCAAAGTTTCAAAGGTTCTCATAAAACATACTTTCTTTGTTCACCCTTCTTTATGGGAAACCCTCGCTTGGTTCACGTGGCTTTACAAGAACCAGGCCTGAATCGCTCCCGGCGGCCTGTGGTCCCCTTTTCTGTGGTAAAATATTAACTTCTACTGGGTTAGAGTATTGGAATGAGCCTAAGCGGCCTCAGATGAAACCATCAACAAAAGCACCAGACAGAAAATGTCAGCTTAGTACACTGGAGGGAAATAATAGCATGGAGTAACGGTGTTACTGCAGCTGGGGCCTTGAGCCACCACCAGCCAGGGAGACGCTCATTTTGCTGCAGATGCATTCTTGAAAGTTTGAACTCTCTTTTTGGGGAAGTTATCCATTAGAAAGAACGGCCCTATACAGCGAGGGATATGGCTTCAACGTCATCTCTTGAAGCAATCAAAGATGTCGATAATAAATTGTATCCATCTAACAATTGACCTTTCCCAATCCGTCTTTGTAAACGTAGGATTATATGTATGTTCCTCTTCGGGGTGTACAATAAGTTCCCTCTAATAAGTACTATAACCTTTTTGGTTGAACCTTCTGCTTTCGCTTTCCTATTCGGATCGACAGCCATAACCACAGCGGAATGATTCTAAAACAAAACGCACACAGAAAAGTTAGTAGGTACTTATCAGAGCGCAAACCAGATATATTTTCTTAACTATTCATTCATGGGGCACAGACTGAGCTCGCCGAAGGCACAGATGAAAACAGATGGGAACAATGAGGCAAAGAGCTTCACTTGGTACAATTGCACTATAAAAGTCCAGACTCCTCTTTCCCCCCTAGTGATGAATCAAATGAACCATGTCTCCTTTTGGCTGACCTCCTCACCCTCTGCTCCCCTCCCTCCCTCCCTCCCTCCCTCCCTCCCCCCCTCTCTGTCTCTTCTCACCTGGTCCGGTGGTGTTTGTCTGCAGGCACGGGAGAGAGCGGCAAGAGCACCTTCATCAAGCAGATGAGGATCATCCACGGCACGGGCTACTCTGAGGACGACAAGAGGAGCTTCACCAAGCTGGTCTTCCAGAACATCTTCACCTCCATGCAGTCCATGATCCGCGCCATGGAGACGCTGAAGATCCCCTACAAATACGAACACAACAAGGTAAACGCCACGGGGGGGGGGCCTGTTAGGGGAGGGAGCCGTACACTGACACACAGACACAAACATGCACACGCACACACACGCACACCTTCAAAGTTACAAAAACGCACATTCATCGATACACACGCACGCACACACACACACACACACTCAAAACACACACACACACACACACTCAAACACGCACACACACACTCACACTCACACACACTCACACACACACACACACACCCTCACACACACACACACACCCTCACACACATACACACAAGCACACACACACACACACACACACACACACACACACACAGACACACACACACACACATACACACATACACACACACACACACACACACACACACACACCCACAACGGCGCGGGGGGATCTGAATGGCTTTAGGAAGTGTGTTTCTGACCTTAAGCGGGGCGCTAAGCAGGCCCTCAGAGCGACCGGCCTGCTTCCCCAGAGCCCTGTCTTATCGCATTCATAGCAACCAGCCAGTAATCGTTTCCTGTCGTTTTCCGTGCTTCCTGCGCCATCAACCCCCCCTCCTCCCCCCCGACACATACACACACATACAACCCAGCCCATCCCTTCCCTTTCACAGACGCTGTGTATTTCTCATGTGTGTGTGTGTGTGTGTGTGTGTGTGTGTGTGTGTGTGTGTGTGTGTGTGTGTGTGTGTGTGTGTGTGTGTGTGTGTGTGTGTGTGTGTGTATGTGTGCGTGTCTGTGTGTGTGCGTGTGTAGAGCAGTACAATGTGTGTGCCAAGGACTTAGGCAATCTCTTGTTGCCATATCCACTCTGGTCTCCTCGACTGCACTTGACCCTGTTTCTTTAGTCACTTATACTTCCTTGACCACTTTATAAGCCACATGCGCACGTGTTCCTCGGACACACAAAACACACACACACACACATCATAACTGTGAGGGTAGGACAAGCAAGGTAGTGCAGCATGAGCTGTTCTCTCTACAGGCTTTTCACAGAGAGTCAAACTTAACTGGGAGGTAAAGATGCCATCTGCCCAGGCATGGGTCACCTTTAGTGGCCACCGTATGATGGCCAAGTTCCCCAGTGTTTTCCAACCGTGGCTTCTGAACCCCACTTGGGTTTGGTTGGAATCCATCATAGGTTGAAGGATATAAGCTGTAGATATCTGACAATACATTTGTATTTCAGTGTAGCGGATGGACCACGTGTCACTGCAGTGTTACATCCATGAGATCGATTATGTCTTGAAAACACTTCCATGGACCGCTCATCGTGAAAGTGAAATGTCAAATCGAAATAATATTCTTTGAATTCAACTTAAAAAATGTGACGCATTTAGAGAAGTAGGACACAAAGCCTCCTACTTTTACTTCCCTTTCTTCCCATACATTACATTGTAATAACTGCTTTGATATATATATAATTGTTTTAGGCTGTATCTATATCTACCTAACTTATGTATGGGTTAGTTTAGGGTTAGGGTTGGACATGATATATGGTTAATGTTTTACAATGTTTAGGTTTTTATTTAATGCTTTATATTTCCAAACTTTTTCTCGATTCAATCGCATTCTTTCAGTCGATTTCCATTAACCTCGATCCCACCAGCACTTTGCTAAAAAAAATATAATTAAAATACGAGGATGACAGACCAGACAACTTGCAGAGCGAGTCTATCTTCAGCTCTCTGTATTATTACCTGGGGCCACTCTCAAAGAAGATCTGGGACGCCAAATACGTTTTTGTTATTTTCGGAACAATAACCCAAATAGGCCCGCCGGGATTTGAGCTATAGATATTAGGTTCATGCTTGCCTGAAGGTTTGTCTGAAATACAATATCTGCAAATAGTGTGAACGTACTGATGGAGTCATCCCCTTATTAATTAGGTCTGTTCGCTTTTTTAATTTGTTTTACCTTTGGGGATAATTAAATTGGTTTGTACCATTTAAGCCGTTTCAAGTTGTTTTTCCTTTTTCTTTTTTTTCCTTGACATTCTTTTCTTGTAAACTATCTAACAGTTCTGTCTGTCTGCTTGTCCCGGTGTCCTTGCACAGCCCTACGCCAACATTGTAAAGGAAGTGGACGTAGAGAAGGTGTTTGCCTTGGAGAACCCCTACGTGGACGCCATCAAGAGCTTGTGGAACGATCCTGGCACCCTGGAGTGCTACGACAGAAGGCGGGAATACCAGCTGTCTGACTCAACTAAATAGTACGTCAAAATACGTTCAGCCTTATTCTTATTAAGCGTCCTACCCATTACATTTTTTCTAACTACCTCTCAAATGTATCTCTGTGATTTAGATACTTTTTTATTAATAATTTCAAACAAATGTATTCAGAAAAAAGGTATGTATTATTATGGATGTGGTGTTACACTTGTTAAGCACTTGTATTGCAGTTTTGCGTGAAAAGCCCTGTATAAACAAAGTAAGATTGAGTTTGAAAGAAAATGGTTCAAACTTTGTTATAGTACTTGATTATTCATATTATACATGTTTGCATACACGAGTATACGTGTTTAGGGAAGTTGTTAGTTTTCTTGTGTGTTTGTTTACCTTTTTAACTCTTAATATTTGTGTTTGTGTGTGTGTGTTGCGCGTGTTTGTGTGTGTGTGCGTCAGGGATGGAAATTAACACCCGCCACCCGCCATTTGCGGGTGGATTTGTATGGTGGCAGGTGAATTGTGTCACTTCACCCGCCACTGTGTCGGGTAATACTTTCCAGTCAGGTCCGATCAAATTTGCATATTTAATACATTTGTCATACGGTGCTCAATTTGGGTCAGTTATGGGATCACTTTGGGTCAGTTATGGGATCAATTTGGGTCAGTTATGGGATCAATTTGGGTCAGTTATGGGATCACTTTGGGTCAGTTATGGGATCACTTTGGGTCAGTTAGGGATCACTTTGGGTCAGTTGTGGCTTCTTTTTGGCAAGGTTCTGGGGATTTTGGCCACTCTTTGGGATACTTCTGGCTACATTTTGGTGTTCCAAAATTAGTTTTGGCTGGGTTTTGGCCTCCTTTTGTTTTTCTTTTGGCACGCCTAATTTGGCCCAAATTTGGGCCGTACATCATTCCAAAGCTTTACCAAAATGGCATGCCAGTTTTGGCCCAAAACACTTTTGCTATCTGGGTACAGTTCCACAACCATTACTGTCAACATCCGGCCCCCTTCATCTTCTACGCCTCTCTTGCTGAACTGCGACTGTCAACATCCGGGATAATATACCGGTAACAGGGCTCTCAAGAATTGCGTTCGTCACACGCATTCGGCGTGAGGCACACGAACTTCGGAAGAAGACGATGGGGGTGTCGCATAGACGTCGTCAGCGTCTTGCCGTCCCTCCCCGTTCTGTGATTGGTACCCCATCTCAGGCGAAAATCGGATCCATGGAATCCAGGCTGCCTCGCAGCGTGAAATGAAATCGAGCACAACGCAGCATGGCTTTTGCCAGGCTATTTCGGAGGCGGGACACGTTAAGAATTCCATTCATAAATTAACAGACGTGACTGTGACGTGAATTGTCTGGCTGGCTGAAATTTGAGAGGGGTTCTGGAAGTGTCCATGGCAAAATTTGTGTTACCAACGAAAGAGAGGTATGATCAGTTAAGCATGATGAAGGAGAAGTGTATGGAAGTAAATCTGTGCCATCGGATTTTGAAAATAAAAAGCCATTGAATTCTGAGCACTGAATATTTATGCATTGAAATAACGTATCTGGGTTTGAATTTCAACGTAATCAACGTCCCCACGTTGAAGTTTTTGACGTTGAATCTTTGATTTAGAATTTTTAACATTGAAAGATAGTTAAATTCAAATCCAAATACGCTATTTCAATGCATAAATATTCAGTGCTTTGAGTTCAATGGCTTTTTATTTTCAAAATCCGATTGCACAGATTTAATTGTCTTCCATAGAAGTGACTCAAACATTTTGTGGCTGTGAGGGCGTATCGGTTTCCACCATAGTAGCCTGGCATGCCAGACCCATATCGGAAAGATATTGGGTCTGGTCTCGTACGGTGGCAGTGTTGGCGGGATAAACGGTTGTCTTTCAAGTTCCCTCTGCACGCAATAGGATAGCGCTACAACCAATCGGAGCATCGAAGAAGGTGACGTAGTCAGAGCGACGGAAATTTCCATGGGGAAGTGTTGCGAATGGTGGGTTGAGAGAATTGGAGACCAACGACGAAACTTTTACCGTATCCCGTCGGCAAAACTCAGAATACATCTTTCTTTTCCAGGAAAGACTTCAGTGCAGTTCTTTGTTCATTTCTCAAAGAAAATGATAACTTTAAGTCCTGAAGAGTCGCGGCCAAAGCCGAGTCGAAAGACAGCTGTTCGCCAGCAGCAGCAGCCATTATTGTTTACCTTTAACACGGAACCGTCGCAGCTCTGTCGTCATTCGGCTCGATACCGCCCCTCACGATCTGATTGGCCTGTCCCATTTTCTGTTTCCAGCAGCGAAAAACGACGACAGAAGGCTAGACCTCCCTGGCCTAGATTTCTAGGCTAGGAATCTAGAGCTAGAAACTGAAATATTCAGTTACTATTGTTGTCATACAAAATGGATATGTTTAACAAAAATACAAGGAATTTAAAGCTACTTACAAAAGGCCTAGGCTACATTCATTTCCCCTGATGGCAGCAATGTTCCACTTTCAGCTCGAGTTCACCGGTACATCAAAACCACGTGTCTTCTTTAGATTTCAGTTCCCTTAATTTATTCACACAGTTCAGCAGCGGCATTCCTTCAGAATCAGAGCCCACATTAAAGCTGCATTTAGGGCGACTATCAATACCCAGCAGAAAAATAGATGCGCTATAAATGGTTTTGTATATAGCAGTCAGGAACATGGGCATAGTTGTGGAAGTGCTGGTGTTAGAAAAAAAAGTTGACGGGAATTAAAGTGCTGCACACATAAATCCAGCATTAAAGGTTCATTTATCGCCTGGTCGCGGTGTCGAGTTTTTTTTAAAGTAGTTGACTAGTCGTAGCGTGCAATAATTTGCAGTGTCAGAATTTTGCAGCAAATTAAAGCGCTAATGCTAGCGAACTACTTTCAGCGTGACTGGAGAGAACTTCCTTAAATTAACCTTTAATGCTAGATTTGCATGAACGCTATTGTGCGAATTAGTTCGGTTGTTTTTCATGGAAGACGGAAGTGGGAGATTCCTGGGGATTCACGCTGATACATAGTACTTCCGCGTTCTGTGATTTTTGTGCTATGTGACATCCGGTGAATCACTCATCACTCTTGCGAACCGATGATGGAGGACCGGCAGTTCATGAACTGAATGAATAAAGTAACTGAAAGAATAAAATGATTTAATTCATTCCCTTTTTCTGAGTACATCATTTACTACATTACATATTAACATTATTTTGAATACTTTCAGGATGGACTGACTGGACTTTAAAATTGATTATAGATGAAAGACTTCTCATTCAATTATATACATGTCATTCAATATATATGAACAATGTTTTCAGTATATAGAATTACAGCTCCGGAAAAAATGAAGGGACCACTCCAAATGTTCAGTGTCTCTCGTTTTAATATTTTTATATTACCGGTATATTTAATATTTATAGGTATATCTTGAAGGGTGGTATAATCAGCGTTGCCCCACGGTCAGCTAGTGGCTTCTCGATGGTGAAACCCGTTCAGTCAGCTCTCGGTCAGAGATGGAGCCGGTGAAGAGACTTGACACAAAAGTCACAGCACTACAAGGGGCAATCCCAATCAAGGCCTCAAAGGTTGTCCTGTTCTTGTAAGATGAGAAAACCTCAGACTGGAGGGTGAAGGATGATGGATTCTGGCATCGCACCCCGGTGCAGTCGATGATTACCCGAACATCTGGACTGTCCTGCACAAATTTGCTTGGCATGGTGTTCTTGACTTGCAGTTTACTCATCCAGATGGGGAGGGAGCCAAGGAGAAGGTAACGGTAGTTGGCCCACGTTATAACAACACGGGAGACAGTGGACACACTGACCTGAAACATGTCAGTCAGCACCTTCTCATGCAGGCCTGCAACAACCCGGCAGCAGAAGAGAAAAAACTCATTACGTTGGACTGGGAGAAATGGGTTCAAATGTTTTGGGGTTTTTTCTGAGCTTTCGACCAATAAACCAACATGGAGGCAGATGGATGAATAGCCTCCCAGAAGTCACAAAAACGTCTCTTGATGTGAATCTGGTGTAAAAGAGGATGTCCTTGTTTGAGACACAAAATCTGTAAAAAGGCACTTGACCCACTTTCAGCTGTGACAGCTATCGTCAGCTCCTTGACTGTTTCTTTCAATTGCTGTATGCATGCAGCAGCAGCATCCAGTGCACCTGTATGAGATGAGGGAAAAAATTAAAACATCTGACCCAGATTTTGGCTGTGACTTGCATATTGGAAGTAGTTATTGGAAGTAGTTCTTTGGACCTCTAAAGAAATTGCTTTTTATAGCTCAATATTGCTTTTAAAATGTACCTTTACATTTAATTCGTAAGTACGATATAAAATGCAACATTTGTACATGTGATGAAGCTTTTCACTTTGTGGTATTGGTCAAATGCTGGGACATCAATAAGACTAAACATTTTGTGCCAGAGTTCTGAAAAGTTGACCTACCTCCTCGGTATAACCTACTAAGAGCCCATTCTGTGATTAAACCATAGGTAGCACATCCTGTCAGGTAGGTGGTTTAAGAACAGTATGGGGTACTAGTAGGCCAATATTTCAGAACACTAACAAACACACTGACAAACCTGGTTTAGGAGCAGAACCGAAATCATGTTCTGTCATCACCACCGAAGCTGCGATCTCCTCCATCGGCTCTTCTTATTTATTTAAAAGTTTGGCCCTTCATCCCGGCGAACCGCTTGAATCCACTTCTACCTTAGACTCAATTCAGTCGGGAATCCATGAAAACTTAAGTAGGGTTGGCGTTGTTGGTTAGATGTACAAAGTGGAACATTGCAGTGACATTTGTTTCAGCCATTGTTGAACTGCGCCATTGTTGAACTGAACTGCACTTTTTTTTTACCATTATTGTTTTATAGGGACAAACATTAACAAATTTCTCATACAGGGGATTGATAAAGTTCTATTTAGACTATTGAACAGAAAGAAACACTTGGTCATACTTTACACACTTTACAATAGCATTGGCCTACTGAATGCCACAGATATATTTTCAGCATTGGACTGAATGCCGCATAAATATATAATTATGTTTTTGCACGTTTGCAACGTTTAAAAGTTCAGGGTATAAAGTTCAAGTATATGCCTCTACTTGTATTGCTTAAGCCAATAGCCTTTTGAGGCAGTGTTTTTTCTGAATATTAGCGTTAAGAGCCAACAATGCTTACTATCATACGTTAGTTACCATGTCTGTGGACACATTTGTATGCACATGTAAATATAAAAAAACAAATTGACTTATGATGGTGTAGCCATGCATGTTGTTTTATTGTTAATGTGTCAATTTGTTTTTATTGAAAATACTTTGTATAGATGAATTATCCCCAAACTTGTCCTCGTAACACCTTAAATAAATAAACATGACTTAACATTGCAGATACCTGTGTTTTGTTTATCATATGCGGTAAGAGTGTAACTTTTTCAGTTCCTTGGTAGAACCCACTTACAGCATAATCACTTCTGATGGAAAAAAAGATGCGTATGAAAAACACTTTTCTTATCTATTGTCACTATTATATTGTTTAAAATATATTAAAAATATATAGCGTATAAAAAGTGGCTGGTAAAAAAGATGAGTGGCTGGTAGATTTTTAAATCTACCTGCCACAGTTGCTGGTGGGCAAAAAAGTTTATTTCCATCCCTGATGTGCGTGTGTATTATGTATGTATGTGTGTGTGTTTCTGCAGCTACATGAACGCGTTGGACCGTATTGCCCAGCCGTGTTACCTTCCCACCCAGCAGGACGTGCTGAGGGTCCGGGTTCCCACCACAGGGATCATCGAGTACCCCTTCGACCTCCAGAGTGTCATATTCAGGTACTTCATCGCCTTACCTGCGCCACCCGCGCCAATGAACCAAAAACCTTCACTCCTGGGCCATTACATAAATGGTGGTCATTGACCTTTATGAGCTTTAGCATGGCCATGTCTGTATGTCAATGTCAACACTTGTACTAGTTTGTCTAATTTTCTTTTTAATGAGGTATTTTTTCTCACAAACAACCAAAACACTGTTGTTTTTTATTTGTTGGATTTTCACGCAAGTTTCTAAATTAAACACATAAAATGATTATGTTTTTAACTCAATAATGTTTTGAATGTATTTTCTTGTAGGGGCTTTCTGTTATATAAAATCCTGATATGCTCTGACAGTTAACCTTGTGTTGAATTCTATCCAGCACCAGTAGATGGCGCTAATATGATTTATTGTGATAATTTGAGCTGCGCTACACTTTAGTTTTGAATGTTGTTTCCACGGACAGGTTGTGGGTTGATCTTGTAATAGGGTTAGGGCTTGGTTTGGTATATAGTTATCACTTCAAAAAGACATTGTTACGTTTTCATATTAAACCGGCACTTTTGTTTCAGGATGGTGGATGTGGGAGGTCAGAGGTCAGAAAGGAGGAAGTGGATCCACTGCTTTGAGAACGTCACCTCCATCATGTTCCTGGTGGCGCTCAGCGAGTACGACCAGGTCCTGGTTGAGTCTGACAACGAGGTGTGTTTCATGTTCCACACACACACCCACACACACACACACACACACACACACACACACACACACACACACACACACACACACACACACACACACATAGTCACACACGCACTAACACTCTCAAACACTAACACTCTCAAGCACTCACACACTCACACTCACATACTCACTCACACATACACACAGACTCAAGCACACACTCACACACACATCCAAGATCCCAAACAAATACTAACAACGCCATGGGAGGAGGCCCTGTTTTGAACTCTATACAAAAACGCCCACACACACACACACACACACACACACACACACAAACACACACACACACACACACACACACACACACACACACACACACACAGGGCCCTATTTTAACGTTCTGAAACGCAAGTGAGAAGCGCAAAGCGCAAGTAGCTTTGCGAGGGGTTCTATGGCGATGTCGCTATTTTACTGGCGCATAAATTACTCTTGCGCCCGGCGCAAATCTAAAAAGGGTTGGCCTGAAGTAACCTAATTACCCGTAGGTGTGGTTTGGGCGTAATGTGCAATAAACCAATTTGAGTGCCATCTCCCATCCCCTTTAAGAGCCATGAGCGCATTTGAATCTGACGAGTTGATTTTGACAGTGTGTTCGCAGTCTCCGATGAGACAGATGCATGACCACATTAATTTCGAACTTCAAATGGCTCAGTTTATGGCCAAATAATATGGCCTAATTCACACATGGAATAGCGTTTTCTTCCACAACTTCAGAAATACTCAGTCCCCAAATAAATTTCGCCAAAGAAAACTTGATATGCGGTAACTGTGGTTCTATTTAATGATTTACGCAATACATTAACAAACATCGTTTCTTACCAGTATTGTATGCATTATCGTTATCGACTTGTGTTCCTAATATGCATGTGTCCCCCCATTAATGTACATTGCCATGGACTGTATTATGCGTTACGTGTTTAGTTTGCATGTGTTTAAACAGATGGACGCACACACGCGCGCCCGCATTCATTAATTATTTTACACATACACACACGCGCACCCGCATTCATTCATTCTTTTTAACAATCACTCGCGGTAAAACAATTTTTTCTCACGATCAAATACTCATCAATCCTAAAAGTTATGGGCTTGTACACAATGGCGGAGGCAGAGGGGTGGCCGGGGTGGCACTGGACACCCCTGAAATCTGATTGGCCACCCCGGGTGCCACCCTAAAATTGAATTCGCTACCTGCGGCTCAGACTGACGAGTTTCCTCAACAACTATACGAAAGCTAACTCGCTGTGTAGATGCATATTGGAAAATTGGCTCCATAACAGCCAGTTAATCAGATAAGAGAGATCGGTTCGCAACTTAGCCTGTCGTAAGCTACGGTGTTAAGTGTGTTTAGCTAATGTGGGGTAACTAGTACAGATGTCAGTGGAGGACAATTCCGGTATTTTGAATATTGAGCCCACTTTCTGGTTTGTGTCTAGGATGAAATAGAGTGGTTGACACTGAAATTTGAGCCTCTGTGTCGGTGACATAATTCAAACTTTCCAGAACTTTCTGTGTGGGGGTAGAAGGGTAGGACATCCCGGTAGAGAGCATCTACCGGGATGCTCTCTCCCCTTGAACTGGTGATCATTAACTCAAAGGGGAAGCACAGGAAGGGGGGCGATAAAACAATGTTCAACACTGATTGTGTGTGTGTGTGTGTGTGTGTGTGTGTGTGTGTGTGTGTGTGTGTGTGTGTGTGTGTGTGTGTGTGTGTGTGTTTGTGTGTGTGTGTGTGTGTGTGTGTGTGTGTGTGTGTGTGTGTGTGTGTGTGTGTGTGTGTGTGTGTGTGAGAGAGAGTAATTGAGCTGCAGAGACACTGGCTATTCATAGTATGTTAAAGAAATCTGGTGAAGTAACCCTAGTGGACCACACTATCTGCCACATTGTAGAACTCGCGGTTCTTCCTCTAATCAGCAATCATAGGATTCATTTATGCTCCTAAGATGCCATGTTAGGGTTACACACACATTTTCAGTCATGGTCTATGGACCCCCTGAAGTAGCAATGGTCACCCCCTGGCCACCCCATGTATAAAATTCTAGCTCCCTCACTGCTTGTACACGATGTCTGTCTCAAGAAAATATGTGTTCGCTGTACGGTGTTTGCAGATGCATTGATTTAAAAGTACAACTTATTACCGCTGTATCAGCTGTTCTTTCCCAAATAATTTACCACGAATGTGTGGTTAGGTAGATGAGAGAAGCAAAGTGTATGCGTGAGGTGCACAAGCAACATTATGCAGATCATTCCCTAATTTACCAACGCGTGGCGGCGGAGGGAAAAGTACGCTCTGCGCCAGTTGCAAACTAGCAACGACACATGCATCAGTGTAGAAAGTCAATTGCGCCAGATGCAAGATAGGGCCCAAAGACTGCATATTGATACTCAAACGTATGGTGGTTTCCTCACTTTTGACAGCAGAACTGATCACTCTTCTGATACGTGCAGGAAAGTGAAGCCACAGATGATGAGACGCTTCCCCTCTCTAACTCTGAGCGCCTCTTCTCTTTTCCTTGGAAAGCACATGTAAATCATGATCCCTCTGCTTTGAATAAGTTCCCCCGCCGCCCACCGCGCCTTCCTTTTCCTTACGACGCAAACGCTCACGAAGGTGGACTGCGGCTCTGTTAAAATGGCATTGGGATGGCAGGCCGGGAGATATTACGGTATCTGTCGGTCTTGTTTCAGAGCTGTGTTCATGTGGACATGCAGTGCTGAGGGTCTGGTTAGTTATAATTGCGCCCGCTTCGGTTTTAATTACACACTGAGACGGTGCACCAGGGAGCTATTAAACCTTTAAAGATGACACGGCTGCCCCAACCCCCCCCTCCATTCCCATTCTCTCTTTCGTGTTTTCTTTGGCTATCCAGCTCTCTCTCTCTCTCTCCTCTGCTTCTTCCCATTGGTGAGGTAAAACGTTTATTAAGACTCCCCTAATCAGTGATAAGGGGTAATGAATTATTCTCTCCCTCCCCTTCGTTATTCTCTCTCCCCTCTTCTCCCGCCCTCTCTCCTCAACACCTCTCTCTCTCTCACTATCTCAACCACTCTTCCTCCCTAATTCCCTTCCACTTTCTACCTCCCTACTCCTCTCTCTCTCTCTCTCTCTCTCTCTCTCTCTCTCTCTCTCTCTCTCTCTCTCTCTCTCTCTCTGGCCACAGAACCGCATGGACGAGAGCAAGGCGTTGTTCAGGACCATCATCACGTACCCCTGGTTCCAGAACTCCTCGGTCATCCTCTTCCTCAACAAGAAGGACCTACTGGAGGAGAAGATCATGTACTCCCACCTGGTGGATTACTTCCCCGAGTACGACGGTGCGTCTGGCATCCTGAACACCCCTCCCAGTCCCAGAGTTTCTCTGTTGTTCCTCTTCCTCATCTCAAGCCATTGGGTTCCATTGAATGCTATTTCACCTTGAGCAGAAGCCTTGTGACAACGTCCAGTCAAGTTCTTCTTTTCGTTTCGCGGTGAACGTCACTCTGCTGGTCTGCTGAGAGAGTCAAAGTGTGAACTGGCAATATTCGCTAAATATCGCTGCTTTTTTCACAGGGCTAAAAGCAGAGTTATTTAGCAAGTTAATTTGAGATGGACGATGGGTTATGCTCAAGGTTACAAACCAATTAGGCTGCCGACATCCAACCGATAGCACATAGTGCCTTTCGGTGGTGGGTTAAACCCAGTGCTTTTCGACTTGGACTTGAACCAAGTTTATTTAGTTGGGGGTCGAACGTTGCACCTATTAGCTTTGAGTTGAACCAAGTGCCCTTTGGCTGGGAGTCGAATCCAGCGCCTATCGGCTGTAGTTAAATCCAGCGCCTATCGGCTATAGTTAAACCCAGCGCATATCTGCTGTAGTTAAACCCAGCTGTAGTTAAACCCAGCGACCATCGGCTGCAGTTAAACTCAGCGCCCAAAGGCTGGGAGTTGAGCCAGTGCCCTGCGGCTGGGAGTCGAACCCATAGTTACTTTAGAAGCCACGCCTGCCCTCTCTCATTGGAAACATTGATCTGAGCGTGTGTGCGTGTGCCCCCCCCCACCCCCCCCTTCCTCAACAGGTCCGCAGCGGGACGCGCCGGCGGGGCGGGAGTTCATCCTGAAGATGTTCGTGGACCTGAACCCCGACAGCGACAAGATCATCTACTCCCACTTCACCTGCGCCACGGACACGGAGAACATCCGCTTTGTGTTTGCCGCCGTCAAGGACACCATCCTGCAGCTCAACCTGAAGGAGTACAACCTGGTGTGAGCCGGCAGGGAGGGTCGCCCATGACGACACAGGGACGAGAACAAGGGCACCGGGGGAAAATGCCCCCCCCCCCCCCCCCCCCACGACAACACACACTGACTGGACGCAGATTTTTCGGAGATGCAATGAAAAACGTCACATGGTTCCCGTGGTTCTAATTTATTTGCCATTTGTTGTCCCGCCTCCGCTTGACCCCTAAAGGAGGGGGGGGGGTTAACCAAGCCAATGTAATGTAACTATTTAAGGTGTTGATGCTAAATGCTAAGTAGGAGGGGGAGGAGAGAGACTGTAGGGCTGGGGAAGTTTAGACAGTAATTATTGTACAGCACACTATTCATTTGTGTCGTGTGTGTGTGGGGGGAGTGTGGGGGTTGGAGGGAGGAGGGGGGGTGGGCAGAGGCTCAGGGTGGGAGAGGCTGTCGGGTGGTCTGCCTGCTGGAGTCAGTAGGACTGATGCCTCACAGCTTGAACGCACGGTGCTCCTTCCCTTTTCCTGCCTTCTTTGTTTCTTTTTTTTTGTACAACAAAATAAGACGTCTCGATTCTGCTCCTCATTCCTGCCGACCGTCCGTCCTGTTACTCAGTAATACATTCCGAAGCAGCCACGCTGTGGGCATTGCTACTCCAACTGCCTAACAGAAGAAAAGAGATAGGCCTACTATAACGGAACGCGCTCCGACGCAGGAACGTTTGGCTGGTATCTTGATATTATAGGTATAAACTGTGATTTTTAAATTATTATTATTATTGTTTTTTTTTGCTGTTGGTTTGATATTGATTGAAGTTCATCATTATTATTTTATTGTATTAACTTTGGGTACCGCAAGTGAAAAAAGAAAAACCTAACGCCGCGTGCAGCAAAGCATTCGGATTGGCTATCCCTCGGACGGAGGCTCGTTCGAACTGAAGCCGCGGTTTGGGACCGAATGTCACGTCAGCAATGGCTTGGTTCGTACTGCTCTACGTGTGGAAGAAAATGTCGTTCATTGGTCGCCGTGATTTTCATGGGCTTTCCACGCCAAAGCACTGAAAGCATACATCTTGCGAGCAGTGATCCATGTTTTTTTGTTTTCATTTAAGGGGGCGTTAAAAAAGTGACCATTAATAATGAGAATATATTTAGAATTATTTGTTCAAACTGTGCCACATTAATGCTTTATTATTATGGTAATATGTTGATATTGCCAATGCCATACAACTCAAGCAGCAGAGTCGACCTTTGCGCTGTTTACTATTGTAGTTAAGATAAGAAGATTAGAAAGTATTGCAAAGATAATAAGCAGGGCTAATTAAACGTGAGCAAACTGACCCACTCAACGGCAAACTGATGCTTTTTAAAAAAAAATATTCACAGCAGTCAACAATGTATTAACCCCACACACCTACACACAAGCAAACGCACACAAACACAGACACACGCACACTGCCTGGACTCACCCACTCTCCAGCCAATAGCCTGACCCCCACAGAGAGAGGGTCCACTGTATAGGCACCCAGTCCATTCCAGCTGTGTCTTTCTAGTTGTCTCATGGCAGCCCAGCTGTGGGACGGTTCCAGTTCACTAGCAGTGATTGTGCATTGGGTTATAGGCATAGCTACATGTTAAGAAAAGGGCAAAGTGTTAACATTTGTACCAAAGTGAGCCCTTCTCGTTTCAGTTTGGCACCGATGGCTCTGACAGGCTTACACCCAAGTGATTTTGAGTATATCGATTTTTTGTAACTATTCCCTAAAATATAGGCCTGGTATCGATATTTCATTGAGGCATAGTGCAATTATGAATGCTATAATCATTGTACATACAACTCTCTCTCTCTCTCTCTCTATATATATATATATATATATATATATATATATATATATATATATATATATACACATGTGTTTATATACACATATATGGCAGTATCTTTGTTGGCTTAATAATGACCTTTTGGCAGACTGAATGTGCGGTATTGGAAATATGTATCTATGTGATTGTGAAAGGGTTTCCTTTTTTTTTTAAGAGGAGTATGTACATTTTGTGTTTGGTTGGTGTGCTTTCCCAACAACAATGTTCACTTTTAAAAACTATAAAGACAACTATTCTAATCCAACATCGTACAAAACCTGGTGAGCCTACAATCACTTCTTGAAACCAACAATATGAAAGCATTATATATTGTTCACTGATATGCTGAACTTCTGTACTTTCATCACAGGAGGAAACACTTTTACATCTACAGTGTATTTTGTTTACTTTATTTTACTAGTAAGTAAAACTGTTAATTATATAGGTCTACACAGCTATCAATAAGTATTTTCTTACTCAACTCTGAGACATAATATGAATAAATGAATAAAAGGCGAGGACATATTTCAAACTGCTGAATTGCTTTGAGAAGCAAGACTAATTCTGGGAGATGTTTTGCCTACTGCCTGCACCCCATACAGTGAGACATAAGTCAGTATAACAATTAATTGTTTAACATGCATTAGGCCTATCTTTCAAAAAACAGCCGAGGCCAGATAAAGGCTGCAGTTTAAAGAATGTTTATTATGTTAAGCCTCTGTCAGTGAGGTGGGACGACATCCTTTCATGAATCCCCACAGTGCCACTGCCTTGTAAACTTCCTCGTTTGTGTTTCCCCAGTTGGCACCGCCCTTCTAGGAAGAAATTGATAAAGTTCAGGATGGACCAGCCCTCCACAGCAAGATGCGTTCTGCAGTCAATCCTCTCCACCGGCCACAGCGCATTTCTCCCTCTTTTGCGCAAAGGTTTCCAGAAGGACTATAGGGTGAAGTAGATGGATCTTCAATCAGTTTTTTCTTCAAACACTGGAAGTAACGTCAAGCAGACCTAAAGATGTGCAAGGCGCACTCCGACTGAGACAAGGGTGTGTGAGTGCGTGTGTGTGTGCGTGTGTGTTGGGAACGAGGGGAGCGCAGAGGAGGCGCGATTGGGTTCATCATCAAATCTCCACAGTTTTGAGGCGCACGGGAGGACGACGTTGACGGGTCACCGGACAGAGACGTTCATAGTTCAAACATGGCCGGTTGTTGTTCATCGAATGAGGATAAGGCGAAAAAGAGAATCAATGAGGAGATTGAACGACAGCTGCGGAGAGACAAGAAGGATTCCCGCAGGGAACTGAAACTGCTGCTGTTAGGTGAGCATCCAGGCTGACCACACCTGTGTTACCGGCAAGTGCCCCATGCCCTGTCCCAACCAAATTCCCTACTCCATATAATCGAATACATATGAACAGTATGATCCCTAGTAAAGAGTGACAAGGAAAATAAAGCGCTCTCACTTGGTTCTCCATTGAAACAAGTTGTATAGGTCTATGCCATACATAACAAAGGGTTTTCTTTATAGTCAATGTTGTTATGATGTGTTAAGGGAATAAAACGCGGTTAAAGGCAGTTATGGTCAGTGTACCGCACACGGTTCCGTTTCATATCGCGTAAGACATTACATTTCCTTTTACGCAGGAGTTATTTTCTGCATATCTCCGGATGTGGCGCAGCGCCCACTGCGGCTCTGCTGGCATCCAGTCGTTGTGTCTCGCTCCTCACTCAAACTTGAACAGGCGTGCACACACACAACACACGACAGCGTAGTGGAAAGATACTTGGAAAACAAATATCGATTAATATAGGAGTCTACTGCATATCACTTTCACCACTTTGCCAGAGGAATCCACACATCGTATACACAATAGAAAACATTAAGAGTATAGTCTCTTTTTTATTTGAATGTTCACGGCGTTAAAGTGCTCCTATATAGTGAGGGTGCATGCCTTTACCTGTTCTTTATTATTATTATTATTATTATTATTATTATTATTATTATTATTATTATAATAGAAGCTATGACAACCCCCATAACCAGTATAAATGCTAGGCCTTGCAATCCTTTAATAAATTATGGATGTTATGATAGATAATGGTCTCCATTGTTATTTATAATATATATGCTGTTGGGAGGTGGAAATAGCAACTTGGCACCTGTTCAAACATTCACCATCATCCCACAAGTAATTGTCACCATGGACACACACACACACACACACACACACACACACACACACACACACACACACACACACACACACACACACACACACACACACACACACACACACACACACACACACAAAGGCCGCTAATCCATCCCTATACCTGTTTGGTGGTGTGTGTGTGACAGCCATAACTAGCTGCTGCGGCCACATTGCATGCAAACACATGCAAATGCAGGTGCCAGCAGGCTTTAAATCAAGCTTTGCATCCCTGGTCCTCCTCGAAATGGCTTATTCTAAACACTGCCCTCCTCTCACCCCTCCACGTCCACAACCAGTAAGGGGAAAAATAGACGCTCACATCAATTGACGATTGATGATTGATGTGATTGATTATTGTGTATTCGTAGAGCGCTCGTTTTTTGATGTATCATGCTTCTTGGTTCTGGAGCTAATGGATGCCTTTGAGTTTTCATGTTGGTTGTTTTGTACAGTATGGTATATTTTGGATTACCTAATCAAACTGGATCTGATTTAATCTGATCGGTTCTGATCTGATCTAATCCAATGAAAAAAAAAAAAAAGACAATTTGTGAATTATATCTACAGTCTTCAGATCAATATGATGATACATTTGGGTTTTATTGAGATCCTAATTATTTATTAATATGTATGCATTTTTATTTGTTCAACTTTGTTCAAAGGATGAGTACTGGAATAATCTAGATTGAATACTTGTACTGTTTCCGTTGTCATTGAATCCTTTCGGGGGAAAAGCAAGTGATGATTCCCTGGGGTCAGGTAGCTCTTTTATTTAGCAATCATCCAGCAGCTAGCTCTGTGTGCCACACAGGTGTGTGTACCGGGCAGGTAAAGTGACTACTGTGCAGCAAGGTGTGTGTGTGTGTGTGTGTGTGCAGGGAGGTTTGTGTGAACTGCGGCCTCTGTGGGTTTCATTAGGTGGGTTACAGTGTGTCCCCAAGGAGGGAAGAGACTCAGTGTGTTTGTGTGTGTGTGTGTGTGTGTGTGTGTGTGTGTGTGTGTGTGTGTGTGTGTGTGTGTGTGTGTGTGTGTGTGTGTGTGTGTGTGTGTGTGCGGTGTGTGTGTGTGTGTCTGTGTGTGTGCGTGTCTGTGTGTGTGTGTGTGCACACGTGTGTGTATGTGTGTGTGCGTGTCTGTGTGTGTGTGTGTGCGTGTCTGTGTGTGTGTGTGTGTGCACACGTGTGTGTATGTTTGTGTGCATGTGTGTTTGTGTGTGTGTGTGTGTGTGTGTGTGTGTGTGTGTGCGGTGTGTGTATGTGTGTGTGTGTGTGTGTGTCTGTGTGTGTGCGTGTCTTTGTGTGTGTGTGCACACGTGTGTGTGTGTGTGTGTGTGTGTGTGTGTGTGTGTGTGTGTGTGTGTGTGTGTGTGTGTGTGTGTGTGTGTGTGTGTGTGTGTGTGTGTGTGTGTCTGTAATGTGCCGAATGGAAGACTACTCTCAGTGGCTTTCTGCTTGTCATTTGAATTGGATTTGAATGATCTTAAACGTTCACTAGACCTCTGAAAAATCACGCTGAACCTCAAGTGTTCTATGTGTACTCCTGGGCATTGGTTTACAAATACAAGGTAACGAACATGGACTCGGAGAAGAGACACTTGGAGTATATGCTTATATTTACACAACGCCCCCCCCAGTGATAGAGAGGCTGAAAGCATGGAGCAAACACCATGGCTGAATCTGATAACTTTCTATCATAAATGTTGTCTCATCGAGGCAATTATTTTTTTTTTTGTTGATTTAGTTTGACTTGAGAGTCTAAAGAAAAGCATAATACAGGCCAATCTGCAGTACAGACAGTATGCTGAGACAAAATATCATAAATACCCATTGTATTATTGACCTCAATACTAGTCATGAGAGTCCTTTTTACCACATGCAATTGCTCATACATCCCTTGCTTATCTTTGTGTGGCGGGGGGGGGGGGGGGGGGGGGTAATTAAAGTGACACACCCAACCGCGCACACTGAGTGACTATACTGCGGGAGCACTGGGGTGGACAACATGCATACAGACACAAAAAAGCCTCTTTCCTTGCTCCACAGCTACGTGGCCATTTTGTTGTGAGGTTGAATAACAGCTGAACCCCCCCCTTGTTTCGTGCTCTTCACACAGATATTGTGAAAAGTTACTATTAAAGTAGGTAAAGAGAGTTGTGATGTCATGACATTTAGTGAATGCAGTCCAATGTCCGATTTCTTAAAAAAATTCTGTTGATTTCAAGGTTGATTTAGTTTGTTTAAATGTATGTATTTCTCCATTTATTGATTAGTTTACTGTTCTTAACTTATTTCTGCACTACAATGAAAATAGCCAGAGCATATAGTGGCTCTATACTCATTTGACTTCCTATAGTCTTCATGAATGAATTGCGTGCTTTGTTTGGTTCATTCCCTCCCTTATCCAATAAGAGTCGGTCAATGAACCTTCTTCGAGGAGACTGTGGTGACCTCTCTATGGGCAGATTTGCATCCATTGCGCTGCGTTTAGAGGCTTATCTTTACCCA
Source organism: Gadus morhua (assembly GCF_902167405.1). NCBI lineage: Eukaryota > Metazoa > Chordata > Actinopteri > Gadiformes > Gadidae > Gadus > Gadus morhua. The sequence continues at coordinate 9,170,368 of NC_044053.1, forward strand.
AAACTCCTCTCTCTGCTCTCAAGAAAACTTGACTTGTAAACAAGGTGCATTCAAATGGGCTCACCCTGTCTGGGTATCGCTCGCAAGCAGCTGAGCTCAAGTGCGACACTATGCAAAACACACAAGGAGGTGCTAAATGAGATGCTAACAACCAGATGTAGCTTGCTGAAACTATTATCTTTTATTTTGACAAGCAATTTTCACACATATATGTTCTCACAACACAAACACTATACTACTCTGATATACTCCAAAGGGTGTGCAGAGAAGAAAGAAAAACAAACAAACAAACACACATACATACAAACACACACACACACACACACACACACACACACACACACACACACACACACACACACACACACACACACACACACACACACACACACACACACACACACAAATACATTAATAGACACACTGCATACACTTAGAGGCTGCTTGTTCCTTGAAAGTACACCACTGAAAACAAACACATTTGTTTAACAAATAGCTTAGTTGACAGCTTCAGTTGGGTCATTTAAAGCTGAAGAGAAAATAAATGGTTGATTGAAACGCACACGATGTTCTTTATTGTCAATTCTTCACCCGAAATGTTTTCGATTAAAGCAACTATTTGTGGTAACACACATTGTTAGATACACACAAACACACACACACAATCAGGATGTCAGAGGTCAAGTGACAGGTTAAGGTTGGGCTGATTAAGGATGATGGATAAGAAGCATTTATTTCTTCTATTCTATCCTAACCATCAAAAAATATAGTAATAGTTAAATGGGTAAATAAATGTTCAAGTAAGCTGTACGTACGTTGGAAGCCAACGTGTGTGTAATTCATGGAACCTCACACCTCCAAATACCTGAAAGTTGTTGTTCTTGTTTTGACCTCAAAACACTCTGCGACTACTTCAGGTCTGCCCCCATGCACTCCTTTCCAACCATGGATCCTTATCTTATTTTTTCCCGCCTTTTTTCCTCCTAGCATTTACAAGAGTTAGCTACCTTGCTTCTTTGACAACATTTATCGCTAGCACTTCGAGGAGGGAACTTTTAGTAAAAGCAGACATCCAGACATATATATCATTAACAATTCATGGCTCACTTCCTGTCCCGGCATGGTCTCCCCTATCTCAGGCACAGGAGAGAGCGGCAAGAGCACCTTCATCAAGCAGATGAGGATCATCCATGGAGGGGGCTTCTCCGAGGATGACAAGAAGAGCTACGCTAAGCTGGTCTTCCAGAACATCTTCACCTCCATGCAGGCCATGGTCCGCGCCATGGAGCCGCTTGTCATAGCCTTCACCGAGGGGGACAGCCAGGTACGAAAGAAACAAACATGAGAGGCTTTAAAGGGGACACATTATACCCCCAGGTGTGAATGTGATCAGCCATGAAAAGCCATTGGAATATCTGCCACTTCTGACATCACAAGCGGACGTGTCCACCTAGATGTATGACGGATAGACGTTTGCTACGTAGCAACGTTTGCTACAGTCCACTGGGTAGGCTGCGAGGCTGTTCTATCCAGCACACATCTAGGCAGATTTTCAAAATGGCTTGTAATGGCTAATCACACTCACACCTGGTGGCATAATATGTCACCTTTAAGGCCATATTTAATGCTGAATCCCCTTATGAAGCCGTGGGTCTCTATGTTACTGCCGTGGCCCAAAGTGGTGGCTGGTAGTCAGTCACGCGCCCTTTTCCCAAAGAGGCCTGTGTTTCCTGCTATCAATGACGACCAGTTGAGCAGTTTTGCATGCGAGATTATTCATTGACAACATCATCTTCACGTTGTAACGATCACCAGATGTCACTCCATTGGTTTATCTTGGTCACTTTTGACAGACTATATAGCTTGGTCAAATTTGGTGTTTATTTTGGCTGCTCTATGGTGTTACCCTATCTTGTACTGGGTGTTGGTACCGCATGTTCATCGTTTAGTATACTGTGCATAACCGGACATTTTCAGTTTATTACTTATTTTGCATGCTTGACTTCCTGGTTGCAACCAAGTAACTACCAGGAACGCAGTTGGAGGATAATGGAGGGGGTTAGCGGGCGTATTAGCTACCATAGCTCAGCATTTCCCTAACCTTTTGGGCATGTGACCGTTTTTTGGGGTTTGAAAATCCTTTTACAACGTGCACAAACATCACACACTTTAATACATTTGACCTTCAAAACCTTTTTGTCAAAAGTAAAGCATTGAATTCCTACAGCAATCACCGGCAATCTCATATGCATATCAGACCGCTCCCATGCGGGGGTTCCCGACCCCGAGGTTGTGTAACACTGCTGGAGTTGTTATTGTGTTTGTGCGTTTGTGTGTTGCGTGTATCTGCAGGCATATGCCGACTCCGTGCTGGAGGTGGAGGTGGACAAGGTGGAGGAGTTCGACCAGACTCTCTCAGTGGCCATCAAGAGCCTGTGGAAGGATGGTGGGGTGCGGGGGTGCTACGACCGGCGCAGAGAATACCAGCTCTCTGACTCCACCAAATAGTGAGCAATGAGTATTCACTGAGCAGTCCCTGGGTTACTGCAGTGGTTCTGATAATGTCAAAATGATGGGAGGGAAAGTATATGGATGGCTGGCCATGTATTTGTGTAGCTTTGCTTCCTTGACCCAGTTATAATCAGTCAAAACAGCAAGTTTTGAATTACACCATGTATGCCCTTGAACCATGAATCATATATTTTGTTGTTTTTTATCTTGATTGAGATAACCAATACTTTCCTATTGCTCTTATTATTCCCATGTTTTATAGTTATCTTGACGAGCTGGATCGCATTGCAGACCCCTCATATATACCAGACCTGCAGGACATCGTCAGAGTGAGAGTGCCCACAACTGGTATAATAGAATACCCCTTTGACATGGAGAACGTCATCTTCAGGTAGGATACAGTACCCCTACACACGCCCATAGACATACTTCTAGACACGCCCAAAGAAATGCTCTGAGACACGCCCATAGACAAACTCTTAGATATGCCCATAGACAAACTATTAAGACATGAACAGACACTCTTAGACACAACCATAGACATACTCCTTGTTCAGACAAGCCTGTATAAAACACCCCTAGACAAGCCTTTAGACATGCTCAGATTAACATCCATGAACATACGCCTAGTCACAACTATAGACATAAGGCTTGGAGACTATTGGGATAAAACAAAAAAAACAACACTATTTCAAATTGAAATAATTAATTTGAATATTTGTGAGGATCTGGCCCACTTTTGAATGTGGCTCTCGTCTCTTTAGGATGGTGGATGTGGGAGGTCAGAGATCAGAGAGGAGGAAGTGGATCCACTGCTTTGAGAACGTCACCTCCATCATCTTCCTGGTGGCGCTCAGCGAGTACGACCAGGTCCTGGCAGAGTGCGACAATGAGGTATGTGTTTGCTTCCTCATTCGCTGAGGCCAAAGAGCCTGAGCAAAGGCACGACGCATATTGTGTGATTCTGACGCCATTACCCGCCCCTGGACAACATTTCTGTTTGAATGAAAACTTTTCAATCATCTGACTAGACGAGCTGTCAATTGGCCAGGTTATGAGTTTTTGCCAGACGGTACACAGGCAGTGGCCGACATTTTGGCTAAGAAACATGCTGTGTTATGTAACTACCAAAAGACAAATAGGAACTTAATGTGAGTGGACTCGATTTTTTTACTTTTCAATGTCTCATTGGGACATGGCTGACTATTTTATACAAACTGATCAAATCTGACAAAACCTGTGAGTGCCAGAGAAATCCAGTTTAGCACCAGACAAGAGGTTTTGCCCTAACCTTTTCTCTCGCCCCCTCCTCAGAACCGCATGGAGGAGAGCAAGGCCTTGTTCAAGACCATCATCACCTACCCCTGGTTCCAGAAATCCTCAGTCATCCTCTTCCTCAACAAGACCGACATCCTCACTGAGAAGATACAGTACTCTCATGTCGCTAACTACTTCCCTGAGTTCACAGGTGGGTCTGGGTGTGTGTGTGTGCGTGTGTGTGGGAGAAAAGTAATGACGCAGGACCTTTTTGATGGAAATCTAGGCTAGGCAGTCCTTCCCCTCAGTAAAGCTTAAGGTCAATTGGGCCGATTATATGCAATGTGGTCTGCCGGTAGATTTGTAGGGTTATTGACCCTATAGTAATCACCGGGATCCTATAGTGATGCCACTATCTGATCTGGGTGGATGGATATTTTAAAAAAATAATCTGAGAATGTATTTAGGGTAGAATCAAGCATTAATGTCTATCAGGTTCCTACACAAAACAGCTCACATTTGCTTTAACAGTGAATTCATATTTTGATTTAGTCAAATGTTGTTGTTGTTTGCATCACCAAATAGTTCCAGACATAAGTAAACAATGTCCAGGTGAGACTAAAAAACGAGAGGCTTGTGAAAGCATCTCACCCATACATATAGAGAAATAACAAACACATTGAGAATATGATAACCTTCCCTGAACTGCAGGACCTCAGCAGGACCTGAAGGCGGCCCAGGAGTTCATCCTGAAGATGTACATGGACGAGAACCCCGACAAGGAGAAGACGGTGTACTCCCACTTCACCTGCGCCACCGACACGGAGAACATCCGCTTTGTGTTCGTGGTGGTTAAGGACACCATCCTGAGACACAACCTGAAGGAGTTCAACCTGGTGTGAGGGTCCCTCAGAGGAGGCTAGGTCGGGACAGAAAGGACAGGAGATGACAAGTCGAATAGTCACAGTCGCATTGTTGTTGTCGGAGGAGGAATAGTCTTTTCGTTATAATATGCAATCTCTTCACAATAATACTTGACACTGTCAAGACTGCATTTTTTGGGTAGAAGAAATGCATTTTCTTCTTGTTTTTAGAATCAGAACGAAATATGAATAATCCTTGTAGGGATCTACCGTAAGGAATAATTAACTTATTAATCGTCTGTGTGGACTAAATATCTACTTAAGTTATGATAATTAAAATGAAGGCCTGCCGTAGGAAGGTTCAAGCCAATAGTGAAGATGGTTTTGGAGTAGCTGAATGCACTGCGCTGCATTTTATAATATGCATAAAACATGTTACATTTCTATCTACAAATAATGTATAAAAATAATTTATAAAAATGTGAAACTCTGAAATACTTTGCTCTGTCGCGAGTTACTCTGTTTTCCCCCCCAAGTGCCTTGTTTATTCAAAACACACCTCCATTTGATTCTGTCCTTCTTAGACTCTACCAAGTTTAGCTACGACTACTCTTACGCCTCTTAAGGATAGTTATTTTTATTTGGGAGGGTTTGTAAACTTTCCTGTTGTTCCTGTTAAAAGTAACTTGATTATAGACATGATAGTTTTTAATAAAAATAGTTGTTGTAATGAAAAGCTGCAGTCTTTGTTTTGTTTCAAGGTGTAAACAGGTAAACAAACATGCATGAACAAAAAGCAGGATTTACTTTAAACCCATTTATTATTTTCAAATGACAAAATTCTTCATTCAATGCTATATTCTACATTTATGCAATTGTTTCCCTTAAAGTTGAATGACAAAGACATATTTAGACTTTGATTTAGTGACACTAACACCAAAAGACCGAACCAAACTATTAAAACAAGCCAGTGCATATAGCAGCCAAGGAAGATAATTGCATTAGTTATTCTGAATAATCTGTTACAGATCCTCTTTAAAGAATTCTAGAATTGTGGTATAAAACATAAAAATCACAATATTAGAATAAGCATTTCTGTTGGATTTGTACACACATTGCATTATCCTAGATAAATATACACGGTTGATAAAATATATAAAAAAATAACATGCATCTGTTAACAGACAGCGCAGCGATGTTTGGCAATGAGTGCTTTCTTTTTTAATTAGAATGACAAGTTTCTTTTACGATAATGTGTGCAAGATCTACTAACATACAGCGTTAAACCTGCATGTGTTCAAGTTCAATTATCCCAAAACCCATTCATCAATCGCTAAACATTTTGTTTGTGCATTCCACTCTAACTTTTCCAATGAACAATCAAATAAATGTGTTACTTGAACCAGCCTATGGTGTCTGCTTAATGGTAAACACTGTTCAAATGTAGCAGTAGCAAATGATCACAAAGACAACACTAATGTATTTTAGAGTTTTTTTGTATAATAGACACCTGTGATTAATTAGGGACAGCTGTATCATGCATCTATACACAGACTCACTCATTCTCAAAAATGTTACCGACTGGGACATACCGCAAGTTACTGATTTAAGTAAATTGTAGCATGCTGCAAGGGAAAAAGGCACTGACACACACATATATAAATCTATAGGTGTGTTGGTGTATGTGTGTGTGTGTGTTTGCACTTAGTGATGCATTATTTCCTTCCCGTGTGGCTGGATTTCAGCTGGTGTGGATCAGTCAGTATTTGGGGAAACCTTCCATTGCGTCTTCCAACTTGGTGAGAACCCACTGAAAGCAAACGGGCAGAACATTAAACTGAGGAAGTGCATGTATTTCACAGGCCCTGATTTCATTTCCCAAACTCTCTGCATTACTGCTGACTGGAACAGCTCCCTGCAACATTTCCCATCTGTCTATTATCTGTATGGTCGGTGTAGGGTTACCTTGGCAATCTCTGGAGTTCGGAAGTTGATGATCTTCCCGAACTCTTTAGCGTGGAAGACTGACTTGACCCTTTCCTGCAACACAACACAACAGGGGACCGGATTTCAGCATGAATTTTGGACTTCATTATGTATATGTAAAGGACTTTTAGGAAAAAAAAACAAAAAACACCACAATATTCCTGCTTTATTTTATTATATCACATCATCCAAATGTGAACCAGACTAGCCCACCAATCACAACACTACTGCAGCTTCAGTTTCCCTTTAAAAGAGAACCAATTAGAGGCCTTTGATCGAGCGTACCTTAGCTTCGATGCGAAGTCGTCGGTCTTCTACGATCAAGGGGTCCTTGGTGAACTCGTTGAACAGGTACTGCCACTCACAGGTCAGCTGACCAAACGTACCCTTGGTTACAAAGAAAATGCCCCTGAAAAAGAAAGCAGGATTAGATATATTTAGTAGGGAATTTACACAAACTAGCATTGGCTATCGGTGAAACAGGGCTTGTACATGGTTGAAGGACTAGTTTGTTGGTAGTGAAAAGGATTTTGTGTTTTTGATGCCATGTCCTCTGGGGAAACACTAGTTTAGTATGTCTCATTGTTTCATCAGGTTTCATAGCGGAAACATTATCAGTTGCCCAACCACTATCTGCGATACATTCAAACCTTTGAACCCGGAAATTTATCAAGACAAAAATCTGTAAAGTATGTCTCATAAACAGCTAGATTAAATGAATACAAAATGTGAAAAACATGATGTATTACAGTTCTTCCAAAGTTAATGAGCTAACCTTTTGGTGATCATCAGGAAGTCCGACTCATTGACCTTGGCGTGAGCAAAGTATCTATACTTGGAGAAACGTCCGTTTTCGATTTTCTGTAAGAGGTGAGAAAAGGGGAAACAATTCACTCAGTCACAAAGAGAAGGATGAATCAAGAGCATCAAGTGTAACGTTGTGCGTCTTTTGTACAAATGAATAAATTAACAAAGATGAACCAAACACATACCATTAAAGAATGACTCAAGATGTGACTCAAAGGCAAAAGGAAGAGGGAGATGATTGAAAGAATGAATTGGAACAAAGAGGCAAGGGGGTTGTCATGACGATATGAACATGTTTAATGAGAACGGCGGAACCCCGGTCAACAGAGTCAAAGATGGAAAGTGGCAACAACAGAGTTAACGGAGCATAACATACATTCACTGCACCTTAATGGGCAATTCTATGCTTGAAATGCCAATGCAAATGACATGAATGTGATGGGATACCTCTTAATATTAATAATATGGAGATATATTACATATGATATGGGATAGGGTAAAAGAAAAGGAGGGAGACGTTGACACAAACAAATGAATGACACGCAAAACCGCCCTCCTCCCAAACGTAACAAATTAATGAACAAAACAAATCAGCTGGCCTTGAATGCACTTTAAGCAACAAAAAAAGGTGTACAAACTGATCATCATCATTGTCTAGGTCTACCAAAATGTTACAAACCAGCGAACACCAGCAAAGCCTAGACACCTATACACCAAGCTAACTCCACAAACACATCACTTTGACTAAAACCACACGCGACATGCTAAGACTGCTAGCTGCCTTCCTCATCCAGCTCATCCTCATCCTCTGTGTCAGTCCTACTCCACTGAGCGAAGGCCAATCTGCACTGTGGACATGAAAGAGACAGAGCCAACGTCAGGGGAAGAGACATTCACAGTCACTGTGTGGCAAGTAGCTAGACACTACTAGACTAGACTCCACTCTGTGTAGATCATTTCCTATAGGCTTCGTCAGTGCCAGTCCACAGTGTGTACCAGTCCACAGTGTGTACCAGTCCACAGTGTGTACCAGTCCACAGTGTGTACCAGTCCACAGTGTGTACCAGTCCACAGTGTTTACCAGTCTACAGTGTTTACCAGTCCACAGTGTTTACCTGTCCACAGTGTGTACCAGCCTAATGAGTGCACCAGTGTTGCCCCAGTTCATTATCTCAGGATGATGTTTTTATTCTTCCTTTCAATGGTTTGTTCTGTGACAAAAGCACATTTAGACTACTTCATATTTCCGAGGAATGCAACTGAATATTTTTGGTATTACATTCTTGTTACTGTGTTTTGACCAGATCAAACCAACAAACTCCAGCAATATAAAAAACAAAGTAGAAAGCTCATGACATCAACGACAAAACTATCCTCACTAAGCTACGGAAAATCCTAATAACAGTTACACAAACAGGACGAGAATGAATTTACATTCATTTCAGCTTGACAACAAAATAGGCCAGACTGAAGAGCTAGCAAGCAACCTCCGTCAACAAGACAAATATCAAATATGACTCACATCTCGATGCACACACATTGCATTTGGTAACGTAGGGACACGGTAGTTTGTCGCTGTGGATGATGTCAAAGTAGATAGTGTAGTCACGTGAATGACTACACTATCGGTAGACCAGCAAAAAATCCCGGATTAAACAAGAACATAGAATATATTTTTAGGACGAGACCAAAACATGGTCACCCCCCAAAATTACTTTTGCCACCTACTAGTTATGTTTGTGGATATGTGTGGTTGTGCGACCAGCTCTCCCACTCTACCCAGGGTTGATCTCCTGCTTGTCAGTAAGAACACAGCTAAGCTACGCAGGTCAATGACCCACTGAGGCACTGCTCTGACTCACAAACTGTTGAATCAATGCCATGAAACGGAACGTTCCCCGTTCCAAAATAGCCCAGGAGTAGTTCCTCGGCTGGAGTGGAGTGAGGAGGAGTGAGGAGGAGAAGAGAGAAATGATGCAGTGGCACATTAGTGACATGGAGGATGTCAGAGAGAAGAGGTTCAGCTTCTCACAAGCACACAATCCAAAAGTGTGTGACACCCCAAAAGTACCACCTTTGACTTTTGCAGTCATCCACATGAAGCTTTTTCGTTTAGATGACGAAATGTTTCGTGCCAATGCGAGATTATATTTAGTTTGTTTGAGGTGAAGATACCAATGTGTAACCAGTAAAAGGGGCAGGAACAGGGGACATACCTGCAGCATCTGGCTGCCCAGCCCCTCCAGCTCCTTATATGGGCGTATGACACCGTCTTCGTGGATGAAGCGAGGGGGCCGTAGCGACTCGATGTCCTGGGAGGTCTCGGCCGCCCTGATGGACAGAACACACACAAATACACACATAACAGTCAGTGCTGCATAGAATATACCCATTCAAAAGTACAAATCCCGTACAGCCATACAAGTCGTTAAATACCAGGAAAAACGACATTCAATGGTTGAAAAAAGGGTATCATGAAAACAGATAGATAGATAGTACAGTATACACTATCCGATTCATGGGTGAGGTTAATACTTTGCTGCAGTGTCTTTTGGTTCGGTTAGTGTTCAGACTGGAATTTGCAAGGCAAACTGAACAGGGTTGACCAAAGCCTTGTAGTCATGCATGCCGTTCGTCTGTTAAACATAAAATCGGAGGGGAACTCTGACTGCGTGCAGGTTGCGGACAATAATAATGGAGCAACGACCCAATGCTCCGCTTCAGTGGTGCTTTCGCCTCCTGGTTTGCACCACGTCTGATCACGACGACATTTTAAATGAGTTTTGGTTATAATGAAAAAGTGTACATTTCCCCAACAATGCATTGTTTTTTGTTTGCTTCCTGTATTTGGGTTGGATCACGTTCCATCCAAAAGGGAAAATGAACTAGAGGTCGGACCGAAGCTCAGACATAGACTCCCGTTTCAAGCGGACCAAACTTTGGTCATCACCGAAGCTGAATGAGCTATGAGGCATCCACCATAGACATTTGCAAAGTACTCTCTCAAAAGAAAACATTTGAAACTGTAGTGTAGCCAAACGCATGAAGGAAGACGATTATGAAAATGTCAACGTATGACTATGATGTCGTGGTCCAAGCATGAGCTTAAGAGAAGGCATGTACTGAAATGGGAGAAAACAGTTTTCGCGTGGATGGATAGACACACACACACACACACACACACACCTCTTGATCCCTTGGAAGGTGCTGCTGACCATGTCGATGAAGCCCCCGGTTGGCCTTGCGACCGCTCCCACCAGACCCTTGCCCATGCCCTTGAAGAAGCCCGCGGCCCCCTCCTTCTGGGCTCCTAGCGGACAGACCACCACCACACACAGTATGAACCCAAGAAAACAAACACGTCACACTGGATATGAAACTGATTTCTAACACACAGAACACATTAAATGCTCGTAAGGCATGGGCAAGAAAAGCCAATCATAAACATAAAAACATGAAGAAACATAAAACAGAAGAAAATTTGTGATAAGCGAGGCAAATCCTAGAAAGACAAGGCTACGTCTTTAACTCGAGATGGCAGTAGTCACAACCGTGTTCTTGCCACAGGCGGCATGGTTGTTCAGTATGCACCCCCAAAAAACTTGAACAGACCCCTTTCAGTGCCCTCCGGGGCAGAGAGCTAAGAGATGTCTAATGAGGCCAGGAATCCGCTTCTTGAGACAAACATATTATGAACCTGCCTGAGAGACGACGATACTGCACTACTAAGGCAGCAGAACTCAAACCCTACACCACTTGTTGGTTTGAGGTTTTACTACATTTTCCGGGGTCAGGACCACATACCTTTTATCGGCTTGGTAACAATTCCGGTGATGCCACTGACAAATCCCTAGGAGGAAGAGGAAGAGATCACATATCTAATCCAATAACCTCCTGACCGCAGCAACCATCAAGATGCACCATCATACAAAGAATAATGTTGGCCTTGTTTACAACTGGTTTTACCTCTTAAAGTGAAACTCTTTTCGTTTAGCTTTTATTCAAGTGCAATTTTTGTCATAAAGGTTTGTGATCACTTTATAACATCAATTAACATTCTTACAAATAGCAATACAAATGCTACAAGTAACAATTTGAAGTACAGTAACTATTAATTAGGTTCTAGTGTGATTCTAACTACTATATTCCAATGACAGTTTAACTAGTTACTATTCATTTGATACTAATACATAATCTTCAGTCACTATCAACCAAACAACTTCCATAATAAACGACTACTAAAATGTAAACAGATACTCGTCACCATAGGAATAGTTAGTAGTAACTAAATAATAAACCACTAGTAACTTTAGAATAGTTACTATTAAGCCTTGAGGAATAGATGTTAAAAGGGCCTGCTGTACTTACCGACACCAGCCCCTTTCCTCCCCGGGCCAGCCCTTCCTTCAGGCCGCTGGGCTGTTTGTTCATGGCCTCCCTCCTCTTCTGCTGGTACTCCTCGTCCATGGTGATGGCTGCCACCCCCTTCGCCATGGCGCCTGTTATCCTAGAGGCCGCCCCCGCGATGCCGCCTGAGAAATAATACCATTTAAAAAAAGGGCGATTCTTATACCATTTTATACGTTCTTTAGATATGACAACCCAAATTGTCCTTCAAATCAAAATGTAAATGTTCATTATTAATGAATTACTACAGTTCAATTATCCAGTTACGTCGCAATGTAAACATAAACAAGTGCTATGGTGGTGTTTAACTCTCGTCGATCCCTGGGCAGCCGTGACACAGCCAGAGCGTTGGACTTACCAACAGCTCCACCAACCAGAGCCTTCACCCCCAGAGCCATGCCTTCAACAAACTCCTCTGGCCCCTGGATGGCGCCCTAGGAAACCCCAATACCCCGATAAGAACAGTTGCATGGAAATGTACAAAGCCAACTCTAGGTTGACATGCACAGCTTAGGTCGGTTAAGTCCGAATAGACAGAATAAAGTCATACACACAGTAAGGTCCTTACATGCACACTAATAGACCAATCTTAATCTGGTTGGCAAGGCGCTTAGTCAAAGCATTAAACATGTTGATATTCGTGGAGCATGACACGTGGATAAGTGGATCATCATTGGATATAAATGATCATGCAAAGTAAACAAAGAAGTTAAGCCTTAACCTATAAGCTGTGTGATGTACGACGCGTAATGAAAAACTCAATCACAAACACTACTCAAATGCTACATTTCATGATAAATTTGATCATTCTTCAATTAGAAAACATATACAAAACGATACGAGTTTAAAAGCCACCATGAAATAAAAACGCAATCTTCATCTCAACCTTCAAGCGTCTTTGAGTACTTAGAAAAGCGCTATAAAAACCTGATCAATTATTATTATTATTATTATTATTATCTCCGCTGCTGTTGTGTCGCTCCGTGAGCCTTACCTGGTAGGGTTCATAGAAGAAAGCCTCTACTCCCTCAGACAGCCCTCTGATCAGACCGAAGGGGTTGCCCAGCACGTCCAGCCCCAGCACCAACACATACATCTGTTTGATAGCCTGATAAACACACACCCACACACAACGTTAGGGAGACAGGAGCTTAGCAGGGTCAGGTATTATGTGAAGGAAGAAACATTTGATGAAATTAAGAGTTTTTCTCCAGGTCAACTCTTAATTTATCAGTTTTATCAATTCTTGGCTTGATTAAACAATAAGTATGAATTTAATGAATTGTTTTTTGTTTGTGGAAATCTGCATTTGTTACTGATTAGTGTGTGTGTGTGTGTGTGTGTGTGTGTGTGTGCGTGCGTGCATGCGTGTGTGTCCGTCTGTTACCTGCTTTAAATAATGTCCTGTGACCTCCCTCTGAAGCTCCTGATAGGTGCAGAATTGGAAGTTCAACTGAAAGAAGGCTAATCTGAAAGAAAAAAAAAACGACATTGTTAAACGTGAACATCGTTTGCTAAAAACTAACGAGTAGAGGGAATAAGATTGAGAGAAATAAGTCCACCAGGCATGATGTTGACCCGCAATTTAGAAAATCCACCCAATTAATGACATCACATGGGCATGTCTGTCTATCCATCAATCAATCAATCAATCTCCTTTATTTAACCGGGTAGAAAATCATTGAGATTAAAATCTCTTTTCCAAGAATATCCTGTCCAAGAAGACAGCACAATGATAAAATTAGCACAACCAACAGTCACGTACAATTCTCATAAACCACATTAGGCATCAATTAATATACGTACAATACAAGATTAGGGGCAAGACTATGTAGGAAAATTAAAAATGAAGTTAAAATAAAATAAATAAACCACAACAGATTAAATGAATAGACTCCTCTGCGTGGACACTCCCACGTGTGACATCACTAGCCGAGGGGTGTGGTCCACAGAGGGACTGTAACGGCTCGTCAGCTTCACGTCTGCCGGTGAACGCACGGGGTCCTTACTTAAAGACCACGTCCTGCACGTCGGTCAGCGTCGCTCCTATGCTCTTCAGCAGCAGGTTGAGCGACTGGACGGGGATCAGCTCCGACTCCCTCTTCTCCTTGTTGCCGTCGTCCCCTCCGGTGCTCAGAGAGAGGCTCAGGTGGAGCTGGACATGGACACAGGGACAAGACTCGCTCAGGATGGAGCCACTGATTTGTGGTTTGCAAAGTCACCTGCATACATTTTAGTCGTGTAGCAGCAGATGCACAATCATAATTGGAGCAACTAAAAAAATTTGCAAGTTGATAAAAATAACGGGATGTAGGCTGACTTAGCCTGACCAATTTGCAAATACGTATTAATGTAGACCCCATCAGTTTTTGGTTACAGGGGCGTTATCAATCGGCGCCCAGAAAAAAAGAGATTGCAGAGTAGCTTAGGAAATAACATTAAAGTGCAGAGGTAAGAAGAAGAATTTTTTGTTGCACCCGTTACATTTTTTATTGTTTAGAGTTGGTGTTTTACAAAAATAAGAAAATCTACCAATTGTTTTGATGCATCACCCCGATCGCTAATGACTCAGCACTGTGGCTACCAGCACTGAAGGCTCGCAAGCTAATGAGGCTGGAACCATGCACGGCTACTAGCACTGATTGCTATCCAGCACATGAAGCAAACTGAAGCACGGAAGACATGCAAACCTTGATGGGAGAGATGTGGAAGTACTCATAGAGGCTAATGGGAGAGTTGTCACAGGCAGAGGCGGTGGCTCCCTCAGCCAGCCCGTAGTCCATGTCCTTCTGAAACAGCTCCACCTACAGGATTACACAGAAAACACGTCAACATTAGCTGATGGCTGAATACTGGAGATTGAGAAATGTAAGCAAGAAATGGACAAAGACAGAGAAAGACAGACAAGGAGACAGTAAAAGAGACAGTGACAGTAACAGTAGAGACAGAGACATAGACAGATACAGAGAGAGACAGAAAGAGACAGAGACACAGAGACAGAGACAGAAAGAGAGATAAAGAGAAAGACAGAGAGAGACAGAGACTGACTTCTTGTTGAGGCGTAGTGACGCTAGCGTTCTCCGGTGTGAACAGATCCAGTATGGCGTAGAGGAAGCCGAGGTCCAGCTTCAGGTCCATCTCCTGGATCAACACCATAAAGTACCTGTGGGTGGTGGACACATAAACCCACAGGTCAACCCCATGAAGAGAACCATCTCATTCAAACTAGTGCTGTGCATTACTACTATTCAGTCATTTAGCATATGGTAAAGACATCTGAGTGAGAGAGAGAGGCAGGAACTCAGCACAGATAGTTGAAGGTGTATTTACTTAATGCGGGAGATGTCTGAATGGCCTGCAGTCCTGGTCACTATACTGATGTCCGTCATGGGTTTAGGCTCTGGAAGACACACAGCAAGGGCATGATGTAGAGCACAAATTCACGCAATCACAGACACATACACAGACACTCATATCTGATAAGGGCTCACCAGAATCCATGGTGACCGACTTTGGTAGTTTGACGGGGAAGAAGACATAGGGGAAGATGGCTCCAGGCAACTGATTCTGGATCTGCAGACAGTGAACACAATCACTCTAATTACTACAACAACAACCAAAACTGGCCCCACAGAAGTATGATACGCAGCTGACCCATTCTCTTGATCCAATCAGTTGGATGATCATCCGTTTTTAATCATTTGACATTATTGTCAAATGATTAATTGTCATATCTCCTCACCTGTATGCGGTTGACTTTGACCCTGTAGAATTTCTGGCGAGGCGAGACGCTGTACTCCACCTTCACGCCAGGCAGGTAGTTCCTCCGCAGGGGCGCGTCGTAGGGCTGCAGCACACACATGTCCACGCCGCCAGGGGACAGGGACACCTGGGAGGGAGGAGGAGAGAGAGAGAGAGAGACAGAGAGAAGATTACCTTCATGTCCACACATTTGCCTTTGATTGTCCAGTCCGTTTTTTTAGGATGATAACTTTGTGAATGTGCTAACGGAGAAGCCAAAAACAAGGTTTTAGTGATCAGGGGCCAGCCAGTCTGGGATTAAGGGAGAGCTGTGTAGATATACTCGGTGTATACTCTGTCTGTTACCTGGAGGTTGGTCTCCAGGTCCACTATGAGATTGTCCACGGAGCCCGACTCCACATAGGCGTTGTATGCATCCTCCAACAGGTCAGCCTCTTTGATGCTCAGCGGCTTCCAACGACTCTTCTTCTTGGGCTTGGACTCCCACACCACATCCGAACTAACAGCAGGAGGAAGAAAACGGAACGCAAGAGGAATAGTTGATTGCATTGTTGTTTGCCGTTATGTTAGTGAGTCTTTTTGGTTTTTAATAACCAAATATTAAAGAGTATATGGCCTAGGAATACTGGCCCATGTGTGGTTTCAGGAGGATGTGTATGAGGGTTTACAGACCTTGTAATCCCAATGAAGGAGACCTCTTGGCTGTTGCTGTTGTTGACCAGAGACACGCCCACATTCTGTAGGGAGAGGCTATACTCCTGTTCGGCCAGCTGCACCTTCTCGCTCTCGCACAGCATCTTGTAGATGGAACGCTCCTCCGTGAACAGCACGACCCGCTGTAGGCCTTCAAGACAACCGCAGAAACACATTAGAAGGGGACACATTACACCCCCAGGTGTGTGTATGATTAACCGTTACAAGCCGTTTTGAAAATGTGCCTCTTTTGACATCACAAGTGGGCGTGTCCACCTAGATGTGTGCTGGATAGATCAGTCTACCAGCCTACCCAGTGTACTGTAGCAAACGTTGCTCATCTATCCGTCATACATCTAGGTGGACACTTGTGATGTCAGAAGAGGCCGATTTTTCAAAACGGCTTGTAATGGCTAATCACACTCACACCTGGAGGTACAATATGTCACCTTTAAACACAAGGAAATGTGTCTGTGGGTAGAGAGGGCGGGGCTGGTATTACTACTCTTTATCTGTCTGATGTGAATTGGCTCTCGTGAAATATTGAAAGCCAGAAGTAAAGTTCGAAAATGGTCACTCCTAGACGATCTGTCATTTGTGTAGAATGTTGCAATGAGAATAATATGTTTTTAAGACTGAACCGCTTACATCTGTTAATATATATATTAATACAATTCGAAAAGGAAAAGACTTTTAGAAACTTCCAATGCAGCTTTTTCCCAAAGGACGACACATAAGGTATGGAAAACATTTAGTGTTGAAAACAGCGACTACTTCTAATGGTTTTAATAACTGTACCTTCATAGAAAGAGATGAGGAAAAGCTTTCCGTCTTTCTTCAAATCATCAAGCTCGTCCTAAGGACACACATACAAAGGATTGACAAAAGTTGCAGACGATTTTATTTGAAGCGGCTTGCGTTGATTTAGTTTAGATACATGTCATGAGGGGCCAGAAGCTTTGGACTTGGAGTCAAACACCCTGAACACTAGAGGATCATGCCCCATGACGGATTGGTTACCTTTTCGTTCTTCAGGGACCCAGAGTAGCTGCCACAGTTCCAGCACAGCTCCCTGGAGCCGGTGGGCTCTGCCCAGGTGTAGTACAGAGCTTTACCTGGCTCCAGCTCCTGCCCCTCCACCTCCTTCTGAGAGCTGCTCACACACACATATAACACAATAAGCAAAAATCTGTAACTGCCCATACATGAAACAGCGAAAAAGCAAAAGCAAAAAGTCGGCAGTAAAGAGAGAAATCCAAAGAAGCCGGATCAGCTATCCACAGAGGAACCAGAAAATCCCCTCGCAGAGACAGTGCAGAATAGTAACCAACCACAAGGGACCCAAGCTCCCATCGCCCTTTCAAGAGGAGAAATTCAAACATTGGCACACACATTCATGGGGATGCAGACTACGAAGAGGCGGTCAAGGGAAGAAGGGAGACTTTTTTGCCCAATATGAAGCAAACTACTGGAGGAAGAAGACGAACAGGGATAGCCATCGAAATAGGCGGCAGCCAAAGCAGAAAGCAACTAACTTATGATAATGTAACCTACGCCAGGTGCTTAGTTGACCCCTACCATTTTGTTCACTATGAAAAATCCTTGTATCATGGAAGATGCAACAAAACGATGGTAGGTCCCTTTGTGATAAACATAAGAAGCCAATGCGACGCTCAACCCTAATGGAGGCAATTATTCTAAACTGGGCTAACCTTTTTCATTATTTGCTGACCATCTATCTATGTCTGCTAGTTCCGGTTATATTGGTTTCTCCATTCACTATTCTCTCCATTCCTCTATACCATTAAAACTATACTATGACGGTAGTATAAAATCTCATCATTCTCACAATATGGAAGTAATATGATCAAATATAATCAACCATCCTTATGTTGTGATTCCTACTCTGTACTTTTTACCTACTGGTGCTGCAAACAACCTTCATGAAGGGTTATATCGCTTGTACACACTTACATTTGATTAGCTCATCATGGGTTAACTGCCACCGCCACAGCTTTAAATGAAAACTGAGATTGGTACGAGCCATCATCGTAAGGACACAGTATAAAGAACCTAGTTTATGAAATGTCTCCGTAGTTTACGACCTGGATGCACCAGATGGATGCATTTTCCGGAGCAGGTGGTTGAGCATCTTGCTCAAGGACACCTATAGGCAAGCTGGGGCCACAACACCAAAGCCACTACCCTATCCTGCCCCCTCTGATGATGGGATTACTAAACCGTTTGATTACTATGACGCTCAATGATAACTTGGTGGACTTCAGCAGCTCTAGCCATTCCCCCTTCTCTTCTCCTGCGCCTCTTGCTCAGGGGACCCTAAGCCTGCCTGTGTGAAGCTGCCTTATCCCAGGCGTTTCCTGCGCCTTGGGTTCGGTTGTACCTGTCCTCCAGCTCATCAGGCACCCACGTGGTCGAGTCTCTCCGACTCCTGTGTGGAGCCAATCAACCGTTCAACACAGAGACAAAAAACAGATACCCTGCTTGGGCCAGATGCTGATCTGGCAAGGTGTCTGTAGGACAGGATATTGTTACGGTTCCACAGTAATTACACAGTATGTCATCAACAAGACGAATCTTATCCAGGCAGGTCATGACTTACTCGACACAGACTATGGTATACTCGTCATTAATGTGTTTTTGCATTTGCTCGATCAATGTGACCACTGATAATGATCAGTATGATAATGACGGTTGCCTCCCCTCTGCTGTTTCTCCCATCAGTCCGCTCACCTTTGGTGGAACTCCACAACTTGGGTCTTGGTGTGGTTGATAATGAGGAAGGGGGCGGAGCCGTCGTGGTAGTCTGAGAAACGGATCACAGCCGAATGCTCCGATAGGCTCACTTCCACAATGAACCCGCCCAGCTAAAAGAGAACACATTCAAAGACATTTGATTGATTTATTTTTTTATTAGTGGGGTAGGGGTTTAGCATGTTGCTCAAGGATGCCTACCGTTAAAATGTGGACACTGGGGTTTGAATCCAGTGGAGAACACTGTTAACAATAGAATATCCTGCCTCCCCCTAAAATAATGTAAGAGTGGTTTGCTATCGTTTTTGATGTGGGAAATGTGGAGCTCATGCACTCACTGTGTTGTCCAGCTTCAGCAAAAGGCAGTTCTCTGGCCTTGTGAAGTCGATGGTTCGAGGAGGCGCGTCACATCCTTCTACCCTGATCTTCAGCCTCTTGGTGTCCTTCTCAGGCCAGAAGGGAATGGTCGACTGAAAAGATAACATCAGAGCAACCATATATATCTACAGAGCGGGCAAAATATTGTAATTAACTTTATTTTTAGAAAGAGTTGTTGATAGTGATATAAAATGAAAGCCTAGGATTACTTCAACACAAATCTCTTGCAAATGTTTCAGAATCGGTAATTACATTTTTTATTCTAGTAACCAATATAAAATATCTATATTTTTTTGGTCTGGCAGGAGAAGGCTATCCTGTATCTTAAGCATTGAGAACATGGTTCAGACCTGTTCGGGCGGAGCTGGTGTCCAGTTGTCCTGGCCCTCCTCGCTGATCAGGATCACATGCTTGGTGCGGTTTTTCAGCAGGTAGAAGGGCACAAAGGTCACGATGCGTGTCAGGCTGAAACTGCAGGCATCGATCTTCACCCCGACCTAGAGGCGTGGACACACCCATGAACTCATGTGTGACGCGATGACACGATGACAGAATCAGTGAATTTAGCCCATCATTCTAGCTATCTAGCCCCAAGTTGGGGGGCGGTTCAAATCTTACCAGGTAGTCTTTGTATCTGCCTTTACATTTCACATCTCCATAGCTACCGACGGTATCCAGGGAGAAATCATCGGAGAGTTCGCTGTCTGAGATCATAAGACGCACCTGAGAGACAAAGCACACAATATAAATCAACAAAAACTCCCAAGCTTTACTTTGAAGTGAATAACTGAAAATATATAGGCCAAAATGGAGAAGAAAATGACAATGATGTTAACATGGTCCAAAGAGGGTCCAAATCAAACATTGCATTCTTCATAACCATCAACAACTAGAAGACACAATAGGATTCACGTCCTGAAGTGAGTTCATGACGGCCATGCCTTGTTGTTCTGCAGGAAGTTGCGGGGCTTGAAGGAGAAAAGCAGGGGCATGTCGTAGTCCAGCGCGTGTTTCCGATGGATGTCGTCGGCCTTGTACTGCAGCAGCCTCCCGGTCTTGTTCACCATCCAGTAGGGCGAGTGGATGGCCACCACCATGCGGCCCGCCTCGTAGACCACGTGCACGGCGATGTCCAGGTCGGCCCGGGGCCTCTTGCTGCCGGCGTCCATCACCTCGTCCTCCTCGTCGCGCGTGGACTGGAACACGATGAAGGAGATCTCATCTTGGTTTGCATGGAAGCTGGGGGGTAGGAGACGATAAGTGTAAACAACGACGCCACTTGTTGTGTCCAGTGATACATTACATGTGGTTGTGTATAAGTTAAGCCTGTGTTAAGGGAGGCTAGCTCAATCTATGTCTCTACTGTTAAATGGAAAGTCAGGGAGATGGAGAAGTGATGGCTCATTAGACACAGACCCGTATGAGGCAGTCCAGTCCTGGGACAGGTAGTCAAGGAGTCGCAGAGCCAGGCTGGAGCGGTTGATGATGGCCGCGTGGAGCTGGGCCGAGTGGCCCGGGTCTAGGATGACCTCAGGGGCAGTCCGTCCGCTATCCTGTTCAACCCAGAGGGACACAGAGGCAGAGAGCACAGATCAGAAGGACAACATTTTGCATGCTGCCTGGGATGGTTCCTGTAGGACGAGAGTATTTTGTGTGTCGTTTTACCTGTAACTTGTAGGCTACGGGGTAGGGGAGGAGGTTGTGTGTTTGTTTACCTGTAGCTGGTAGGCTACCGGTTAGAGTAGGCAGTTGTGTGTAGTTTTACCAGTAGCTTGTAGGCTACAGGTTGGAGTAGGAGGTTGTGTATAGTTTTTTACTGTAGCTTGTAGAATACAGGTTAGAGTAGGAGTCTGTGTGTATGTTTACCTGTTACTTGTAGGCTACGGGTTAGAGTAGGAGGTTGTGTGTAGTTTTACCTGTAGCTTGTAGGCTACCGGTTAGAGTAGGAGGTTGTGTGAAGGTTTACCTGTAGCTTGTAGGCTGCAGGTTAGAGTAGCAGGTTGTGTGTAGCTTTACCTGTAGCTTGTAAGCGATGGGGTAGGGAAGGAGGTTGCGTAACAAGATGGATGGCCACAGGTGGAGGACGTAGGACTCATCAAAGTTCTCCCCGGCGTTCCCGGTGTGTTTGGACACCACGGTGTCCTTCACCGGCACCATGTTGACCATCAGCACGCCACCCTCGTTGCCGCGGCGATGGCATGTCCTCTGCAGGCTGGTCACGGGCTCTTGTTGGCAGATGTCCTCGTAACTGAAGCCCTCAGAACACTGAAACTCCTGCTCCTGTTCCTCCTGCTGCTGCTGTTTTTCCTTCACCTGTTCCTCATGGGGCTGCTGTTCCTCCTGCTCCTCCTTCTCCTGATCCTCCTCAGTGCCATCCTGGGTCAGTGGCTGTAGGCTCAGCTCAGACCTGTAGGGGGCAGCAGACGGTCGAGAGTGGCATTAAGTTTGGATGCGCCAAAGTGATCAGCAACCATAAAAACAGAGTTGGCCATACAATGCAATTGGTGGTGGGTGCTGTTGTTTGAATTGTGTTATGGTGGGTTATGGCATCGTCACCTGTAGGAGTCCAGAGGAACACAGAACTCCTCTTCAGGCAGAGCTGTCCCCAGACATGTTGGTCCCTCAAATACTTTGAACGGGATGGAGAAGTGATTGATGATCTGTAGGAAGGAATGGAAATGATGGTTATTTTAAGTGTCAGTTTTCAGAAGCCTTCCGTGAGTATTCCGTGCTAAGATGGATTGAATTGAAAAGCTTGCATCTGATTAGTGTCTAAAGCGATGGGCCGACTCAGATCAAGAAATTTGATCTGTTCACGTCAGAGAATGGCCATGAGGAAGAACATTATTTTAACCAAACATAGGCTGTACCAGAAGTGACTGACTCCTTTTGAAATAAGTTTCCCCCCTGAAATAAATATCCATGTATTTGTTTGCCTCTAATGGCTTCACAAACTGTCCAAGATGGCTGTGGGTTTAGAGAGAGAAGATGGCTGTGGGTTTAGAGAGAGAAGATGGCTGTGGGTTTAGAGAGAGAAGATGGCTGTGGACCAACCTGGAAGGGGGAGCGGATCTTGATGTACTTGCTTCCCTCCACAGAGTAAATCTGGCAGACCAGGAAGCGAGTGACCCGCGACTCGTTGTGGATGACGCTGTAGATGCCCCGGCCCACTTTGATCAGGGGGATCACACTGACCGACGTGTGGCCCACAGGATCTGAGGGGGGGTTGAATTCACTTTTATGCAATTTACTCAAGACGCGACTAACCAGGTCTCAATTAAGACGCATTATGTCTATAACGTATGGCTATAACTTAAAGTTATAGAGGTATATACAACATAAGCTATCAGCAGTACTTACTGGGCTGTATGTAGTAGTCCTTGGCACTCAAAGAGGTCATGGCGGAGAACTGGTCCGAGTCGGTGGTGGTTCTCTTGTAGTCCATGTTGAGGCTCTCCCCGTCCTGGAGCTCCACGGTGTGGTCGAAGCCCACGCGGCCGATGGGGCTGAACATCTCGCTGTAAAGGACCGACACGGGCAGACCCAGCCGGTTCTTCACCACAAAGGGGGCCTCGTCCTCCTGGAAGGACTCCCCGGACTGCTTGGAGAATGCCTACGGAGGAAGCGAGACAGGTGAGGACTGACGACAGGACCCCACAGTTGATCCAATGGACTTGAGAGTAGATACGTTCAAACAACACTACTCCTTTATAGAAGAAACTCAGGAAGCTGGAGCATTCCCAGCTCAGCGTGTCCGTTATAATAAACTGAAACTGCTACACGGACCACAGAAGTCCCTGGAGATCGCACATCTGTTCAATCACTCTATTTTTGCCTCTTAGGTCTATTTCTGTGCGGCGATGTGGCCCTGAAACAGGTAAAAACTCCATAGAACTGCGTAAGAACCAGTCCAAGCCGTTTAAGAATGATTTAAATAAATTCCTAGAAATGTAACCCTATAGAGCTAACATGTCTGTGAATTAACTTTATTAAAATTATATTCAAATATTTTCACGTGCAATATAATCTTACAAACAACATTTTAACTTTTCTAGATAACGTTGCTTTTCCAAATCTACATCTCTTCGAAACTAAAACATTAGCAGTAAACAGAGATCCTCACCACGCCCAGGTTACTGAGCATAGTCAGTCCACACTTGGACAGGGTGATGTTTAGCTGGTCCAGGCTGCTGATACTGATCACGGTCTTGTAGTTTGGCACGTTGAAGTCCACCTCATCCGAGAGGCCTGAGTAGACCATCGACTTCTTCTTCATCTTTTGGGCAACAGATAAAATGGTGGTGAGAAACTGTGTACGCATGTGTGTATGTGCATGGCTTGTGTGTGTGCGTGTGTCACTACCTTCAGTTCCAGGGACCAGGGTCTGAAGCTGTCTTTGTCCTCCTCTAATGGCTCCAGCAGTGGTTCCCAAACCCCCAGCTCCTCATTGTAATAATGAACCTAATGAGACACACACACACACACCCTTTTAGCATTGACATGTATATCCTCCTACCAGGTGTAAGCTTATCATTCATTGCGTTCATTCATATTCATGAGAGAGACATCACAAGCAGATGGTACACTCCAGACTAGAGAGCGGATCCATCAATCATGATGGATTCATTAATCGTAGCCACCATTGGCTGTGTGGCCTTCTCATCTCGAACTACCTTGATGCTCGTGTGGAATCGTCAACAATAAAAAACCATGCGTGCGTCCCCCTTTGTGTTTCCCAGACACGCCGCGTTTGGGTGCGTTTACCTCCAGGCTGAGTCGGCTGTACAGGTTGATGAGGGTGTTCCAGTTCTTCACGTTCCCGTGGAACGAAGACTTGGCCAGAAGCATGGGGGCAGTGCGGTGCCCCAGCCCGGCCTCTAGAGTCACGCAGATCGAGTTGATGTCCACCTGGGCGGGACGCACAGCAGATGGAATCAAAGGTAATTGTGCCTTTATTTTTTCGTTCACATGTATTCATTTTATCACTTATCACTTTCTACGATGCTTTTCATGACGATGTTTCCATGTGAAGCTGAGTCTGCCCCGTGTTTGAAAAGCGCAATATAAATAAAGTTGCCTCGCCTACATGCCAAATACCATACTCAAAGGCACATGAGCCCCTCTCCAACGCGATCCCCTCCATGCTTTGAAGCAGTGGGCCTGTGGGCCTACCTTTAGCGACTCTCCCTGGGGTATCAACGGAGCCTCCGTCTTGGTGGCTACGTCCCCGCCCTCCTCCAGGAACCACATTTTGAGGTCCTTCCAGTCACTTTTCTCGCAGAGCTCCGGCACCACTGGGCTTTCGAGCTCTTGGGGCGTCTCAGCCGCGGGTGTCAGCACCGACAGGATGGTGAGGATGGTGTTGATGATGATGGGCGATACCTGGACAGGTAAATAATACAGCTATGAAGACACTATGGGGACCTCTCAACTACTTTACTGTCTGTTTGTTTTCCAAGGCACCTGCAAACAATATTTTACGTGACCCATTGAGGGAACGCACAAACAAACACAGGGTTTTCCCATTATTCAGATATTTGCTATTTGCTATTTAGATATCTGCTTTTTGAATCAGAATGTTTGATTTACTCCATAGCTAGGGATGGGTGGGTTTTGGAAATAAACAGACAAAAACATCAGACGAATTGTATAATATGTCTATGCGTCAATATTTGTCCATTTACCAATAAACCAAACAGTTGAGCGTGCGTAAGATGGACGAGGCTCCCACCTTGAGTGTGAGTGCGTGGATGGAGACCTCCATTGTCTGAGGGCTGCCCAGAGGATCGTTCTTCTGGAAGAACACCTGACACGGCTGCAGCACTGTGGTGAAGTTGTCCGTCCTCTTCTCCCTTAGGAAGGGACACGTCACCACCTGCACACACAAACGGATAAAGAGACTTTCAAAAGCCAAGTTTACCCTCTATCTAGCGGCCTCCAGATGGGCTAGAATAAGGCAAACCGTGAGATACCTTTCATTTTGTATGCATCCATTTAGTGTTTTTTTCGTGTCGCGTCACTAACACGACTCTAAAAGCCGGACAGAACCAGGGTGGCTTCAAGGCGTATTGACCGTGTGTGGTCATCACACTGGCACACTGAGCCGAGTGGCCCTCGCACCTTGAGATCGTTAATGATGGCGGTCATCAGTGCTCCCTCCGCGCCGCTCTTCATCACCAGCTCGCACTCCGTGGTCATCACCAGCGCCGGGGCGTCGGCGCGCGTCAGGTCCGCCACAAACACGATCTCGGGGTTCCGCACCACCACGTTGATCTCCATCTTGGACACCGCCACCGGAGCTGCGACTAGGAGGGAGAACGGGGAGGAGGGGGGGGTGAAGAGAAGGCAATGAGACACGAGGATGACATCAAAAGAAGACAGAATGTATGGCCGGTGCCTGGTGTTCTTAGTACGTCAATACCAGACAAAAGAGGAAAAAGATGTTGAATTATGACCAAGATTGCGGTTGTTTGTTTGTTCACTTGCAAATGATAAAAACTAGGAAAAAAACTAACGAGGCTTAGGTGTTGGGAGCAGCCGACTGACCTGCAGACTCTTTGGACGTGGTGGAGGCAGCAGCGCTTCTCTTGTCTCCTGCCCCACTGGCGGGCTTGATTTGGGGTGCCGGTGCGAAGCCCTGCTCGGAAGCCTTGAGGAACACGCCGGCCACGGTGAGCAGGAACTCCATGCTGGCACACAGGTAGATGTCCTGCACCACAGTGTCCAGGACCATCCCTTCACGACCCTGACGGTAGTTCACCTCCACCATCATGTTCCGCTCAGCCCCCGGACGCATGGCCATCATCCTGGGGTATGGGGAGGGCGTTGGGTGGGGTACAGATGGAGAGCAGGTGAAGGTGGAGGCAAGAGCCAGAAGTTGACGATAAATATTCTACATCTACAGCTATGGCTGGGCAATTAATCGAATTTTGATCCCGATTTCGATTTTAGCGTCAAACGATCACAAAATTAACATACTCAAATTTTTCGATTTTCTTTTATTATTATTTTTTTTTTTTTGTCTTCATTACAAGTGCCAGTAATGTGCCATTTAATTTGCCATGGCCTCTCTAGTACCTTGGGGTGACCATCTGGACGTTGGGTCTCTTGTCGTCCAGAAGGCAGTTGGCCAGGCGGACCGAGGCCTTCATGGAGCTGTCAGACAGCAGGTGGACGGAGGTGGAGATGGTCCCCAGGGTGAACTCTGCCAGCTTCAGTTCATCATCGTGAGAGCAGTCCAGCTGTGGCTGCATAACAACACAGAGAGTGATGTTTAAAACAGACACAGAATGAATGATTAATTGATAGATAGATAGATAGATAGTTTAAACTGAAGTCTACCTCTACATATTATACATCTGGGTGCTGTCACCAGTGGATAGACATTTTGAAACACACAGTAGGACCATTATTTGATAGTTTCTCCTCTACACTTAATATTTCATGTTCTTAAGGACTATGCATCTATGCATTAAGGACAAGCCTTTATAGGACAGATCTGCTGTAATCCTTTTTCTCTTGGATACTCAAGAAATCAAATGTAAACAAGAGATTTTTAGGTCATTGGCGACACAAACAATACTGAGCTCTAGGTTCAATTGTCTCACACTGTCAAAAAAACAATGTGTGCATGCATGTGTATTTGTGTGTATATATATATGGTTGTGTGATCAGCTACCTCGTC
Organism: Gadus morhua; assembly: GCF_902167405.1. NCBI lineage: Eukaryota > Metazoa > Chordata > Actinopteri > Gadiformes > Gadidae > Gadus > Gadus morhua. The sequence continues at coordinate 9,197,488 of NC_044053.1, forward strand.
CCCGGTGGGCTTGAAGAGAACCACCGTCATGGAGTCGAACTTGAAGATGAGTTTGAGGGAGTCCTTCAGCTTGCTTTTCTTCTGAGTCTCCACCACTGCCGCCGTCACCACTGTGTTACCTGTGGCTGGGGGTTTCCCAAACTATGATCACACTGCATAGAATGCATCACTTGTACCGCAAGTGACTGCTAGAGCTTCAAGCTGTTTAAATCTATCAAACGCTGTTTAGATCTGAAATACACAAGCTCAGATCTTTAACTTTTCGACAATCAATTTGAGTGCTTTCATCTTCTGAAACATACAACCTAAGTGTTAACCCAATGAATGGAGTGTTTGGGAGGTTCAAAGTCATGCTTGCACACAAACACACACACACACACACACACACACACATACAACTCACTTGGGGATGGGCCTATCAGACCGGAGCCTTGGGATCCTTTGGTGGACAGGGTGTCGGGGGCGGGTCCGGTGGTTGGGGGGAGGGCAGGAGGGTCGGCGTCCGAGGTCTCCGTCAGATTCTCCCCGAGAGTCCTCAGCACCACTGTGATGTCGTCCTGGCTCAGGATCAACTGTGCACGTGGGACAAGCAGACGTACACCTTAAGGCCACAGTAAATGAAAGAATGCCGCTCGTGGCCAATGGTTTTTTCAGTCCATTTAAGCATCGTCAGGTGTGTGTTAAAAATGCAGATGTGTTTGGGACATTTGACAATCGGATGGTTGACAATAGCTATCCAATTCAAAGCAGTTAATACGCCATGGGCAAACTATTGTTTGCCTGGATCGTCATTCAGGCAAACTTTACTAATCCATGATTGCATGACATACTTCAATGAATAGGATTAATTTATCTAATCTATCTACTAAAAGATGAGGCGTGTTACACTGAAAAGGTGCTTGTGGCCGACGTACGTTCAAGGGTTTGAGGTGAGCAGTGATCTCTATATCAGGTATGCTGTGGTACCAGGTGGAGGACAGGTTCCTCTGGATAGAGATGTCCAGGCTGACTGGCTTCAACAGCTGCGTGTGTCCCTGGAATTTACCATCCTCATATGTGGTCCTGGAAATACCATGAGGGGGGGGGGGGGGGGGGGGGGAGACATAGTGAGACATCTTTACCCCACAAGCAACTACTAGACTATCTTGGACAGGTAATATCTAATAATAGAAAAAAGTATTGGAATACAATGAACTTGAACAAGCCAAAATCCCAATTGGGTCAGAAAAAGCGCCAACATTAAGCCAGAGAAGGGAGTTGCAGTCATCTCATTAACAATGCCTATTGAACCTCCTGGCCGACCATCTCTACCTGTACATGTTGAGGTCGCGAAGCTCTACGGTCATGATGTCCACGATGGGCGGGATCTTGATGTGCGTTTTGGACGGCATGCGCGTGAAGTGGTTCTTCACCGACAGCAGGCCCAGGTCCGCCACAATGACGTTGGCCGACGTGGAGGACTGCGGCAGGAAGACGACGGGCGCGTTGAAGTGCACGTTGAGGGCGATGCGCGTGCTGCGCTCGGCCAGCTCCATCACGCCCGTGGCCGCCTTCTCGGCCACCTGCGCCGTGGCCTCGGCCAGGGCCTCCTTGGCCGCCTGGAAGTTGTTAACGAACGCCTGGTGGAGAGGGACGGATTCATGGGTCGATCGACGGGAAGATGGATGGGGGAAAAAACAAGTTCCGTGCAATAGATGATAAAAAATGCTATAACATGTCGCCAACAAAAAGTTTTGCCATATATTTCGTAAAAAATTATGAATTATTGTAATAATCATTTTCAATATGCTAAATACGCTACTGTCCCACAACCGCAGACTATCTTACTCATAACATAATCACAAAAAATCGATCTATTTAATGGAAGCCCTAGTTTTAATTTATGTAGTTACATTTATCCAAAGCGACTTACAGGAAATGACAGATGATACTATCCTGCCTCCTATGTGGATCATTTTCAGGCCTATAAAAGGTTTGAATTATTTGATAGGATTGTAGACGGCCATAATATTGCGGTGGGCTTATTATGCAGAACTTCTCACCAGTATGGAGGAGACAAACTTGTTGAGGAAGACGACTTGGATGCACCCCACAGTCAAGCTGACTGAGGTGTCCACCTTTGTCATGTCCAGGTAGGCGTCGCCCTCCGTTGCATCCGTGTAGTTGATCATTTTAAAGTCAAACACCTCCTTGTCCGCTATGGATACCGTCTAGAGAACAGAGATGGGTAAATAAAAACTCTGCCTAGCTCCGGCCACTAAAATAAATCGTTGAGCCATTCATCTGTAGGCCAAACTTGTTTTGGGATGATCTTTCTATTAATAAACCTTTTGACATGGACATCAAAAATAAGAGTTCATGCATGATAAACATTAACATTTTTTTTAAAAAAAAACATAAAATGTTTTTTATGGTTCAACCCATTGGAAATCATTTGTAATCAATAATTACAATTACAATAATTTGTACAATTTCAATTGTACAAATCGCCTAATGAAATACAACAAAGCAGCTTTATCTATTGATGGTCAATCTCCAGAACTAAACAGACTTGTTATTCAACACTGAGATCAGCTATTGTTAAATCATACCTTTTTGTAGAGAGCTTCTTTGTCACAGTCCAGGATGATGATGTTCTTGAGTTTAGCCAGAATCTCCATCTCCTTTTTCCTCATCAAGACTTCAGAAACAAGACCTGCAAGACAGAAACCAAGAAGACAGGTCACACAATTGTAAATTGAAAACTATGAACTTCTAGATATGGCTTTTCAATGGCTTCTACAGTTTTACTTTAAGTTGGACGAAAACATTACTTTCATACTCTTTCTATAAACAGGAAGCTTATTGACAGAATTGTTAATTGTGGTCTCAATAAATTAGCAGAGCTACAGCAGACAGGCTGTGGTGGATTGTTCCGTACCTTCTATAGTGATCTCTGATATCCTGGCCTTCTGCCCTCGGACGAAGATCTTCAGACAGTCCAGATCAGCTCTGATGTGTTGATTTACCACATCCTCAAACTTTGATTTTTTAGTTGCTGGGAGAAAAATGTGAAGAGCAGACGGAAGAAAGGAGATGCACATAAGAAATACACAAATAAATGACAACATGGAGAAATAACCTACGCAGTATGATCTGATTTTTTTTTTTTTTCTTAACTTTTAGACATTTTTACACTGAATATCAAAGTTAATATTCTACAATGAATGTATTCTCCTTTAGATTTACATATAACAAAAAAAAAAACATTATCCCAAAAACAAATGGAAATGGATGGAAACACAAGTTACATTTGATCTTTGCTACCACAGATTCCTCCTTCTTGCCCTCCTCGGACTCCCCCTCCTCCTCCTCCTCCTCCTCGGGTATGGTGGGCAGCTCCTCTGCCCCTCCCTCCTCCTTCGGGCTGGAGGGAGGGAGGAGGCTGTTCAGGAAGTTCATGGAGTTGAGGAGGGCCTCCGTGTGCAGGTGCACGTCCAGCGAGGAGAAGTTCACCTGAAGTCAGGCGAGGGGGGAGCAGAGCAGGGTTCAAACAGTGGGAACGTGAGCATGCTGCAGTAGCTGAAGAGCAAAACCCATCTCAGCTCTATTGTAACAAAGTCCTGATCAAAAGATGTTTTGTTTAGCTTTCTTCCAATTGAGGTATATTTTCCCTTGATTGATAGAATTGATTGATGAAATATGTTGTTAATTGTACAGTGGAACTAAATACAATGACTAAATATGGTTCAATTAGCAAACATTTGGGTGCCTTACCTTAAAGAGCTGTTCTGTATTATGATGTAGGGTTTTGAACTCTGGGCCGGTCCTGTCAGCCTGGGAGTAAAACACAATGTACACTGACTTTTATAGACTCCCCTACTTGATAGAGCACAATGGGCAAACCCCACAAAACCTGTCAACTAAACACAGGGCCACTAAGCCACCTTAACACCACAGTGATCAGACTCAAATTATGGGTTGAAATACCTGAACAATAAACTGCAGCAAGGGTTCAAGTGAGTGGCTTTTATTTGGAGAAATCTGCACCCTTGACTGCAGAACTTAATGTCAGTTATGTTGTACGTAGAGGATACCTTTGTATATTCCAGAGTGAGCAAGTCCTCCTCTTTGTTGTCTAAAGTAGTTATCAGATGAACCTCCTTCTCTTCAGAATCTGTGCAGATAACAAACATGGTAAGGACACAACCAAACCATTAATACACTTATGATGCATAGCCTGGGGATTTAAATTCTCACCAGTAAGCATCCTAACAGTAGGCATTATTGTACAAGTTACCTTATACCCGCTCCTTAATGAAATACATCTGAAATTCACTGTAAAACGCTTTGGATAATACAGGGTTAACTAATGAATAGTAATAACAAATGCATACAAATAAACAAAGGATAGATTAAATACAAACAGCTGAACATCAATGTAATTTACACAGAGAGAATTGAATAAGCCAATACAGACCCATGTACTCTGGACACTTGAGGCAGATCTCCTTCAGGAACGTGTTCGACGTCATGTCGAAGGAGCGCAGTTTCAGCTCCGTCCCGAGGCCGTCTATGTCAAGATGGAGGACGATGATCTCTTTACCTTTGGCCATGCGATACAGCTGCACAGACATCTGGACGCACGGCGAGGGGAAGGGAAAGGAAAGTTAAAATCGTACAAAACAAAGCTGCGAGCCGTCTAGACAGGATCTTCGTATATTATTGGTTTTACTCTAGTAAGCGAAGTTTAAATTAATGTTCTTGGGACATTTCACCTTACCTCGTTAATCTCAAACCTCAAGAGCAACTCTGTCATGTTCTTCTGCGGTTCTTTCTTCACCAAGCCCCTTCTCCTGACCGAGTCGGCGCCCTGAAGAGAGCCCGGCATGTCCGAGAAGAACTGCCTGTCTCCGACGGGGGAGGTGGGAGCGTCGTAGAACAGGTCCTCCTCTGAGCCTGCCAACCGAAACACAAGTAGGATCGACATCAGACGATAGCACAGGAGTCGTACGACTTCATCGACAGCATTACAGACAGGGCAGGTGTCCAGGTGTATGATGACCTCACCTAAGGAGGTGATGCTGATGGTTTCACAGGATTCGAAGAGGAGTGAGGAGCGCAGGTCGGCCACGGCGGGGGGTCTCCTGGGAGTGAGCTGGGGGGTGTAGGACTGCCTTGGCTGGAAAAAAGGTAATCCAACACAGATCCTCAGCTGATGAAAAACAGCAGGTTCTAAGGGGCTTTTCAGAGATTGTGCAGGCCTTGGTGTTTAGTAGCTAGTCTACAGGAAACTCCTCCTTTTTTTTTGCAGTTAATCCCTAAAACTGGTACAGAATAGTGTATATAGTAAACAATATTCAATGTCTAAACAAGGGCAATGTCAAAATAATATCTAGTAGCATTTAGTCATTAAGCTGACACTTTGCTGGCACCAGTGACAGCAATTATTACATACATTATGAGATATTGTAGAAATGTAAATGAGCAGGTAGGGTTTATGCATCTTGCCAAAGGACCTGCAGGTAGACTGTGGGCGTTGGCGTTTGGCCCAAAAAGCATTGCAGCCAGGACGCCAAAAACCGGGTGGGGACCCTCGGGTCGTGGTTACCTTGGAGGTGGTGGTGCTGCGTGGGGCTGCCCGGCTCTCGGGCAGAGGGATGCTGTCGACCAGCTCCAGAACACCCCGGACCCGGTCGTCAGAGATACGCAGCGACAGCAGCGGGAGCTCCCCCGAGATCTTGAACCTTGAATAATCAATCAATCAATCAATCAGTTAATCCTTCACAGATTAATACAATACAAGACATGGATACAAAGAATTACACACTCATTACATATTTCCTGTTATCGTTGTCAGATCAAAAATATATTTAACCATGTTAACATTTCTGCTCCAACTCACAGGAAGCCTGAACCTATCCCAGCTAATTATCAGCTTAACTATATATAGATAAAGAGCAGGGAGGCACCTTGAACAAACACACCATTCTCGATTCAGACTCAGCAATTAAGAGTGACCCAATTTTATACTTGGAGGCAGACTTGCCTTTTCTACATAATCTTTGCATTAATAATCTCAAGCGTGCATTTTTGTATCGTCTTGTCAAAGGGATGACCTGCTGCTGAACACGTGGTCATTCAAACAATGTGGCCCAATGTGTATTCCCAGAGGATGGGGAGAGTCCCAGGTCTTACTTGGCCATGCGGGAGTCTGTGACCACCATGGCCCGGCTGAAGATCACCTTCAGGTCCACGGGCTCCAGGATGTGGAGGGAGGAACGCTTCTGTTTACGAGCCCTCTTCCAGTCACCGTCTGATCACAAGGCAGAGGGTTGGAAACGCATTGAATTTTTTAACTTTTTTTTTTATGGATTATTGAATTCCCTTTGGGGATGGATTTTTATTGGTAGCCATGAAACAAGTATTATTTTCTCTGTGCATTGAAACTTCTGTGATCAATTTTTCTCTGGAAGCCAGTTACACAAGAAAAAAGTGACTACTCACAATATTTGAATATGTGTGCGTGCGTGCGTGCAAATACCTGGTTTGCTATATAGGAACTGCAAGTTGGTGAGTTGAATGTTGAAGCTGTCATAAGCCCTGGACATGATGTCTTCAATGGTGCTGCTTCCCACACAGAGCTGAGGCAGGTCCTTCTTACTCATACTGGTCATCTGCCAAAACAGGTCACATAAAGGTTCAATAACTCCAGTGAGGTTTTTTTGTCACGTCAACAACTTTCCCTTTTCGTTTGGTTACCTTGAAGTGACCGAGATCCAGCAGCATAATGTTCTGTGTGGCGTCATAAAAGCCAGTCTGGGGTATGATGACGTAAGACGCCATCAGGTTCACGTTCAGATCCAGGACCTTCTGGGTCTCGATGACATACATCAACCCTGGTAGGAGAAATGGACACAGACGTACAAAAATTGTTATGCATAATGATAACAGAAATAGGAATACACACTCAAAATGTTATGTGTTGCTGTTTAGCCCCTCAGTTAGCACATACATTCATATTTCCTTGGTTGAACATTTTAATTCCACCAAATCTGAAAGTAGACACTGTAAAAATCTGTGCTTTTCTATTGAATTTGCCGTGTGTTTCCCACCAGTTGATGTCCGATCTCTGAACTGCTCCAGTTTCATCAGAGTAGCGTTGGTTAGCTCGTCTAGCTGCAGGTCATCAGGCGGCATGAAGAACGCCGACATACTGTTCACTGTTGACTGCACACACAGAAACACAGACATAAACACACATACACCAGAAAGATAGACTGACAGACACACACACCATATTAAGATGACTCTAAAAATAATGAGGGAAAGTGATTCAGACAATTCAAACAAAATAAATGTTTTTAATAGTTTAGACAAAATTATTAAAAGAAAACCTGTTGGATCAGTGCATTACGATACGCTATACACCTGAACACACACACACACACACACACACACACACACACACACACAGACACACACACAACTCACAGCGTCGTAGATGATCTCCAGAGGTTGGGACTCAACGCGTAGCCGCTGGTCGGCGCTCTGGTCCATGGGGTTGGTCTCAAACAGGAAGCTGAGCAAGGGCGTGGCCGTTGCCATGGAAGCCTTCCTGGACGACAGCAGGGTGGGGGCTGGCCGGTCTCCCGCCAGGCCAGTGACCTCAAACAGCTTGAGCTTGGCTTCTAATCTGGACACAGCAACAACACAGTCACAACAAGGTTCAATAATATGTCAGCATATCCTATTGGGTTCATAAGTACAGAGCTGAAATAGGTTCATAATATTGGATATTAAACTGAGAATTTTTTCTTGTGCATTGATCCAAAACAATGTCTTAGCATTATTAGAAAGAACATTTACCGACATTGCCTTCTGAAAATTCAAAGCTATCAGACATTATTATCTAAATAAATATGTCAATGTAGACAGCCTTGAGCAGCCTCTGCCTGCTCCTTAATGAAAATTATCTGAATTTACGGTCAGCCCTTTTGGATAAAAGGGCCCTTTTGGATAAAAGGGCCCTTTTGGATAAAAGGGGTCTGGTATCTTCTAAATACCAGAGTATAACCATGAAATATGAACATACTTGATGGCTTGAGCTCCGGGTCTCTGTGTGAGCATGGAGTTGAGCGTCTCCACTGTCAGCTTGAGGACTTCATCCTTGTCCTTTTTCTCTTTGATGGACAAGGACAGTTTCTCTAGATGGAAGTTCACCTTCATGTCCTCAAACTACAAAAAGAAAAGACGTTCATTCTTATAATAATTAACAAAAAATCACTGAGTGAAATATAGAAATATATATTTTGAAGTAAGGTAAGATCATCATTGAAATCTTTAAATTTTAAATTCTTTATATTGCCTTGTTGTTTTTTTATTATTACTTTTTTTTCGGTAAGATTGCTTTTTGTGTTTCTCATAAACTTTTATTTCAATTATAAACTATAAACTTTCACTTATATACGCACCATGACTAATTCCTTGTGCATGAAAGCTAACCTGGCAATAAATCCTTTGCAATTTAATTTTGTATTACAGTAGACAACTTTTGAATGCAAATTTTCTTTGCCATAGAACTCACATTCTTTGGCAGGTTGGGATTGACGGCTGTCTCGCTGTAGCCAATGGCAGTGTAGAGTTTGTTCTTCTCAGCAGGGGTCATAATTCGGTCAAAACCTTCAGCAGAGACACAATTTTACAAAGTCATTAAGAAGAAACTTTCATCCAAATCTAATTAAAAAAAAAATGCCATTAATGAGCAAGTAAGTGTTATGCCTCTTGCTCAGGGATAGCAACCGATAGACCGCAAACTTTTCTGCTGGGATCAAATCCCTAACCCCAAGCGACTATAAAGCCCCTGACCACACAGTAGACACATTTATTAAATAATAATCTATAAATAATGGATTGTTGTTATCCATGAAAAAATAATAAAGAAAGAAACTCTGATGAAAGGTTTGATGTACCTGTATCTAGAAATACATGCATTTACTTTATAAATGCACCCATTATTCCTCAAAATAATAGCATAATAATAAAAAAAGTGGTTATTTGTGTACCTCCGGTGTCCACCTCTTTAGGCTGTTCAGGGTCCTCTGCTCCCCAGTTCCATGCCCAGCTGATCCAGCCCTGGCTCTGCTCCTCCTCCACCTTCATCCCAGGCCGGTAAATACACAGCCCTGCTTTACTTGCCTTTGGAAAATGAGTCAAAATGTCAGGCCATGGCCAAGAGATTACATAGAGAGCATACATACAGCATTACTTATGGTGAAAAACCTAAAGCAAACACTGCACTACAATGAAAATAATATATAAATAATATAATTTGTATTATTATAAAGATATAAAAAAAAAAAAGATTGAGTGTGAATGTGTGTGTCTTAGGTTGTGATGGAAATGGTGATGAGAAAGCTTTGGCCTGGTGTAAGCGTTACCTCCATCTCAGCCTGCTGTCTGGCCAAGGTGATATTGAAAATATCTAGCGTCTTCTCCGGCCCCTACAAGACAAAATCAATCACAGCTCTTTGAAGACCATGGCCACTCCTGCCAAACGCACCAATTACTTAACGTCCACCATTAGTTCCAGCAGAAAGGCTCTTCTGTCCGGTGTAGAGCGGAAATTATGGACTGCGTGGAATACAATACAACTGTTTTCAGCTGTAAATATTTCAAGTCGTTAATAATTAAATAAAAACATTGTCTGTATGGTTTATCTAACAGTCCTCTTTCTTCCTTTATAATATTTTTTTCTATGATCCCTAAATTTAATCTAACCAGGCACATCATTATTATGATCCATGATACACTTTATACTTCAATGGGTTGAGCATGCATGGATTTTTATCAGAAAAGCATAAAATAATAGTACATAATGAAGTGCTATATGCCGAAAGTCTTCTCACTGATAAACATTTCCATTGACTCAAAACTGTGGATCTTGATGTTCCATAGTTTTGTATACTGGTGCATGATAGGTGCTTGCACTTAGCAGGCAATTACAGATTCCCAGTGGTGTCAGTGTAAGCATGGCTCACGTGCACATCAGTGTATCAGGGTCAACTTTCAGCCCATTAACGGATGGAAGCATGTCAACAACGTTTGTTATGGTTGAGTGGCGTTGCATCGTCAAGAATGATGTTGAGTCTAATCCCAATTAGTAGATGTTCTAATTGGGATTCATTTACGGAGTCTATATGAACTAATACGGGAAGATTCACCCAAATAATCAGTTGTATGAGGAAATGTGCAAAAAGTATTAGGTTTCAAAGATCAGAGAGAAATCATATGATCCCTAGTTATACTCGTGAATAAGAGAGAGGCAACATTATTGCCTCTCCCACAATTATTACACATTCATGCAAATGACGAGCAGGTAGGGGGTAGACACCTTGCTCAAGGGCAGTCAAAGTCAGTCAAGTGGAGGATAGAACCCAGGTTACCGAACCCAGGGGGGAATATAACCCAGTACCGTTGGCCTAGGTCCTCCTACCTCCAGGTCTTTGAGCAGCTCCTCGCTGGGTTTCCTGCTGGTGATCTTCAGCTTGTACAGGTCTCGGTATCCCTTCACCATGCAGCGGTGCTGCCGGATGTGTTGCCATGACCACATGTGGAGGCGGGGCTTTACGTCGACCTCCAGCACACCTGTGATGACGTAGCGCCACCTGGACACGCCCACAGACAAATGAACAAACACTCAAACAGACATATGCACACTGCTTGTAGGACCGATTCAAAACAAACCCTTAATAGTTAAGTTAAGATATTGCATTAAAAAAATATATAGTTTCTAATTGAAAGTTTGTCTCAAAGTGAAACTGAAAGTGTTTACTGACCAAATATGGGTGTTTGAGTGAACATGGACGTCCGGTCTGTACTTCCGGTATGGCAGATTCCGCGACATCAGATCCACGGAACCCAGGAGCTCCAGAATGCTGATGTACTAGAAGGAATACAAGCACTTGATGTTATAACATTAAACCTTTTCAGTCTGAGACTGGATGTGGATCACTTATCTTGCACACACAATACAATGAAGTAAGATAGACTACTCGTGAGGTTGCCTTCCCAAAAGTCCCAGCAAGTGCTCTTATTCTCACAATTCCTCTCTAACTATAGTATCACTATAGTCTGGCTATTGCCAGACCAAGCTCAATCGTAGATTTAGTCTGGGGAAGCTGCCATAATTTTCTTCAGCACAAGAGGCGTGATCAACGGGCCTAGTTCAACTGACACTGTACGCGATTGGCTGCTTGCCGTCGCTTCCCTTGTGTTATTGTGGTCGTTATTGTGTTAAACCAGCCAATAGCGACGCTAAGGGGAAAAGCCAGCTTGGTTATTTGCTCCCGCAAAAAACGGATTGGAAGCAGAAAGAAATCTACCGCTCTTCCGCTATAATCGAAAATCGCAATAATTTTTTTTTGCCAGCCCTAATGTAAACATAACCATGAGGAATGGTTCTGTCTTTACGGGGTGGTTGAAACAGAAGAAAAGTGTTTTGGACTACAGCAGAAAGAAAAAAACGGTTCTTCTTCATGTAAATCTTAACAAAGCATAAGCTTCGTCTTTGACTTTCAACAAAATAAATCCCTACTCTATTACCCATCCTCATCCTTCACTCCAACTCCTCTACTCATCTCATTGATAAATAATAAATACAGGGGATGGTCAGTATGATGGTTGGCTATTTGACTCCCAGTGGAACGGTACTAGGTTTGATCCGAGTGTTGAACAAGATGCCAAATTCTGCCTGCTCCCTAATGACAAGCCTTTAGATAGGGTGAAAGTCACTTTGGATAAAAGAAACCAACTAGATGCCTTCGCCACAACATCAGTTCACCTGGTCCCTGTTCAGCTCAAAGGCCACCTCTCGGAGATTGACCACCAGGTCAACTTTGGGAGACGAGAAGTCCACGTCGGACCTGGGATTCATCCGGAGTTTAGCATCTGCTGTGATGGGCCGGAAAACTGTGGACCAAGAGCAGCGGAGAAGAACACATATATTGAATTTACACATCATTCAATTCCATGTTTGGTATGGAAATATATATTTAGGCTGCATAGTTCTATATTTATTTAGATGATGCAGGTATTCGGCGGCTGTATCGTGTCTTACCAATACATTTTGGAAAATCTTGAAGCTGTTTAACCTAGTATGCTACCAGACTAACTCAGGAGTTCAACTAAAGACACTTACTGAAGTCATGGCTGACGTCGAGAGAGCTCTCGAGTTCAATGCTCTTCTGAAGACACCGCTGAAGGAAGTACAAAAATATATAAGATTAAGATATTAAACTGACGGATTTACACTCTAAACACACGCTATCTAGTTGCTTTACTCTTTACTCTTCCAAACCCATTAAATCAATTGGTGTTGGTAAGAGAACTAAATATTTATTCTACTCAACAAGAAATCACAGATTCCATGCTACTATCTCATTAACAGCCTCGTGTCACTAAATTATCGCGTGCTGACAATCCCATGTCCTCTTGGTCAGCAACGATGTCATGCAGACTGATGCCATGTCATCAACACTTGCCAAATGACATTGGAATTGAGGGAAAGTGTTCCCTAAGGTTCCTACATACAGTGAATAAAAGAAGCCTCTCTGCGTGGTGTGCAATGGGAACACGAGAGGACCTCATGGCTCTTCGTGGAACACAGAAGGACACAGAGTCATTCTGTCAGGCAGCAGGGAAGCTCAGGCAGGAATTACATCCATCAATTATTTCTGACTACAAGCTGAGCAAGAATTCTGAAGAAGGTGAAACTCGTTTGTGGACTCTTAAGGGAAGACCAGCAGAAAGACTAATACACTAGTCTAATGAGCGTGGATCCATTTCTATGCATTTGCTCTCAGGTGAAATAATAATGTTGAGGTTCAAAACAGTTCAGAGCCTTGAAGTCAAACATGAAATAGAGAACACAACACAGCTCCTCCGAAGGCAAGATGCGACAGGTTTGACAGCATCACAAATGCCTGCCTCTAAGCACCAGATAACAGAAAATACCATGGGTAAGAGCTGGCTCAAATTTCCAAGGCCAAGGAAACCCACTGCTGAGTAGAAGCTATTGCTGACTCACCAAAGCCTCTTCTGGACCATGGTTGGAGAAGAGCAAGGAGTTCACATTCCAGTAGGCAAACAAGCTGTCGAGCTGCACCAACTGAGAAGAGATCCAAGATAAAACCGTTAGAATAACTACTGTGGTGCACATACCCAAACTGACTCTGATAAACGATAATGATAACAATACTAACAAAAGCCGCAGAAAACATTGGGTTTGAATATGAATACAAATAAAAAATGTAAATAAATTGACACAAAGATTTTTGGATCGTGATCCTGCTCAAAGTTTTTTACAAAGTCCTGATATTACGCCCAGTTGTCACACCCACAAAACTAAATGAAAACAAAGCTAAGCTATGTTTAATCAACCGTAACTGGCTGCTCTACCTTAAAGAAGAGCTTGGCCTTCTCATCCAAGAGGCAGCTGTTCCAGTTCTCATCGGTGGTCTTTGACAAGCAGACAGAGTGGACCAAGTTAGACAAAGGTACAGGCATATAACTGACACACATGCAACAAAGTCATTTGGAGATTAGAACGCTTCAGTCGGATATACAAGACGTCATTACATGCAGGCTGAGGTTTTTGAGTGACACTCCGAATGACAGAGGACAATTTGGGTTGGTGACCTGAGAAAAGAAAACGAAGAGAGGTTAGCCTGACTTGCCTGATTGTTAATCTTGCTTTGGGATTTCTGGGTGCATTTTGAGTGAAATACTCACATCATCCTCGTAGCGGACATGGATGTTGGATATCTTGACCTGCACATTTTTAATGACCTGTGTGACCAACTTCTCAACAAAAGTGTCCTGCTTTTCAAGTTCAGGGTCCTCTGTAAAACACAAGAACTTTTATTATACTTACACTACATAAGACATAAATGTATTATGTAGTGATATTTTTTTCAAATTAAAACTAAGCTATAAATAAGTATGATTTATGCTGTTTACGCTGCTTTATCAGTTCAGGATTTGGATAATTTTATAGTGTGAATAGTTTAGGGTTAGCCCTAACTTAATTTACATCCTTTATATAGGTCTCAAACGAATTGTCCCTTTAAGTTATTATCACAGTGTCCCTTGGTAACAACTACAGGACTACAGCAAGATTGTTGTGTCTTGACTTGTGTCTTGGGACCTGTGTGAGCTAGAGCTGCTAGTCTAAAATTAAAACGCAGGTCAAACCATAGAAGCATGGGTTTGAGTTCTGCTGTATGAGAATGTGCACATTTTCCTCTGCTATCATCACGGCCATGAAACATCTACTATGCATTTTGTGATCTTGAGGCCATTTCATCCATTCATCCTCTCATCCCAGACCGATTCTTTGATCCATCATCCTGATATTCAGATGACCCTCTGACCTTGTTCAGCAGCCTTCTGCTTGGTCTCCTCTATCCGCTGGAGCTCCCTTTGACGAGCCTCTTGCAGCTGCTTTTCCTCCTTCTCCGCGTCATACTTTATACCTGGAGAAAACATACATTGTAATGGTGAAGTATCGTTCAGAGCCAAATTTCTAACAATCCATTTTGTCATCAGAAGGGTCAAACCAACTTGACATGGAGGTCCACCTGTGCAAGACTTGTTGTTTTCTTATTTATTTTTCCTTCTTTGTTCTTTTTTTTTGGGGTGAGACAGAGGCCCAATCCCATTTCTACCCCTTACCCCTTCAAAACAAGGGGGAGAGGTAAGGGCAAGTGGTAAGGGGTATAAATGGGATTGGGCCTAAAAGTTAAGTGAAAAGCTTGCATGGACGCACTAAGATTATTCAAACCAGGCATGCAAAAGCATACAAAACACAAGCAGCAGGAGAAATGGAGCGGACACTGGAATAGCTAGTTGACACTGTGAGGGTCTAAAGAAATAGTGAAAGCAATGCAGGTAGATATTACACATCCTACTGAGTACAGTAAGAGGTGCTACAAGCATCATGTTTTTGAGCTAGCGTATCTTTATTCAAAAGCACAAACTATGCATAGATGTTTTGTTTCAAACGGCTATACTGGTTTGCAACACAATAAGGTAATTCAATTGATTAGATGTTAGTTTTCTGACTGCGCATAGGTTCATCAAGAGGAAGTGCTCTTACTGGCTGTGGGCACGACGAGCAGGTAGACACCATCCAATGTAGCCTCCACAGATTGAGTGTACAAGTTCTTCCATGGGATCTTTAGCTCTAGCCGACCTGTTTAAAAGGAAAAGACCAGGGTGAAATAATATTATATTATTTCACCCTGAAATACCCTATTCAAAGCGGCGTGAAAGAAACTCTGAAGCTAGAACATTACCTATGTGCCCCGCTTTAACTTTGAAAGGAATGTCGAGTTGACTCTGAGGAAAAAAAAGGCAACACACATAGGATCACCTGCAATGCCATCGAGTGCATTGTATTAAAATTGACATTTGTTCTTACAACATAAAAAAAATTTAAATGTATCAACTTACCAAGGCATTTTCCTTGATTTCCAAATTTCTAAGAATGGCATCACCTGAAGTTAGGGAATGCAAAGGATCGCGACATCATCAATCGTTCTTCTAATCCCCTCAAGCAAATAGACGTGAATCACTTCGAAGCAAACGGATTGCAAGCGACATAAGCAACGTTGTGTTACTGGAGTCTCAGAATGGCAGTTGTGTCAATAGACCTTTAGAGCTAAAAGTTGTATGGTATTAAGGTGTGTGATGTGTAGGATTTTCTCTTTGCCTAGGTCAACAGTTGGATCTTTCTGAATCACAAATCGTAATGCTCCTTTGAGAAAAACAAAAAATCCTTCAATTTATATAGACATCCAATGCGCAGTACATAGTGATTGTGTATATGTGTTTGAGGGGGATATAACACCTTTCACAAGCAAATAACCACCTTTGGGTCACTTATGTCTGAGTGAATGACAGAGAGACAGGGAGAGAGACAGATAGGGAGAATACATAACCTTTGGTTGAAAATAGCTGCAATGTGTGGGTGACATAAAAGCAATGAGATCAATAAAACACCTTTAGAAGCTTTCATGACTCACACATCAACTGAATGATGCCTTAATTTTACATTGTGGAAGGACAGTATTATGAAAGCAAAGAAAGCACAACTAGTGTGCTCTCTCTTTGTTGTCTTGTTGTATCCCTCCAGTTAATTGGGCTTTAACCAGAAGTGCTAATAAAGATATGTTGACTAGGCTGTAATATTCCATTCAGTGTCTAAAAACAAGGGATACTTGATGATGCCAGGAAATAGAAGTGAAACATCAGATGCTGTACAGTAGCCAATTATTCATGTTTACAACACGCTCTGGGCCATCTAAAATACTAGTTCAGAGAAACAGCAAATAAGGTATTCAATTTCCATTTCGGGGTTTTGTGTATTTTCTCTATTATTACTATTATCACTATTATCACTAGCCATGAGATAGATAGGTCATAATATTGCATCTGAAATGAGACCCTTTATTACCATGTAGGGGCAGATGCAAGCTGTCTCTTAGAATTTGAAAGATGTGTTTGACAGCGATAACCACTAAGTAAGCTTTTGCTCTAATCCTAAACTTGGGCCACATGGTGTGTGTATGTGTGTGTGTGTGTGTGTGTGTGTGTGTGTGTGTGTGTGTGTGTGTGTGTGTGTGTGTGTGTGTGTGTGTGTGTGTGTGTGCGTGTAAAAAAGCAGACAAGGGCAAGGCATTGTTGAAGTCGAGGACACAACATTCGGAGCAAGTCCTAACCTGGCTTTATGATGGGTGTGACATTATTTCGTAAATCCCCCATGACTAAAATATTAAAATCAACACGAAACAACGTATATGCCACTTTTTTGGCTAGCTCCAGTTTAACCACCATCTATGCCATGCTTGAACCGATCTTAGCGAGGTCATTATTGACATATATACAGAGGTATAGTGGCACTCTTACAAACACGCCTGTTAGCTTACGATGGGTTAGCCACAGTTAGCTAGCTTGGCCAACGAACGAGTGAGCGGCTACAGCAGTGAGATGTGGACTATAAGATTACCTCCCCATATGCCGAGCTTGAGTTGTGAGCTATCGAGGTTGACAACGTAGTCTCCTAAAAACCTATTGAGGACGTCCACCACCACACTTTCGAAAACCATTTTGGCGGATCCTTCACGTCACTGTCACCATGTTTACATTCGGTGAACTCGGGTGACAGCTGCTCTGGTTTCCTGAATTATCCGACGTCAGATCAAGACGCCGTCCCGGGGGGCGGGGCCTCGGGGTCGAGCTGTCAACCTTTTCACAACAAAGGCCCTCTGGTGCCCAACAAGATTATGTTGTGATAGAAAATGAACGTATTCCATTCAAATATATTACAGACAGTAAAGATTAAAAAAAAAAGGGTTGGGGTGATAATGAAGCCATTGTACAATACAGTTGCATTTATTGTTATTTGAAACAAAGACAAAGTAATATTTTACTACATTATGTTCACCATATGTGCCCGGTTCCTGACGTTTCAATAGTCTTGACGAAGACTATTAAAACGCCTATGTACGTAGCACGTTAAACACAATTTTGAATTAGCATTTTATTATCAGGACAAATCAATCATCGTTTTTACGTGCAGTTGTATAATGCTGCTAACGAAACTATGTGAGTGTAGCCTCTTATAGGTCTAACAATAGCATGCCATCTTCTTACATAATATTTCCTCTTTGTTACTTCTTGGTGGTATACTACTTATTAATATTCATAAACAGATATTTACTATTACAAGTGTTTCATAATTTCACATTTATAACAAAATGTAACAGCACGACACCACATTTCTTTTTTTACAAAAATGCATTTCTAGGCTAGCTTTATAATGCGCTTAATGTGTATTTGACCTCAGAAGGGAGTAGCTGGCTGAGTGGTCTTAGGACTACTGCCCTTACCGCCCCTCGTCTCAGCGTTCCCGAAGCAGACCTATCCATCACCTTCAACCTCAATTCCAGCACCGAAAGGGTCTCCTCACTCAGCTCTGTGAAGAAGAAATCCTCGTTAAACACAGGGTGGCTACAGTTCCTGATGGTGGCACTCTTCTGAAGCTGCAGCTTCCCCGGGACCAGACACAGGCTCAAAGCGCAGCTCAAAGGTCGTTGGTCCGCATCATCCCGCATGAGGCCCTCCACCGACACCACCCGGACTTGTACTGTGAAGGTGCCTGAAGTGGAAGAGGAGAGTGGCAACGGAATACGTTCTGTGGAGAGCCGGACATAGCCGCCACCCAGAAGAGGGATGCTGTGCTCATGCTGAAGAGGCTTTTGGCATTGGAGGGTGTCCACGGGGAGGACGGTGGGCGGGACCAGGGTCATTAGGCGGGCCCCAGGGCCCGAGGTGACGGCAGCAGCAGCAGCAGCCGGAGCAGAAGTGAGGCCACGGTGGAGCCCCGTCGAATGCTCATTTCTAGGCCTCCACCTGTGTGCTCTGGTATTCGTATTAACCACCAGGTGACAGGATGAAGATGATGCAGCTTCACTAACAGGGTCCCCTGCCCGTTCCACCAATACGTGGAGGGAAGAGCCGGTACTGTAAGGAGAACCGATGGGAGTGGAGTCAGAAGAAGAAGAGGAGGTTTCGCTCTCTGTAC